>NW_017253372.1:0-574153 GCF_001642045.1 Paraphaeosphaeria sporulosa | reverse complement strand
ACTTCTTCTCCAGGAGCAACTTCTTCTGGAGGAGCTACTTCATCGGTCACAGCGCCCTTCTCTGGTGAAGCTTGCTCTTCTGAGGGTGGCGTATCTTCCCCAGGTGCGCTTGGGTCCAAAGCTGCAACCTCCTCTGCAGGCGGCTCATCTACTGCTGCTGGTCCTAGGTCTGCAGGCTGGCCGTCCCCATCTGTCGGGCTTGCTTCCGGCGCACTCTGTTCAGTAGCATCGGTGCTATCCTCCTGCTGGTCTTCGGCAGGTGGATTGGTAACACATTCTCCGGGTGCTTCACCTGCTGGTTGAGGGTCGTCGGAGGGCGGTGCTGCGACCGAAGCAATCACAGAGCCGTCGGGCTGTTCGTCTCCGTCACCTGCGGGTTCATCCTCGGTGTGGGAAGCATCGCTCTCCTTCCTAGTCTTCTTGCCCTTTGACTTCCTTTCCTTCTCGTCGTGCTTCTTCTTCTTTCGCTCGTCTGCTTTGCCGGGCTTTTTCTTCGACGACGTAGATGGCGCTGGCTCCTTCTCTACAGGCTCTTTGTCGGCCTTGTGAACACTCGATGGCTTGTCCTTCTTCTTGTTGTCCTTGACAGCTTTCTTTCTGTCCTCTTTACCGGGCTTCTTCTTCTCCTCTGGCGACGCCGGTCGGACGGGAACAGGATCTCTGATACGCACGAAACCGGTGGCCTTGCCTTTGCCAAGCTTCTTCGCGATCCCTTTCTTCTTGCTGCCAATGCTAACGGCGTCTGGGTCTTTTACGTCAGGGGAGAAATGAACAGATTTTGTAGTTGGGGACATCGGGGGCTCTTGAGCAGCCTGCTCACACTCACCACTCTTCTCAGCAGGCTCTTGGGCAGTGACGATAGGGGGAACTGGAGCGACCTGTTCAGGTTCGTCCGACGTGGCGGACTCTTCTAGGGTAGGCTCGGTAGGTGGTGGAGGCGGGCCATCATCGGCAGGTACATCCACCGGCGCAGCTGCATCGTCGCTAGGGCCAGGCTTATCGACGACGGACAAAGAGGCTTCCGCTGTGGCTGACGGAGTCACGTTTTCGCCCTCTTTTGCCGTCGCATCGCCAGCAATTCCCCCAGGCGGTTCATCCTTGACATCGTCTGGCTTAGCCTCTTCACCGGCATTGTCTTCCACAGGGATGGATGGTGCTTCTGGGGCCTCTGACTGCGCGGCGATTTCCTCTGTACTCGCACTTGGTACAGGTACTGGTTCAGCTGGCGGGTCAGAAGCCGGTGGCGGCTCTAGCTCTACTGGTTGGTGTGCTGGAGCTGCCTCTGGCACGGCTTCACTAGGCGCCTCGGGCGCAGGTGTGGGCTCGGGTGCGGTAGATGGCGGTGGTTCTGGAGCCTCTACCAAGGCATTATCAACGGGTACACCGGTTTGACCTTCCTACTGTCAGTGGGTCAAAAGACGCGGTCTTAACACCACTACATACCCTCTTCGGAATCATCGTCATCGCTTTCTTCTCCCACGACCTGTTCGACGTCCGGATGGTAGAAGATGGGGGCGGGTGGAAACACTATGCGGCGATATACTGGTTGCTGTGCGGCTGGTGTTGCATAGGCGCTCTTGCCGGCATTGGGCCCTGTGGAATAGGGATTGGCCCAAGGCGAGTACGAGACAGTGGCAAACTGGCGCATTGTTGGACAGAAGGTAGGATTGCGCTGGGTAGGCGTCCAAAGATGTGATGACTTGTGCTACTAGCTAGCTATACTGAATGACATTTCCGAGCCATTGCGGGTGAAATCGACAGGACAAGATGCGTAATGGCGACATAAAACGTGGGAAGCGGGATTTGGCTGTGGGGAAGCGAATGGGAGACGACTCAGGGAAAAGCATGTGTATGGAGGCTGTCGTGGCTCAATGGGGCGACGGATGGACAGCGTGTAACGTGGGAGGGAGGGGAGTGCAGACAGATAGCACGCAGACGAATTCGCAAAGGTCCACAAAGCCGGCCCAAGCCCATGCAGGTGGTCGAAACAGTTCGGAAGCCTCACGTTAGCAGTCCCGTGACCGCACACAGGAATGAATTTGGGAGACGAGGCTTGGCCGGTTGCCATTGGAGCCACGTCAAGACGACTCGCTGGTGCTTGGAATGAGAGAATTGGAAGCCCGGGAAGTGGGTGTATGGCGTGCACGGCCTGAGGCCATTGGCCGTGTCCCACGCTGGGTGTTAGCTGCATGGTACCGGCGTCGCGTTGGTCGTGATGCAGCGTTCGTGGTCACCTCGCAACGGTCTCCAGCGGGCCGCCAACGAGGGACCGCTGCTCACGGCGGGCAGCGACGGCGCCATCCGAGCGCGTTCGGGCTGGCAGAGCTGCAGGGGCATGCATCTAGAATGACGGATAAGTTTTGGGCCCTGAGCGGGAGGATGGTGGATGGGGTGGTGAGTGACTGACGTGGCGAGCGTGGGGCGGATGAACGCACTGAGCTTCGCTTGTGCATTCCCTGCACAGCACCGTGTTGCAACTGCGAAGAACCTCGGGGCCTCCCTCTCAAGCCGCGCAACGTGGGACACGGGGAGCGGACACCTGCGCTGCACCTCGTCTTCAAGGCACCGCTGTACAGCACAAGACCGCCATGGTGCTTCGGCGGACGCTGCCACCGATCGCGCTGCGCCCACCCGCAATCTATCCCCGGCCCTTGCGGGTGACGTGCATCCAGTAAACCCACAGGCCGCCGCAATTTGCAGCGACCATCGAGTCTATCGTCGATACGGCTGGCGACGAATGCCGTCAGCGAACGTGTCCCAATCTCAGTGCCTGACGCTTCGCGCGGCTGTAGCAGTGTGGCTGACTATCCCAGGAGGTGCATTTGCGTGAAAATGTCCCCAGGGACGACGTGTCCGCGCCGTAGATATGTATTCGATACAAGTCACGTTTTGTTCTCCGCGGCTAGAGAGCCAAGTCAGAAAGTGTGCTCAAGATCGCGGCTCGCCTCGCGGTGCTCGTCCCAATCGAGCAGAGACGGCATGCCACGCCAACATCGTCATCGCAGCGCCGACTGTCCGGCCTCGTTTGCAATGGTACTGGATATGCTGGTGCACTTCATCGCGGTATACGCGCCGAACAATATGTGCATCTGGCCAGCAGTGTGAGCATGGCTCGGCTCTACTGTTCGCCATTCTTCCAGTGTGTGCATCATATCGCATTCCGATACCGCTACTGTGCTCAGCTTCGGGATCCGAGTTCGAATGAGCATCATCAGCCGTACCTGAGACATCATAATCAGCATTCGGCGTACACAGCACATCCACAGCCAGTGTCAGACTGCACGGGTGCATTCGGGTAGCCAGCCAGATTACACGCGAACCTGTACCCAAATAGCGTTAGCGAAATCACCCCGCACATCCAATCAGTGAAGTTTTTTCAGTTCTGTCATAGTTTCCACGAATTCGTGATTAGTGGAAGCATATGTAGTTGCTCTACAGAGGCTTCGTTTCTCAGTTTGCAACAGTCCTTTGGCAGAGGCTCATGAGGGCACAGTAGGTAACACAAACCTAAGAGAATTAGCTCGTACCTGAACTTGCAAGGACTCAGTCCTTTATACAGTCATATTTTCGTAGCCTAACAATGCATCATCAATGTTCACAGTGAGGTCTGTTGCAGAAAAACCCACTTCTCGCTTAATTGTGGCATGGACTATCCAGTCTTGACTTAAATTACGAGGGTAAACAGATTCACCGCGTCACGATGCTTGTGGTTCCCGTGGGTGTGTTAACTAAGGCAGTTGGTGGATGAGATATTCGACAATTTTGAATGCCTTATCTTATTATTGGCTATGATGAATCCAGATTAAGTGGCGCGAAATATAAATCTTATTCTATCAATGCTACTACTATCAAAAGATTTCCGCATTCTGAGGCTACGTAGCTACCTTACTTTCAATATCTCCTTAATTAGTTGGATCCTAGATGCCTATCAACATTATCTTTGCATCTAATAATTGCAATGTTACTAGGGAGGGTAAAGAGTGCATGGTGCGCAATTAACGTGGACGAGGAAACTAGATGGCTTATCTAGAAGCTCATGCGCAAGAGCAGATAGATAAATGTTGGGGATAGGACCGTGATTGATGAAGGCCAGAAGCTCAAGGACGACACTTCATTGAGATAGCTCGCTGTTCACGACATGCAAGCTCTTATAAACTGGATCATTGGTACGACTCTCCCATCCTCAAGAATCCTCCTCGCTATCACTGTCCTCGCTATCATTGTTGCACGCCCTCCCATTCCGCGTAGCCCCGGGCATAGGCCTCCAGGCCCTCCTAGCCTCAAAACTCAACCACACCCTCGTATAGCACTCACCACACCTCAAGCTGCTCCCTTTTCCGTTCATGTTACATTCTATCCCCCAGCAACCCCTCCAAGTCTTTCGCTTGTTCCCAAGCCGAGCCGGGACCACAACAACAACCTTATGTTCTTTGTACATATCTCCGCCCATATCCTCCCATGTGTGCAAGCACATCGTAGGATGAGCGTGCTCTGGGCCCGTGAGCAGGATACTGGGCCGAGCGCTGGTCTGGTCGAGCAGCGGGATGGGTGCTTCGGGGGTGGACGCGATGGGAATTCCCGTTGGGTGCTCTGCTGGACATGCGCATCGACACCTCGCGACGATGTCGTGAAAGATGGCCTTGGTGTGGCAGTGCCGTTTGATTTCACGGAGGCATGCAGGGAACTCGAGGTGGATGCTGCGCTCTCCGAGTGATGCATGTGGCGCGCGGACGTACGCCGAAGCCGGGATTTTACTCGTATCAGGCCATACGTGTGACGACGCTGGCTGGGCTGAAAGGAGCGGTGAGTCCACCCTGAGTGGCGTGCCGGGTGGTGTGTCAGGGAGGGGAATATACCGCGCGATGGTGACCTCGATAGGCTCGTTGTACGCGCTGGGCGGTACGCGACTTTGGAGTGACCGCGCGAGGACTGTAGAGAAAGGCTCTTTGGATTGCCCAGCCTGGATGGACTCGATGGGGTTTGCGGGAGAGGTTTGGTGCCGCGAAAATGGAGCCCGAGTGGACTCACGGGTGTTTCGCGGAGCAGGCATAATTGTAATTGTGTAGGTGACCGTGGTCTGGAACACAATTATGATGGCAGAAGCTTGAGTACAGTCGGCTGACGTATTGATGATCGGGGGGAAACACATATCGAGGACTCCCTCCCAGCATTGGGCTTATATACAAGCCTGAGATGACTCAATATAGGTTTGTGTTGAGTGCGTCCGCACAAAAGTGCTCTCGCGACCAAAGTTCGACGGGATGTGTGGATCCATGGATCCAAGGAACAGAGCAGTCACAACACAGAAGTGATCAAACGTTCCGTGATCCAAATGGATATCATACCAGGCTAGGACATATTTCTTCACAGAGACCATGGCTTCTCTCAATATCGGCATCACAGAACCATCCAATCCACCCCAACAAGCAACCTCTCTTCCTCTTGTCCTTGGCCGACGTGCACATCCCAAATTGGAGTCCTCACGCCTACGAAGCCGCCCTCGCGCACCCGGACGCATCCCTTCCCTCGCGCACCGCCTTGCCCTGCAAGCATGATCTTGAATTCGGGGCGTTCGTTGTAATTGCCTTCAGGTTGTGTGAAGCCTAGCGTTCCTGCCGCATGAGACAGGCTCGCATCAGTGACACCGCGCAGAAAAACGACGCCGCCTGGCCAGCACTCCACTTCCGACTCACCACTACCTCGGCCGCCCATGACGCTAAGGACTTCGATCCTAAGCTTCACACCGTCTTCCTTATCTCTTCCCCATGACACGCTTGCATTTGTATTAGCGCTGTATCCCGTGTTCGCCGTCTCAAGGATCCAACTCTGTAAAGTGGAGGCCATACCATTTGGTACGTATTTTCCGTGTTTGCGACTAGGTGAGAAGGTTTCCGGGAGTGGTACCACTGATTTGGTTGGAGAAGGTGATAGTTGCGGTAGGATGAAGTGCGGTCGAGGATGAGTCGGGCGGTCTACCACGGGCGTCGATGCTTGCTCAGCCACGTTGGGCCGAGAACTAGCGATTTTGAAGCGATGAGATACGGGAGAGGCTATTTGCGGCGATGACTGTTGGTGTGGAGTAGCGGGCTCCGTACGCGCGTGGCTGGGAGATGTTGAAGGGTCCGGCGAGACACGTCGCCGCTTGTTGCGCTCTTCCCTGACGAACAGAATCTCCTCTTCATCCGTATCATCCTCCTGACCTTTGTCTTCTACGAGAATGGACGATTGCTCGATACTTGGCAGGACGTTGACTGCTGTGTTGGCCGAAGATGACGGAGACGTACAGTCGATGCTCTCCGCCTTGCTAAGCCGTGGCTTTGGCCGCCGTGTAATGGGGGTATCTGCCCAAGCTTCGTCGTGTTGGTCTCTTCCTCTCCTCCGCTCTCCAGTGTTTGGGGGGTTGCGCGACGAAGGCTGGGGCAGGACGAACCGCTTCGCCGGCACTACCCGCGTTGTCTCATTCGTATCTTCATATGTGCTCCGCGAGTGCAGGGCTGTTGGTCTGGGTGTCTGTACATTGCGAAGGCCAGATCGCGGCTTCAGCTTTGGTTTCTGGGTTGCGGGTGGGCCTGGCGCTAGGAAGCGGTGCGGTGAAGGTGTTTGGAGCGGCATCGTGTTCGAAGTACCATAGTTGCAGGAGATTGCGGTGGCAAGCCCGAATGTTGAAGATGTAAATGGTTGAGCGACGGCATCGCGTGGAGGTGGGGTGGGAACACTAAGAAAGCGCGATGACGCCCCGACGCGGTTTCCAAACGCGCCGTCACGAGCACGCTAGCCACACGTGCCTTTAGCCTGAACATGGCTGACCAGGCGCAGGCTTCCACACCTCTGGGAGCTGTACTCGTCCGTCGTCAGTCCCGAGGTTATCTCATTATGTCTAGGCTGCATAATAAGAGTGCTCAGTATGAGTGTGCAATACGAGCGTGTTTAAGCATCGTGCATAGGGATAAGCAAGGCTCCCCATTCAGCCACTCTTCTGCCTACCTCGCCGACAAAGTGTTATTGACCGTAGCTTATAGTCATTCAACCAAGCGACGGCGCGCGTCAGCCTATTCAAGTTGACCATGCCGCCTCGCTGAAAATAGCATTCGGGCGCGTTATACTCATCAAACTACGATGGGATATCGGATCGTTGTGGCACAGTGCTCATGATACACACGCTGCCCGTTCAATAAGATCATGTCCACTCAGTAATCGGGCCTTCACTAGCTATCCCACATCATTGGTCATATTAACGCTTCGGTACCTCTCGTCATTCATCTCAAATACGCATTGTTACTCTTGTGCTACTCCCTCCCTCCCTCCCTCCACAAACAACAAGCTCTTATCAACATGCGTTTGACATTCTTCACGGCCGCCTCGCTTGTCTTGGGTGCCTTGGGGAGTGCCTTAGGGAAGAAGTGCCTGACCGAAGATGCTGCCACTCAAGTCGCGAACAACTTCAGGAGCACCATCGCCGCGTACACCCCCGAACTCGCAGCAAGAGTCTTCGCCGTGGACTTCCTCGACTACTCCGACGGTGTAAATATGTTGATGAATAACGGATGCCCTAACGGTCCTAAGCCTCTGGGAAGCCCAACCTTCACTTCCTTAGCAGACTTCCAAGCCGCCCAGGGCACTCAGCCCCCAATTCCGTTTGAGATCCTAAAGATCTGGTACAACTGTAATACCGTCACTTTGCGTTGGAGATCGGTCGCGCCGGGCTTTGTACAGCCGGAACAGCAAGTCACTGGCCTCATTGTTCTGGAGACTACGCGCTCCAAGGGAGAAGAGCCATTTTTGATCCAAACCGTCTACTCGGAGTTCAACAGCGGCGCTTGGCTTTATGATCTCGGGATCTTTGTACCAACGAATTGCGCGGCCTGAGATGCGATTGCTGCCTACATCGCTCATACCACAATTATCTCACACATAAATCGTAATGAAAGAAGGTATTATTCACAATAACTTGATGCATACCGCACTGATCATTGACAATACCAACATTATGGGACCTTAAATATCTAGTATACGTTGACTGTAATTCTGAAAGAAGTGCTATCGATGAACTGATCCAGAGCGACACCCCTGGTACAGATAGGAGTGAGGGTAGATCAGTCCCTCGTGTTATCCACATCGCAGTAATGAGAGCTGCCGGCCTGTGAGCATCGAGTCCTTCTACTAGGGATGTGCTGAGTAACACCCATCATCCGCTTCTACAAGGTGTACCTAGGTGATCATGACATTTATTGGCAGGAAAGTATGCGCAGTAACCTACTTAAAAGAAGCATATCGTCCTGATCTCAACACTCTCCCTCGGCGGCGCATCGTCTGGACTGGTCGGATCCACAAACGCCGAATGGCCCACGAACCTCGCCCTCCCATCCGCCTCGGAATCAAACGTCTTCAGTAGAATCACCTGCTCTGGAGTCATCTTGGGAAAGTACCACCACTTGTGCCTGTCCGAGTGCTGCAGCACATAATTCTCTCCATTGCGATCGCGATAGCGAAGATGCAGCTTGAAGAAGTCTTCATCCTTGCACGACTTCACGTCAATCATAGCAAGCGGTCGTTCTTCCACAATACGGTTGACAGGCTTCCAGACGTTGATGAATGCTACTCGGCGCGAGAGGAGGTCATCGGCTTCGTCGGGTAGGAGTTGGCGGACTCTCAGGGGTCCGGATTCAGCGGTGTAGTCGCAGTGGACAAGCATGACGGGGGAGCGCTGGGTGGTGTTCTTTTCATCAGTGAGTGCCTTCTTTGCGTTCTTTTCCGTGCGAATGGTGTGGTCGAAGACGAGAACACGCTTTGCGCCCAGAGTATGTTTGAGAAAATCAACAACTTCGGGATAGAAGGCTGATCGCACAGCTTCCTCGTTTTCCCAGTCGGAATGCGACGTCTTAAATGAGTGGACCGAGAAGCCGTTCTTGTCCAGGTGGAAGTCGTTGACGTACGGCCAGCCATCCGACATCTCAACTTCTACCGGAGCGTCACCTGGTTCGTGGATATGTTTAGCTTTCTCGGTCTCGTAGAAGTAGAGCTCGGTGAGTCCGTCGACGGCTTTGGTGTAGTTCACTGTGGTACGTACTTTGTGCTGTGAGTTCCCGTTGGAAGTAGCCACGCTGCTTCCGTTCGTCGGCGCGCAGGGAAGGAGCGCCTTGGTCACCGCGACTTGCGTCTTCTTCCAGCTGTCCATTGACTCGACCTGTCCCAGCCACCGCTTGACGTTCGGATACTGATCCAGAGGAAATTTCGAAGCCGCGTGGAGATGCATGGGCGCCGCAACCGCAATGTCAGCAAGTGTAACATTGTCGCCTGTTAACCACTTCGTCTTGCCGAGCTGCTCGTTCATAATGCCCGCTCCTCTATGAAACCTTTCAGATTCGGCGTCAATGGCTTTCTGGTCCGGCTCTGCCTTCATGAGCGGTTTGACAACGTTCTCAATGAGATACACATAGCAGACCGAAAACCAGGTTGCGGCCTCCCAGAGCATCCACCTGTTGATGTCGGCCCGATGTTTGAGGTCTTTTGGGTAAAGAGTCTCAGCACCAGTCTTGTCGGCTGCATATTGTAGGATAGCGTTCGACTCTGTGAGTGTCATGTCGCCGTCTCTTGCCGCTGGGACCGTGGCATGCGGGTTGATCTTCTTGAACGCCTCGCTCTTCTGCTCGCCAGCAAAGTAGTCAATGAAGTTTTGCTTGTAGTCTGCTTTCATTTCCTCAAGCCCAGCGAGGACCTTATGGGAGTTGATCGTACAAGGATCGGAATACACTTCGATCGTCATTTCGATGCTTCTCAGCGTACTTCTTTGATATCGCGAGCCGGAAGATGTATGTATTTATCGACGAGAGCGCAAAGGCCCTGGCAATATTTCTGCATTTAATAGTGCTTCAGCTCTTTGCTTAGTGCTTCATGGCGGAGGTTAGTCTACCCCGCACCGTCTTTCCGTGTCACGTTGTCCATTCGACCGATCTCCCAGACTCGTGATGTTCCTCTAGATGGCTGCATCGGTCGCAGTCCTCGCATTCGTATTGGTCGCCCGCTAAGACGATCTCGCCATTGCGAACTTTGTCAGAGTTCTGGATCGTGTGGCACGTTCGTGGCTTCGTATCATTTGACTATGGTGAACAAGTAACCGAACCAGCCTACTTCTGATCATAACATTTCCAAATATGCTTGGAATATCGTATTGGGGAGTGTGATAGTCCACTCATCCATGCTGTCAATGTTTGCCAAAAATTGGAGTCATTCAACTGAAGATCTTGACTATAGATTGTGCATGCTCTTTAATAATGTACATACCCTTTACTAATTATGTGATGCTTACTCCAGCTTTGTAGGTGCATAAAAACCATCCGGGAGCGCTCACCATACCCCATGCAACCTCGTCCGGCTACGCGCAAGTATCCACATCATACGCACACTGGATATCATTCCCATCTATACCACCATCCCTCATATCCCGCTCACAATGGATGCATATACTCCCATCCCCCGCATTGAAACATTCCGACCTGCCCATGCGGTCCTTACACCCGGCGCAAACCATCTTCGGCTTCTTCTTGACTTCTTCAACAAAAACCTCGTCATCCATGACTCTAAAGTTCAGCCCGGACACTCGCCAAAAGTCGTCTGAGTCGTAGAACTTCTCTTCGAACGGTACTTCTTCACCATACATGTAGGGTGGAATATAAGATTGCTTGGTCGAGAATCTAGATGTGAGGAGCGCCAAGCGACGATTCGAAGAACGCAACAGTGAAGACAAAGTATACATCGGTGTGCGCAGCGGTCCATCGATAATGGTTTGCAAGACGAGGGCGATGTTGGCTGTGGGTATCGTAGAGAGGATCTGCTCCGGGTTTGGATTGCTAAAGACGATTGAGAGATCAACAGGCCGGGTCATGCCTTTGATCACATCGGTGCAGTGGCGAAGCACACGTCCAGGGTGCCTCAGCGTGTCTTCAGATACGCCTTTTAGGTTGTTGGCCCAGGATACATCCAGCACTTTGAGCTCACGGAGAGAAGCTGAATAGTCGTCACGCTGAACGTGACCGAGAAGCATAGTCTCGACGCCGAGCGAGAGAGAACGTAAGTTCGAAAGATGACGCAGCCTGGCGCTGTCATCTTCGAAAGTCGGGTACTTGGTGGGGAGGTACTGCGTGGCACCGCCAATGTGGGAGAGGCGCTCAAGAGAATCCGCTTGCCGAATTAATGCTTCAAGGAAAGCAGGCTGTGATGTGCGGGTTGTGCTGTCAGTGCTGGGAATGCAACCTGGGAATGCATGCAGGCGCTCGCCGATGTCGAGTTCCTTCAGTGCTTTGGGAAGGCTAAGGACTACGTCTAGGAATCGAACGTTGACATTACACTCAATAAGCGTCAAGGATTTCAGCGGTGTCGATCGCCTTTGCTGGTCTGTGATGTCGGCGTGCGTAATTTTGGCATCAAAATTGGTGCAGGATATTGTTATTGATTTCAAAGTAGGATGTAGAAAAACGACAGCGCAACGACCGAATGTAAATTTTCTTTCGTCCGGACCGTGGCCATGAAGCGTAACTTAAAGAAAAGTCAGTCAGTTGTAACATGATCTCAGCAGCGAACATAGCTGAAGCACGTTTCTTTTCCGCGATCTATAAATTTCATCGGGTGTCGACGCAGCCCGGCCATCTGAAGCACACTTGAGATGACTCAGAGAATAAACGAAACTTACGAGATTGCAGCATGGGCAGCGTAGGCGATATCCCTTTCCGAGGGTATACGGATGCTTCCAACAGTGCCATGTAGTCGATTCGCGTCCAGCCATCAAACTCCACGTCGCTCTTCCACTCGCTGTTGTTCGGACAGGGTGATTCAATCGTGAGATGGCGGAGCTTATCCATCAATACAATGAAGTGATTGAGCTCCTGGATCCCCTCTCTGTCGCAATCCGGATACCGTATCGATAACTCTTGAATATACGACGACCGTGTTTCGCGAACGTCAAGCGCCGCAGCTATGTTCCTCGCACGGTCCCCGCTAGTTACGAGCAGAAACCGCCAAATATACGGTTCTGTGAGACCCTGTAAGCGGTGACAACACGCTGCCAGGCTGCAGAGGGCATCGCGAGAATCTAAATGGTCGATTATCGACAGGAGCAGCTCATCAACGAGTGCCAGCAGACCGGATTGTGGCACCTCTGCGGTCATAGCTGGTAGTCTCGACTGGCGGAAAATGGGGCGGAACTGGTGGATTCTGCGCTTCTTGGCTTGACGAGATTCGGTATATGGCATTAAGATCTCTTGGTCGGAAAAATGTAGTAAAGGCGCCTTTGGGTTCAAAGCTCCTCGGGATCGTGATCGTCGTGGCGATGGCGTTGACGTTCGGTGCCGGCTGGATTCAAACACAGTGGAAACGTTATCGATAAGGTTCCTAGTGGCTACCGATCCCTGCCCACCCCAATGACCTACGTCCCTCACCCCACCTGTCGTACAGAACTGCTCAACTCTACGTCCATTCAAGATTTAGTGTCATCAAGCTTCTGCACAAGTCACCGCAATATCCCGAAGCAAATGTCCGTAAGCCCGTCGGCGCTGTATGTAAGCATGGTTTGCCTAGCACATTGTTCGTCTGGCCTGAGAAAACCAGTTGACTTCTCTCAAAACAGTGTTCAGTCGCCTTGCATCGTGAATGGGTATCATTGGTATCAAATGAATGCATCGGCCCAAAGATCCGACGTTCAACCCTTTGACCAGTGTTGCAACCATTCTGTCTGCCTCACGGGCTCACCAAACCGAACCCAGCCTGGCCAACTATTTGGCTCTGCTGCATGCATCCACAGCCACGAGAACAGCAACATTCCTTCCCTCCTGCACTTGCCTACCTCCGACAGGCAATTTATCTCTGTTTCTAGAGCAACCATTTGGATCTTAAGGTCACTGGGTAGTGCTTGCCGGCTGTCCCATTTGTAGTACCAAGTTTTGCTGCCGCCCGTGTCGCCAGCAAGCAAAAGTCGCAGCTCGACTCGACTCGGATCTTGCTTGCGGACTCCTATCTCTTCCAAGAAGCGGTAGTGTCTCTGTGCGTGCTTCAAGAACTTGTTGAAAAGGATGCGCTGGTGATATGTCATTCTGCGGAGACTATAATCGACTTTCTTCGTCCGCGATTTAGGCGTTTTGATGACACATGGTTTGTCGTATTGTGCATACACCTCTTCCGCGCTACAGTTGGGCTGATATTCTGGGACGTCCTTTGAGCGTCGGCCTACGAGCGTCTGCAAACTTCGACGGAGTATCCTCCAGAACGGCGAGGAGGTGGTGTTCACAAGATCAGAATAGGAGATGATCACCCGCGGCGCCCTCCTTACACATCTCTTGAGACCACGATCGAGAATAGAGTGCGATTCCATAAATATCGTGCGACAAGTGGAGAGAAGGGCGAGGCCAGGAACAGAAGGAACAATCAGGGTTACAACGCCTAGCTTGCTAGGGAAGATAACTGCATTGCTCGTTTAGTATCAAAACTTCTACGAACCTCAACAAGGAATGGTGTCGTGCAACCTATTGGATAACGAATATAAAGGTGTGGGAGTGGCATACGAGGATTAATAGCTTCGATGTTTATGGGCTCGTAACAATAGGGGTAATCGTATTGGCTGTTTCCCGTGTGGATGACGATATGTTGGATCTCTTCTGTGAGAAACTCGTAAACGATGAGTCGGAGTTCTTTCGGCAGCGACAGAAAAGGAATTGGTGTGCTACCGGTATTAGGCGAGGTCATGGTTAGCGATAAAACAGTACCGATTTCGAAGGCTGACCGTGATGGTGGAGTAACGGTTTTGGTAAGCGAAGTGGGTGGTTTGTTCAATATATACCGCCATCTTCGCGCTAGGCAGTCATGCTTTCTGGAGCAGAACTAGGCTCGAACAGTCTGCTGTGGTGGGCCTTGAATGTGTGGGGACGCTTGCGCTAGCAACATCATGTCGATGCAAGGCAATACTCTCGGAGACGAAAACTTCGTGGCGGGGCCGCGGTCGGCCTCTTTTGATTAACCCCCCGTGCTCGATATCAGTATACCGGCAAATGGCAAGATTTGAACTTGTTGGCCACAAGCGAGCTTAGAGACGACACGCAGATCCCATTGCAAGTAAGAGTTTGACCAATCGAATCTTGCATCCACTCACCAAGAGAGCAATTGTTCCATGAAAAAGTCACCGGAACCGCGCAGAGCTGCAGGCCACATAATTCTAGGTCCCATTCGTCTTCGTCACCTCCACGGACTAACTCTCGTCAAATCATTTCACTTTCCACAGCGATGACACCAGGTCACTACCTAGGTCACACACAAAATAAAGTGAAAGAAGATGACAGCAACCGCAGCTAATTCAGCAGCGAGGATGCGATGCTCTCACATCCCGACGATCCTTATCCTCGAAGACAGACCCAGGACGATGTCACCGATGTTCCGGCCACAGCTGATATAGTTGCAGTAATGGACCTACTTTCTTAAAGTCGCGGTTACAGACAACAACCAGTTCAATGTTTCCTTTCCTGGAAACTCGAATCTCAGTCGAAAAGAGCTAACGGACATCAAACAAAGTTTTGTCCTCAGAACCATCGTGCTTGAGAGCGTCGTGATCGACTTCCAAAGGTATTTGCGCTGGACAATGCAATATATATTATTATTCTCATTAAAATATTACTTGGATAGCAGTAAGCCGAGTCTTGTCATCTCAGCATCTCCACGACGGCAGTGAGTACGTGTATGCGCTGTAGAACTACCATAGGTAAGCTTATCGGAGGTGAGCGCTCAATGTCTGTCGAGATGTTATGCCCTTGTTACATAGCGGGCATTCACGCGAATCTACCGAGCTTTGCAGACAAGATCCCGATGGAACTGCCACAGAGCCCAGGGATGTACGGCCCGATTTCTAAATCCCACGTCAGTATCGTTGTCCCCGGTCCTCCTTGCTCCTATCCAGATTTGATCTTTCTGCCTCAAGATTCGGCTGACGGCGAAGCGGACATCACATCTGATCCATGTGTTCCTCTTGTGCTACAATGCATGTGGTCGCTTCGAGTTCGATGAATCTGGTTCCCAGGGAGTCTTGGCTTTTGCTACACCCAACATGATTCCTCGACCCGATGCCAAGGGGACCTTCCGCCCCGAAATAACGAGACTGTCCAAGGTGACAGTTGCTCTTGCGGGAACCCACTCTGCCTTGTAATGACTATGGCTATACTTTATATCAGTGCGCAAACTAAGATGGATAGCCGTCGACGCTTATGGTACGCCTACAGCTTACGTCGATTGTCTACAGGTGCAATGCAAGGGGGCTACCGACCTTCCCACCTCAACCACTCTTCCAAGCTCCGTGCCATCGAACCCGGTAGCGACCATGTGTTACCGACCGAGTGCTATCCTATATCCAATTTGCATATTCACCCTAGAAGCCTTGACCTAGAGACAGGAATGCAGTGCGCGGCCTCATCACGAGGCCACGCACCCCATTCCAGGGAATCAACGAAGCCGGAAAGACCACTTAGCACAATCCTGCCGTTGCCTCAACATGTCCAGCTACCTGTGTATCCGAACAGCGTAGTATAAAACCCCCCGACGACGTCTCACTTCTCGCTACCAAGCCCAGCATTCATTCCCTACAATCTCTTCCATCTTCCAACAAGCACTTTATAGCTGGACACTCTAGTCAACATGCGACTCTGCATCGTCACCTTCGCGGCTCTTATGACCGCCGCCTACGCACTAAACGATGCTGCGCCCAACGTCAATGCCAATAATCTTGCTGCCCGCAGCGAGCCCCCAAAGGCAAGCGCGACCCTGGACCACAAGAAACACAAGCATCCTCACGACGGGCTCAAGCACAAGCACGATAGCACGCACCATAGCAAGCCTACTGGCAAGCCTGAGCATACATGGAAGCCCGAGCATCCATGGAAGCACAAGCACGATAGCACGCACCACAGCAAGCCTACTAGCAAGCCTGAGCATACATGGAAGCCCGAGCATACCTGGGAGCCTAAGTCTACCGGCAAACCTGAGTGGAAGGGCAAGGGGAAGAAGGGGAAGAAGGGCAAGGGAGTTGAGGACAAGGAGCACAAGGATGGAAACTGAGGGATGGGGCGGTGAAAATGGGAGGTGGGAATGGGTGGTTGGGGATGGGGCGAGAAGAGACGATGTGGAGGATGAAGGAAGGGTAGCGCCAGTCGTTACAGATCTCTAAGTACACTCGCTTCGGAGAAGCTCAGCTTCTTGGGCCTTTGCATGGACGTGAGGTATAAACCAAAATTGTTCAGTATATGACGTTCGTATCGCGATTGTCTTGGTGAAGGTGTGAGTGACGGTACACCACCGCAGGGGTTGTGGTGGTCATGTAGTTAGCTACAATTCCGATGCGATGTAAATCAGATCTTTGGTGGTGACGACCACGTCCTAGCATAGCAACGTTGTTCTTTAACTCCAATCTTCGTATGCCGCACGCATCGCTCTTGCCACTAAACTCATCCCTTTCTCCTTTAACATCTAGGTACATAAGGAGACTACAGCATCACCTAGTATACCCAGGTGACGCGACATGATTCTGGGAACCTGACCATGCCACTCGGAGATGTATGCAAGGTACCTCCAGGGTCCTGGGTGCCGCGGGTGTGACGCTGAAATGTTCCACGCATATCGCTCATCTGCAGGGTCCTTCGAAACATCGCAACATCAATCTCCAGGTGCTCAAGATTCTCGTGTGTCAAAGCAGGCCAGCTTCCGCGAAACGCAATAAGAGACGAAACGCCCTCCTTGGTTTTTCTGTTGGCACGAGTCTAGAGCCGGCACGGGATACCCACTCGCTGCCATCCAAGCCTTGAAGCTTAAGCGAGCTTGACGAGGCTTGGCCAATCACGAGGAGAGCATCGCGCATGGCCACCCGCGCGGCGCGTTTCTTATCGACATGGGCGGGCGTTCATGCGCAAACACAGAGCCCAGGAACCCGCGATGGCAATCTTGAATTCACCCGCCGCTAGGGGCCGGCCGGGGGAGCCGCGGTGCGCGACATTCGACTCTGAGTCTGCTGCGTCCTTCCTCCACCGTCCCTCGCTAGAAGGCGGCATCCACTCGCTCGCTGTTGCTCGATTTCTTGCCGGACGTGACTGCCTTGATCAAACGGACGATTGTGCCGCATCCTACGAGGTCCAACACTGAACCCACCTTCGCTCGACGGTCGTGTGTTGTATTATCCTTTTGAGGTTGATCTATCGTTGGCTCGGTCTCCTGCTTGCATTTCACATTGCCCCAAGAAACCCAATAGAACGAGCGCTGTATATTGGATCTGGTCCGCCATGTTCACGATGCGCTTAGCATTGTTGGCCTCGACCGCACTCACTGCAGTCAGCGCCATCGACACAATCTCGGTCAAGGGAGCCAAGTTCTTCACCAAGAGCGGTGATCAGTTCTTCGTCAAGGGTGCAAGCCAATTGAACAGTTTACACGATCCTCACGCTGACTTTGGAAGGAATCGCATACCAGCTCGTCCCAGACGACCCGCTCATCGATAACACGCAATGCAAGCTCGACTCGGACCTCATGAAGTCGATCGGGACCAACTCGATACGCGTTTACCACGTCGATCCCTCCGCCGACCACGACGACTGCATGAAGACCTTCGCTGACGCCGGCATATACATCTGGCTGGATCTCGACACCTTCGACACGCAAATCGAGCAGGTACGCGGACACATTGGGCAATTTCTATACACGGAAGACTGACCCGACTAGACACGCCCGCAATGGAACCAGACGCAGCTCGACCGCTTTTCTGCCGTCATGGATACCTTCCACAAGTACGACAATCTGGCAGGCTTCTTTGTGGGCAATGAGGTTTTGACGACGGGTATGTCATCCACTCCACCTGCACTCCTCAAACCATATTGACAAACTACTAGGTGATGGCTCTGTTGCTGCTCCATATGTCAAGGCCGCGGCCCGTGATCTCAAGGCATACCGCGACAAGAAGAACTACCGCAACATACCCGTCGGTTACTCGGCCGCCGATATTGCGACGCTGCGTCCTATGTTGCAGAACTACCTGGCTTGTGGCGACAATGCCTCCGAGGCACTGGACTTCTACTCATTGAATGCCTACTCGTGGTGCGGAGACTCCACCTTCCAACAGTCAGGCTACGTCGATCTCATCAAAAATGTGACGAACGTGGACTACAATATCCCCATCTTCCTGTCAGAGACCGGTTGTATCAAGCCACGCCCGCGTGACTGGGCTGACCAAGAGGCCATCTTTGGTCCCGACATGATCGATAATTGGAGCGGCTCCATCGTCTACGAATGGATCAACGAAGCCAACGAGTACGGCATCGTCAGCTACGGCGAAAAAGTAGATCCCGCTTCTCCCGGTAAGTCCAAGCGCGCCATCGGAGCTACAGCAATATTGACATCCATTCCAAGGTGCCCCTCCGGACGGCTTTCCGCGCTCCGGCACGCCCACACCCATGTCTCCTGAATTCCCCAACCTCAGCAGCAGGTGGAAAACACTCACACCCACTGGGGTCAAGGCCTCAGCCTACAATCCTAAGCTTACGGCTCCGCCGTGCCCAGCCTTCACGAGCAACGTGTGGGAGGTCGATGCCAAGTCGGAAATGCCTACGATCGGACAGACGTACCAAGCGCAGCAGTCGGGCGCCAGTAAGACGGGCAGTGGCGCCAGCGCGGGTCCGACCAGCCAGGGCAGCGCGAGCGCCTCGCCCAGTGCTGACAAGGGCGCTGCGTCTACAGTCTCTACTTGGGGGCTGCAGAGCATGGGTCTTGGGTTCGTGGCGATGGTTGCTGGATTTTGCATCTGGTTGTGAATAAGGCTACGTGAAGACAGGGCAGTTCTATGGAACGCGTTGACGGCTTGCTGACGGCATCGCGCTGTGGAGCAACAGTTGTCGACCGTACGCTGACTTCTAAACTTTGGCCATGTGATCTTCGCGGTAATGAGCGGTGAAAGGCGATCGGACGTTTCGGGAGAAAGAACACAGGGAGCGGAGGCTTCTTGGCGCGGTGGAGGGCTTGGTTGGTACATATACCCCCTTTCTTCATTCAAACATGGCATGCGGGCATGGCGCTGGTGCATAAATGGTACTATAGTACGATAGCTATTGAAGCCTTGAAGGGCTCAGCGAACTTGATGCACAGCACGCTCTCGCGACTCTTCGACTCTATCCACCCTTAGCCCGCCCTTCACCTAACACTTTGTCGACGTGCAATTACACTTTCCTTCCAGCTTCCCCTTCGGAATGCAGCATTTTCCCGGCTAGCCCTTGTCAGCTTACAACGCATCCACGTACTCCGCTTAACTCACATTGTTATGGCACCATCCGTAGCAGTCATTGTCCGCATCGCACGTCCCGTCCATTCGGCAGCTGCCCAATGTGCAGAGCCCCGTGCAGCAGATCGCTCCGCCGAAGCCTGGGCCGCGGGGGCAAGGTCAGTGTGCGTTGAGATAGGGTGGGGAAAGGTTTGCTGGCTGAGAAAGAGGGTGTATGTTTTCCTGAAGGACATAATCCCTGGTGACGAAGGGGTCTCTTACAGCCGTAGTCATTGGCGCATTTAGCGCCTGCATTGTTCCCGGGAGCAGTACAGCTGCCGAGCTTGCAGATGTTGTTGCAGCACTTTGCGCCGCCGTAGCTAGATGGCAGGACACCTGTTAGTGGAATGGCCGTGAGTCGGAGCAGGAGAGATGGGTGATTGAGTCGGCCGTGTACCAGTGTTTGGCTCACAGTATCGCGGATATAGCAACCAAACACCACAGACGCCCACGTCATACCCGGATAGTACATACCAATTGTTGTCCTGCTTGCAGGGATCACCTACATCGGCGCGAGGCGTAAGAGCCACCGCCTCCACGGCCACAGCGGTGAACAGGAGGGACAAGATTCCAACGACCTTCATTGCAGCGACCAAAGAGTCTCAGGGCCAGCACGCACATCCAGTCCCCCCTTGCGCCATCACTTCACGCTTTATACTGCTGCTTCCTCACATACTCGGTGTCCAGCACCCAGGCTCTCACTGCTGGCAACCCACGAGCTCCGATAGTGCTCTAGATGAAGCCAATACTTCAGCACCTGCAGGTAGTGCCGCCCTGGGACTCGGTACGTAGGCACCGACCGCCCGTTCTTGCTTCCCGGGTGCCTCGGAAGGTGGAGGGGAGGAAGCGAGGCAGGCAGGCGTATATTAGCGATACGATGGCGTATCGTGGGCATCGTGTTCGCAGCTGCCCATGTACATGTGTAGATTGTCTCGGGTCGAGATGCTATTGATAGCACTGAAGCGAGGCAAGACACACCTCGCCAACGACCTCGCGGGCCGCAGAAGATGTGTGTGGAAGCCGTGTGGTGAGACGTTGGTTGGTCATCGTACATCCCTCTTGGATATCGTCCACGGTGAATGTGCAGCCGTACCTATCACTCTCCACACGCGTCTCCACCCACGGTGCCAACTTCCAAACCACACATGTACAACATGGACAGAGGTACTCGACTTCGCTATGCACGCTGCGCGGCTGCGTATGCGTCGGTTGTAGGATGCCGCGCCGGGTATTGCCGATGCACGAGAATACCCGGGCTAAAGTGGTGCTCTCGTTTGTGCTGGGTCAAGGCTGACGGACGGGGAGAATAGGCTGTTTGAATGCAGCTTTGGGGGCGGTAGGTGGACACAGTTTGGGTAGAAGAGGTGTTGTGGGATGGTTGTGGTGGTCGTGGTTGGAGGATAGTCCGAGGGAGAGCCACGTGCGCGGAAGAGACGGTAGATTCTACACCAAGGTTGGTATAAAAATACAGTCGGTAGACGTTCCTAGTCGTGTTGATAATGGCCCTTGAAGTCCTGGGAGTGACACAAGATTCAGTAGTGTCCAAATTTGGATATGAAATGTTGTGCTTTTGTGTCCGTAGGATGATCTTCTGGGGTTATAAGATGAGTTCCAGGCGAAATCGCTTTGTGACAATGGTTATGGAGGTAATTACCATTTTCCAAGCTCTCTGTAATTCAAAGCACTAGTGGGGAATTTACGGGCAAAAAGTGACTCCCAAAAAAGGAATTTCTGATTCGACTACGAATACGTCTGCATGTAGGAAGAACAAGAAAGATAGTAGTGAGCAAGCTTTTTGGACCGGAAAAGCCAAGTAGCAAACGAGACGTTCTCGTGGATTCCGAGATGGTGTGGCGCGGGAGAGCGGAGTGTGTGACAGTGAAGGGTTGAAAAAAAAAAACCGCGAAACAGCTGAGGAAGGGCTGCTCACACTCTGATACTTGCTTCAAGTTCACAATATAATAAGATGCTAGATTCGACAATGGGCAGGCCTTTGCGTAATGTGCGAAAAGGAAATTCTGTTTCGGCCTCTGCGCAAGACAGTACCACACGGGTATTAGACCAGTGCCTTTCCCCAACACATCATCCATGAGCAGTAGTAGCTGTACCGCTTCGTGCATCGAGTCGGACATTCACTTTGTACCAGAATCGGCTGGCTGCTGATTGGAGTAAGACGTCCGACCATGATTGCGGTGTTGGCGTCACTCCCTGTCAGAGCCGCACGGCCTGGGCGGGCATGTGGTCACGTTGAGGCCAGAGAAGCCCTCGTCCAACGGCCAGCAGATATGTAGAAGCGCCCAGGACGGGTTCCAGGCGTCTACCCAAGCGGTGTGCTCCAATCTCGAAGCGATGGCCCCAAATGCGCTAGAGGTTGGCTGCAGAGGAAGAACGGCGGCCGGGATCGCGAAATCAGATGGCGATCGAGTGGGCAGCCTCACCCGGCGGCAGCCGTTTGCGGTAGCCGCTTTTCCGCGTGTTGGCCATGGCGGTCCAGCGTCCATGTCGTCAGCAGCAGCAACGACGTTCCAGCGAGCGTCGCGCGCGACGCCGGCGGTCGTGGCCGGGGCTGCCGAGCAAATGGACAGCGGAGTGTTTTCTTCGACGGCAGAAATGCAGACCGCGCAGATGGTGCGATGCGCCCGTTACGGTTAGGGCACAGGGAGGCCCGCGATGATTGGTAATATGCGGCTGGCAAGGAGTGATAGCGGCACGTTAGTGGGACTTGGCAGGGAAGGAGCGCACCGCGCTTTTCTATGGGGGAAGCGACCGATGACGTTTCCTCACCTCCTTCTTCACCTACGTCACGCATTCACCTCGAGGCGCACCCGCGAGCAACACCACGGCTGCGCGCATTGAGACCGATTCACGACCGAATATATCGCCTGTTCTCGTATGATCCTTTGCGCGCCGGTGCAAGGACGACTGCAGCGCCATCGTACAGGGTAAGGGGCGCACGCGTATTGACGTCACCCATTTCCTTCTCGTCGACGCCTTCGAGAGCGTCCAGCACCGCATCACTTTCTTGATTCGCAACCCCGCTTTCGGTGCTGCGCCCATCTCAAGTGTTCCCTGCGGTACGCGCTCTCGTCTTGCGTGTTGCGCGGGCTGCTTGCCTGGTCGTTGCTGCTGCTGCTGGCGCGGTCGCGCTGGCCCTGCCACTTTTTTCTCAGAGGCGCCCTCAGCACGCACGCACCGCGACGGGTCGCATCCAGCGCAGCGCATCGCCGCCATTCGCAAAGTGCACAAGAGCTGACCTATTGTTGAACAGAAAGCACATTCTTGAGAATCGACTGCGAGTGTTGCCCCGTTGAGGCCCGGAGACGAGTTTTTGGTGAGGAGAGAAAGGGTTGGTGTTCCGCGTCAGCGTAGATCTCCCTGCGCAGTCACCTGCCCGACGTCATTCTACCACTTCAGACAATGGCTGCCGCTACAACATCATCCAGCATGTCGCCCAAGGATAACGTGAACAAGTCGCTCCCGAGCAAAGTCGAAGGTACGTCTCATCGTCGCATGCCCTCAATCATCGTTGCCACACCCTGCTGCCCTCGCCCCCAACACCTGTGCCTGTCCTCTGCACATCGCCGTTCGTCGTGGTGTCGTCATGGCAGTGACGCTGACCGCGCCTTTCAGAACCAGTGAAGGTGGAAGCCACCGACAAGCAGCGTAAGTTCCTCTCCCGTGCACGCGACTGCTGTCGCCCTCCATAAGCGACGCGCACCATGCTAACGTCTTCCAGCGGCGAACACCCAAGAGACGACCGCCTCAGACGCAAAGCCTGCCACGTCCAATGCGCCCTTGGGCCCTCCACCGAAACCGACTACCACTGGCGATACTCCAGACTACTTCAACACGTACGTGAACCCATACCCACATCCTAGGCCGTCTGCCCGGGCTTGAATCGCCGTCGCGACTTCTCCCTCAAGCTGCTCCGGCGTCTTAGAACCAAGATGCTGTGGGCTCCCAACGGGAATGATGCGCCGCTCGATTCAGAGCCTGTAAACTTCTCCGACTGGTTGATGCATTCCGCTCATCGCTGTTGCCTTTGGACTATTGCTAACATACGAATAGGGTGCACAACGCCTTTAGCGTTGAGCCCAACCCGTTCGAGGCTTCTTTCGGTATGCTCGCTGTGCTCAACATCTTTGTCGAGTCCCACTAACACCTATACAGGAGGCCAATCAGGACCAGCCGAAACCCCCGGAAAGACTGTCTTGCCCCCTGTCGCTAACATAACGTCGCCAGCGCCACTGCCAGGTATTACACCTGGTTGGCAATCACTTCGTGCGGGACCCCTGAGCCCTGCTATGCTATCAGGCCCCACGAGCCAGGCTGATTACTTCAGCGAGTCGTTTAGAGGATTTCCAACGCCTAACGAGTCTTCTCTGAGAACCGGTTTGACGCCTGGTGGGGGCGGGTCTATGTTCCCTGCGCCTAGTCCCAACACCCAAGCTATCTTCAATCTCCAGAGCACAGGCGTTACACCCGGCACGGCTGAATTCCAGCAGTCGGCTCTACGTGCCGCTGCTCAAGCCCAAGCCAATCAGAACAAGGCCATCGGCACCTCGGGTCCCACTTCGCAACCCGATACCGTCACCGCTGGAATGGATCGAAATAACTTCCCTCTGCAACAGCCTCAGCAGCGTCGTGCTCAGAACGACCCCTATGCAAATCACGACGTTAGTAACGCCGCCAATGACCTGCTATCTTTTGCAACTCAGAACGGAGGTGCTCGCAACGGCCAACAGCCCTATTCCATGCCGCCTCAACAGCAGGGTATGCATGCTGGGCATATGCCTGTTCAGCCCGTCAGCCATGATAACAGCCGCCGCAATACAAAGGGCTCTATCAACAGCATGACCGGCTCCGCCGATACTGGAGACTTTTCTGAAAGTGGCCAGAGTGAGGAAGCGAAGACTAATACTCGTTCGCGCGGTAAGAAGGGCGCTGCCAATCAAAAACAGACTGCCGGGACCAAGCGAAAAGCAGACGAACCCAAAGGAAACAGCAGGAAGAAGAGTGTTGCCGCATCTCTAGGTGATGAAGACGAAGACATGCATTCGGACGATGATATGAAGAATGAAGAAATTAATGGCAGGAAGATGACCGACGAGGAGAAGCGCAAGAACTTCCTCGAACGAAACAGGTTAGTCGCAGCTTTATGCCCGACATTAAATATCTTACTGACATGTTAACAGGGTTGCTGCACTCAAGTGTCGTCAACGTAAGAAGCAGTGGCTTGCCAATCTTCAGGCCAAGGTGGAACTGTTCAGTACAGAGAACGATGCTCTCTCGGCTACAGTTACGCAACTGCGTGAGGAGATCGTCAACCTTAAGACCCTTCTTCTTGCACACAAGGACTGCCCCGTCTCCCAGGCCCAAGGCTTACATGGCGCGGCTATGAACAACTTCCTCGGGAGCGACATGAATCACCAAAACCCGTACGGTATTGCCCAATTACAGCCCAATGGGGTGCATATGGGCATGCCTATGCAACCCAACGGCCAGATGATGAACCGGTTCGTATTCCCATCTCAACGTGGACCAGGTGCAGAGGACCAGGAAAATGCATCTTACCCACCCAAGTACTAGGATAATGGCTTACCGAACTTCCAGATAAACGCAATGGGAGTGCGTTGAGTGTGCGTTGAACATGCGACTGCGCCTTGCTGACTGCCCCAATGGCATGTCGACCAACAGCCTTACGGCCACGCTACTCCGGCACTCACGGCAACGATCATCAACCTATCACTTTGTAATCTCCAGCACCTTACCATTTCTCCCCGCTTGGACGTTCCGCCTCTCCCTGGCAATGCATGGTTGGGCGTTCGGAATTCCTTGGCGTACGTAACCTCGTCATCACTTCAAAATATCTCCCTTCGGATGGCATGGCACGCAAAACACGCGATCACGAACTATATACCTACTCGTTTCTTTAAGTAACCTACTCGTCGGTGTACATACAAAGGTGGTAACTGCTGGGCTGGCGTTATGGCGTATATATACACCGGCCATACTGAGCTCATCGGGCGGCCTGGGATCTCTTTTTGATGTTGCAAGCTCCTCGGCACTTGCATTCATTCCTTCGCGGTGTACTGGCTAGCATGCAGGGCTTTTTGTTTACTTGTTTCGGTAGGGCACACTGGGGACGGCGTGAAGCATACGCAGAAGACGTGTGCTTGCGAAGGCGGCTCCAGAGTTAGACAGCTACCTATTCATGTACGTGTACGCGATTGAATGGAATTTATCATGCAAGCTTGGTGGGGCGCCCTTCTTGCTAGCTGTGATTGAGCTTTTATCCGGAAGTTCTGGCCGTACTTCTCCAGGCTGAAAGACATACAGTGTTTCTCAAGATTGAGATTGACGGGCCGTGGATTCTCGGTGCGTATCTTGAGGGAAATCCGTGGGTTTTCACAACCTGAATGGCATCACACTTGGCTCTGGACAAGTCTACTTGGGAAGGTGATCGATGGAATAGAGATATCTGTATAACAAAAACTGTAATGAGGCATGCGGGATGGTCGTGCTTCGCCTGAGTCTAGAGTAGTGGACAAAGAAAAGAAGGGCAAGCCTGCCGTACCATGCCGAACCTCCTGATTAACATCCCGGAAAAGAGGACCCAAAGAGGGCAGGCGATTTAAGCCGGAAGAAGAGTTTCGTTTGCTCTCAGAGCATTGCCGCGCTGCCGTACTGAGTCTCGATATTCTGCGCCTTTGTGGTTGCGGGGTGGGTAAGACAGGACCACGTCGCGCTGCCTTGCGTGGTTATCGGGCGGTGGGTATGCGCAAGTAGGAGAGCTTGAGGATGTTGTGAAGAGAGTCTGTGGATATTGGACTGCGTACTCTCCAGCTGCTCAAGTTGCGGCGGGAGTGTCGGCTTCCTCGTTGCACATCTCCGTCTTGTTTGTTGGGCCGTGGACGGAGACCCGTTCCTGCTTCACATCCTGGCGTTGAGATTTCTCGTGCGATGTCTCGGGCTTGACCGACGCGCTTCTCGAGGCAGTGGAGTGGGCTTGCGGATGGGACGGCTCCCGCTTCGACTTTATGTTGTGCAGCATCGCCACGGTGACGTTGCCTCTCATCTCGAGGTTCATGGTCGGCAGCAGCTGGTTGAGCAGCGCCGTGTCCTCGCTCTCGGCGATCGCATTGGCGACGAGATCCTGCAGCACGAGCGGGGGGTCAGGGGTCCGCAGGGCTATTTTGAAGACTTCGCCGACTACGCGGGGGGAGGAGAGCAGGTCTGTGTCCGAGTGTGCGTCTGGCTCGCGGTCGTGGGATTGCTGGTGTGCGGAGCCTCGCGTGCACACGTCTAGCAGGTCTTTGAGCGTCACGCCCTCGCTTTTCGCTCGACGGAGGATGCGGCTGGTCGCGGAGGTCAGGAGGGCCATGCACTCGGCTGCGAGATGGGTGATGCCTAGTTTGTCGGCTAGAGAGTGGATGGCGTAGAGGTGCGTGACGGATGTGAAGGTAAGGGTGGACTTAGACTTGTAGAGCCACTCAACCAGGACTTCCACCGTTGCAGGATCTTCGGATGGGAGGATGATGCGTTGCTGAGCGGCGGCTTTGACGGCGCTCTTAGAGGCTTCTTCCTTCTCTAAGCCTTTGAGATCATGGAGGTACACGTCCAGGCGCTCGAGTACAGTGTAGACGGCGATGTCTTGGAGGTGGTGGAGGCGACCCTTAATGTCGTTCATGGGATGAAGTCCCTTATCGAGCTTCTTGCCGGGGGGCTTGGTCCAGAGGTCATTCTTGCAGAACACAGAATTCGTTGCTTCAGCGAGTCTCTTTGCAACGCCGGCTTGGTACATTGGAATGGGGAAGTCATTAAGAGCTTCCAGGATGAGCGCCATGGCCTGTGTTTTTCGGTCAGCAGGGCGAACCACTAAGATATGCAAGCATTTGGTGTCTTACCTTCTCCCGACATCTGTCCGTGTGTCTGATGTGTGGCGCATGAAGTTCCAGCAGGGGATACAGGGCCTTCACACGCTTTCGCAGTGCCTTGACACCCACATAGCCCTTGCGTAGTCCTTCAGCTTGGCAGAAGATCTCAATTTGTTTCTGGCTTTCGGCGGAAAGGACGAACAGGGGAATATGGTAGTGCGTTTCAAGGTCGACTCCACACTCGATGGTGATGATTATATTGGGGCTTTGAAGCATACTATGGTAAATTAGTCGGTCTTGTGGTAGTGAGAGATGAATAATACGCACTCGAGCGCGAAGTCTTGCTTGGATTCCTCTTTTGCTTTAGGATAGTCGGAATCGGATGACATCGCTTGGTGATGAGCGTGAACTCCGGCTCCGTGTAGCTGAGGCGCATTGTCCATGTTGTAGCCCTGGGACAGTGGCGTGGACAAGTGCATGTCATTTTCTGCGAAGTGCTTGTCAGTCATGATGTGTTTAGTATCTCATGATGCAGCTCACCGGACTCAGCTTTAGTTGGCACCTCGATACGACGACGTTTCGCGAGCGGTACGGATTCCTTTACAATGGAGGTTAGTACAGTGCCTATTCTCCACGATTGCCTACTACCAACGGACTCACCTCGCTGGTTGTTGATTGAGAAGTCGCGTTGCGCTCGTTGGAGATCATGGTGACGTTACTGGTGAGCAGGGACTTCATGGATCGTTGTCTGTTGGAGGATTGAGGAGGAGACCTCGGGGTGGTGGTTGGAAAAGAAGTACTCTAATCGAGCTGCGCGTTATAGTAAAAGAAACCTAAGCCAGCCCGCGGTAGGCCAAACCCCGCGACGTGAGACAATTTGAAGCGGGGACGGCAGGAAAGAGAAGGCTGTCGACGAGCGCTTAGTTGGGGTTTCAAGGGTGGGTAAGAAAGTGAGAGAGATAGAGAGAGAGAGAGCGAGAGATTAATTGAAAAGAGCAACAGCGAAATAGAGTGGACTAAGTGGCAGAGTGAACGAAGAATCAAGGGTATCTTATAACAGTTTCCGCCTTCCTCTCCCGATGTGGCCAAAGTTCACGAAATGCTTTATGGATGCATGAGCAGAAGCCCCGTGCCAAACTAAGATAGCCCAATAATTGCATTCGGTAAATGCATGTACAGTATCGTGTGGGCGCCTCAACGCTTTGTTCGCATGTGTCGATCGGGTGCGTTTCTCTACTAATGTCAAGAGGTACTTTTTCCACCGCTAGCCTTCGGTGCAGCCGCAGAGGGAGTCTCCTTCTCCTTTTCCCGCTTCTTTTCCCGCCTATGGCTATGCCGCCTCTTCGGTTGGTACACATCGTTGAAATTCATCACCATGGCCAACCAGCGCATGTCATGATCAGGCTGATGTATCAAGTCTCCCAAAAGGATCGTAATCCTTGCGCGGAAATCTTTGATCAAGTGTGCTAGTCGCTTGCGTAGGGCAGGAAGAACGTCGTCTTCACTAGCACCAGCGTCGCCGATCTTGAGCAGAGGCGGTGGAAAGGGAGAACCGGCATCTGAACGTGAGGCGCGTTTGTTTGCAAACGGATCAGGTGAGGATGTGTCTCTGTCGGTCAGACCCCAGTGGCCTGCTGCTGTGCGCGTTTCGACTCTCGCGGCTTGCTCCTGGATCCGAGTAAATTCGGCGACAGAGAATGAATAGAGACCGTCAACGGCATCTTTGTATGCGAGCATCGTCTTCAGGAGCTCATGGAGCTGTCCTGTGAAATCTGTGCTTTGGCTTCCTAATAGACCTTTCCGTGTAATGCTATTCAAGTACTTGGCATGTGCTTCTATCATGTCGTCGAGCGTACTCTCTGGCTTGTGCAAAGCTTCCTGGAGCTCATTCCACGATGCTTCTATGACTTCGAAAAGAATGTAGTATTGCAGCTGATCGATGAAATGGACCATCTCTGCAATACCACAGCGGACCTTTTTCCAGTCTGAACCGACCTTGTCAGATACTGTGCCCAGCACGCCCCGAGCACCGGTCATGCAGCGTCGCCACGTTGAGCCCAAGGCAAACTCGACGCGTTTGACGCGCCACAGGAAGTTGAATACTTTGAGATACTGCTTCGAGCCAAAGGGCGTAACAATTACATCCACAGGCGCGTCTATCTTGTATTCGAGCGTGAAGACGTCCCAGCCGATTTCGCCATGGGAGAGCTCCAGCATGCGAGAATCGAGTCGACGCAATACATCGGGCGAATCAAACTGTGCGTTGGAATTCCGCACGGCGTGCTCCAGTTGTGCCGTTAGTGTATGTCTGTACTGCGTATTCGCGGGACGATCAAGGTTTGCCGACAAGGATTCCATTAGGACTGCGATGAAATCTCCGGCGCCAAGAAGTAGGTATTTCTTTAGCGCTTGTAGATGCTCAAACAATTTGAACTTGTTCGCCATCAAATCGATTAACCGGGCCATTGTAGTCTTGTATGCATCGCCAATTGACTGCTCCAGGTTGGCCGTGTCGCCATAGTGCAGCTCTTTGGATGCCTCCTTTGAATAGGTGTCCACCCACGCTGCATCTCCACAGCCGTAACGAATGAAATTGAGGGTCTTTCCTATCAAGAAGACTTTGTTTGCAAATTCTTGCGTGATGATGGTTGGTATCATGTTGTCGTTTAGCTTGTACTTGTCTTCCCAGACGCTGGTCGCACCTCCCTTGCCTTCGTTGCTGTTGGCTAACGCTGCTTCATTGATCTCCTCTTCGCTCTGCTCGTAAACGAAAAATTCGCCAAATGGGTCTGCAAGCTCGCCGTCGTAGATCCATTGTCGCAACATGTCGTAAAACGGGCGTGTAACATGCGATAGCAGTCGCTCAGCAAATGCTCCAACGTAAGGATCGCCGTGAGAAAGAGAGAATGAGTGTATGAGTGATATGAGAGCGCCGCCCTTCTTTCGTTTGGATTCTTCCACCATCAGGCTCATCAGGCGAAGTCCTTGGGTGGCTTCACGAGTCCATATGACGCAGCGCTTGAGCGTCACACCAGCCTTTCCAATGCCATGATGCGGTTGCGCTTCGTCCAGCTGTGCTAGGGCCCTCCGAATTTGGCCTTCCAAGGTGGCGACGAGGCCTAGATACGACCTCAGCTCTTTCCCTAGTGCCGAGCGGAAACTCTGTCCGACCAGTCCACCTTCGGTCGACTCGACGAATTCTGAAAGCCCGCGATATAGCAGAGAGGGTTCGGCCAGGGTGTGAAGCAGGCTCACGAGAGGCACTGGTAGAGACGGCGGTAGTTTGATGACGGTGGACGACGAGAAGGCGAGATTGGTGGACGATAGGCCCTGCAGCGTGAAGGGCAAGTCTCGCAGAAGCGCAGGCTCAGTTGGGCCTTCTGTCCCGTCTGCTTGCTCCCCGTCGCCAAGGCGCTCTGGTGCCGAGTCTTGTATCCGCCGTTCGCGCTGTCTTTCTGGCCTTTCTGACCTTGCTACCGCGGCCGAACGAACCGCGGCCGCCTTGATCATTTCGTCGGGACCTCCTTCGTTGACAGGTAACTGCGAGAGACCGGGCCGTGCGAAGGCGTCGCGGAACGCTGGGCTGCCACTGGTGGCTTCATGCCGCGGGGGGGTGCCAGGCTCACGGAGACGACCACGGCGCTCGGAGGCTTCGGGTGCTCGCGGTATGCCGGAGAGCTCGTGGAGGAAATAGAGCATGCGCCATTTCTGGTCGAGCACCGGCTGCGACACCAGCCGGGACAGGAGGTTGTTGAAGCGTGCGCTCTTCTGCGCTCCGCCCGCGTCGGACAGCACTGCGCAAAGTTAGCCAACAGCCTGACACGCATGACGCGTCCTCACATCGTCGGTCGATCTGGCTGGCGACGTGGTTGATGTCGGCGACAAGGTGCACGTCGCCCGCCTCGCTGAGCTCCCTGTAGGCGTGGTCGTAGGCGACATCGTAGCGCTCGTTGGCCACCTCCTCGTCCTCGTCGGGAAATTCGGGCACAATGCGGACGAGCAGCTCGTTCAACGCGTGTTCGACGCGTTCCCGGTTGAAGGAGGCCATCACGACGCGTCCATGTCGAGTGTTTCTGCCCATGTTTGGGCTGCCCAGTCACGGGCGCGGGGTACCGACGGAGCGGGCCCGTGCACCAATCGCTCCTGCTGTACTTTCCATGCCGCAGACTGCACTTTGACGCCCCTCCGCCATCTACGTTCTTTGCTAGCATCGTCGGCCGACGGAAACAACACATAGTCGACATTGTCTGCGCAGACTAGCACAAAACCTCGTAGGAGCTGTTTGTTCCTCAGATTGTAGTGACTTGCCCACCGTGAATAACCTCCAGGATGCCTTGGAAGACTCTACCGACGCCGATTTGTACCTCTCGTGCATCGAATCGACTCTTGATCCCGCTCAAGGCGCGATCGTACCTTTGATTTATGCGTTGTCAGCTCCCAGCCAGGTCTGAAGCCACGCGGCGTGGTGGCTTTCGACAAGAGATGTCCAACAGCTACATTAAGAAGAGCCTATGCTCAAGGTGGGTACGTCTGACGAGTTTACTGTTCACGACAGGATCAACATTCACATCATCATTTTCTCACTTCTATCCCTCGCTGGTCTCTATTTGCGTCGTTTTCTCCACTTGCCTGCATGCCATCGATTTCGCTTCAGAGTAACGCGTTTGCTCACGGATAACGCCCAGACAGCCATGGGGAAACAAGGACGGGGCCGAGGACGAGGCCGAGATGGACATACCCAGGATCAGCAAAGGAACAATCAGGATAGAGGCAATTTTCGAGGACAGCCCAGCCGATACAACCCAGGTAGGCAACGGGAAATAAAGCCACATAATAAGCAGCATCCAAATCAGAAGTATACGCGGAATCAAAGGCATCCAAGGTACTAGTACGATCAAAATCAGAATCATTACTCGGGCCGGAATCATCAGTTCGACCAACACGAGGATCATGACCAACGTCGAAACCAAGTGCAGAAGACCATTCAGTGTGGCAGATGTGAGAAAATCGGTCACACCGAAAGCGCCTGCATGGCCAAAGAGATTCTGTCCTACAGCTGCTGCCCCTGTGGATACGTTCCATTACCTGTCTCAATGCCCGCACGAGGCGACCCGTCCACGCGCGACGATGAGAAGGCCCGGAATGAGGGCAAGTTCTGTACGTGGTGCAAAGAGACGCGTGACGGTCGACACACGTTTGACGAATGCCACGAAGCAATTGAGTTCAGGCGGGATCTTCGCCGTATCCAGCGCAATGCCTATGACGCCCTGGAATTCTGTTGAAGTATTCTCGGTAATGTGCGATACGGCGTGGACCAACACTCTCGGCGAGGGGGCGGGCAAAGGGTACTTTGTCCGTGCAGATGGATCTTGGCACCCGAACCAGTGTCATTGTCTCTTGGCTGGTTGGGCAGCGGGGAGCGATTGGGTGGGAGGGTGGATGGACGGGCAATCGAATTGTGTAGAAAGATCATACCAGGCTGGCTGGAAGGATCGAATCATTAGCATGAAAAATATATCCTGATACATTCGCTACCATCTCCTCACACTTCCAATCCTCACCTACGACCCCCTGTACGTCGTATAGCCAAACGGACTCAACAACACCGGCACATGATAATGCTCCCCTTTCCCCCCATCCCTCACCACGAACTTGATCTCGACTTCGGGAAAAAACGTCTTGACCCCCCTCTCCCCAAAATAGCTCTCCGTATCAAACGTCAAGCTATACTTCTGGTCGCCCGCCCTCTTGAAGATGACATCGAGCCCGTCCGCGCTGAAGGGTGATGATGGTGTCCAGGACGTCACGCGGCCGTCGGCGTTGGTGGTCCCGCTGAAGGTGAGGCCGGACGCGGAGAGGGAGGACGGCGGGTTGTGCAGGGTCAGGGTGACGGGGATGGAGGAGGCGGGGCGGCCGAGCGAGGTGTCGAGGACGTGGCAGGTGATTGGGGGTTTCTTTTCGGTGGACATGGTGGGTGGCGAGACGTGGGCGGATACGGCGTCGAGACGTTGCGCTGCTGTGGAGGACGGGGTGGGCATGCGGGTATTGTGAGGCGGTTGGTGTTTGTGTGGAAGCTTTAGGAGGAAATTGGGTGTCTGGGGAGCGCGGACTGGGAAGCTGGGGTTTGTCGCGAGAGGAAAATGTAGTTGTGTGGGCAGCGGTTGGAAGAGTGTACATGTATGTAGCGGTCGGAGGAGCTCAGGGTAGCTACGTCGGCGTGCCCCGCCACACCTGCGGGCCGCGCCGACAACACTTCGCCCGCCGCGCGCACCGCCATCCCAATCTCCTCCACGCGCATTCCACAATGACGAACGGAGACAGGTGCGCGCCCCCGGCCCAGCGCTCGGCCGCCCCCGTGTCCGTCCTCTTCGTCTGTCTCGGCAACATCTGTACGAGCACCGCACCCCACCAGACCACAACGTACGGTCGCTGATCCAAGCAGGCCGCTCCACCATGTCCGAAGGCGTCTTCCAAAGCCTCACACGCCCCCCGCATGCGCAGCCGCATGCCCTCATCCGAGACATCGACTCCTGCGGCACAGGCGCCTACCATGTCGGCGACGGTCCGGACTCGCGCACCATGCAGACCCTCCGCAACAAGGGCATAACGCGCTACACGCACGCGGCGCGCAAGTTCAGGGCTAGCGCAGACTTCGCCAACTTCGACTACATACTCGCCATGGACGACAGCAATCTCGCAGACCTGCTGGAGCTGCGCGCGCGCGAGGTGAAGCGGCGGGGCGGTGAGGAGGAAGGCGTGGGCAGGGTGATGCTGTTTGGGGAGTTTGGGGGGAAGATGAGGAGGGGAGGGAGGGGAGAGGAGGTCCAAGACCCGTATTATGGAGGCAAGGAGGGGTTCGAGGTGGCGTATGAGCAGGCGGTCAGGTTTTCGAGGGCGTTTCTGGAGAGGTTGGAGAACGGGGAGCTGAGTTGAGTCGATTCGCGATTGTGCATGGCATGGGATGGTGAAGCGAGTGAGCGGCTAGCGACGTTGTGATACCCCGGATAGACATGAATGCACGGCGTTGTAGACGGCTTGTATCGCGAGGACTGCATTGGACTCGGTCAACAGACGTGACTCCCTCATGAATCAAAAACCGGCCCCATGGCAGGCACGCCCCTGCACCTGAGCCCATACACCACCCTCCTCGTGGTCTTCTCATTGCTCAGCACAAACACCGCCTCGGCCCGCAACGCGCGAAACAGCGCATATCCCACGCGCACAAGATCCGGCCGCCCCATCGCATCCGTGTCCAGGACCAACGCGCCCGGATCCGCGGCGTACACGGCGGCGACCAGCTCCGCGCCGTAGGTCGCCGCCGGCGAGCGCGTGCTCCAGACCAGCCGGACGAACTGGGCTGCGGGGCGGGCAAGCAGCGAGGAGAGGCAGGGCCCGATGCCGGAGCCCGTGGTGATGAGGAGGACGCGGGGGAAGAGCGTTGTCAGGGAGAGGACGCCGGGGACGGGGGTGGTCTTGACCCAGAGGCGGAGTTCTGGTGCTCGTGGTCCCCCGTTTGTGGGCTGGTGGGTCGGCTGCCCGCTCGTAATGGCTTGGGCGTGGCAGATGAGGGCGCGGGTCCAGTCGCCTGCGTCGGAGACGAGGATGGAGCCTTCCAGATGCGAGTCTTGGGTGCTGGTGGGAGGTGTGGGGAACGTGGCGAATGGGTGCCACTCTTTTAGTGGGTGGGTAGAGATCGAGAGGCAGGAGAATTTGTGGACGGGGCGGACGAAGCGCAGGCGTACAGCGTGGGGTGAAAGCACCGTGGGATGGAAGACCCAGGTGCGGAGCGTGAGCCAGGGGTGTACGACCAGAACGGTGATGCAGGTGAGGTTCCAGGATGTGGGTGTGTGAAGCAGTGTCTCTAGAAATTGACCTGGCGGAGTGGTTTGGTTGACGAAGAGCAGGAGCTGTGTCCAGAAAAGAGAGATGGAGGCCCAGCCTAAGAAGCGATGTGTGATTTCAAAGATGTTGTGGTGCGTTCTCCGGAAGCCTGGCAGGGCAAAGACAATGATCAGTGCCAAAGTCGCCAGGATTGTCCAAGTAGTCATTAGAAGCTGAACGGAATATAGTCCTTGTTTGACCATCTGGGTTGTCAACACAATGCTGTAACCGATCCACCATACCATTCCTACCATGGCAGCTCCACTATGGATCCCTCCATAACAGTAGCATCTCGCGATCCACCTCCTCACTGCGAGCGGTACACGCCATGGAACAATCCAGGCTAACCGGAAAATGCCATTGATGAAAAGATCCTGCCTGACGAGGATAGCGATCAAGATATTAGTTGACGCAGCTGTTGCTAGTGTGTCAAGACTGACGATCGTCTGGTGAAGGATGATGTAGAGGCCTATCAGGTTGAGCAAGACCAGGAACGTGAATAGGCGACGATAGACCGTGAGACATGTGAATCGTAGGTATCGAACAGTAGACCAATACTGTTTCTCGGGTAACGATGCGGAGCCGTCTTCTCCCTTTCGTATAGCATATAGCGAATACGTGCCGTTGCTGTGGTCATATTCCGTATTGACCCAAGACCGTCCGGTCTGCACGAGTGCTTTCTCAAGGTTGTTGGGATCCTGAAAAGCTGAGCTGAGCTCTTTTGAATCGAGATTATGCGGCGATGGGAATTTTGGCAGTGACGATGAGGGCTGCCCAACGGGCGTTGTTAAGGCTCGTGTATAATGCATAGTCACCAACCCCGCTAGTAGGTCGCTTTGAAACTCAGGTAGATAACAGCGAATAGACGAGTTGACGTGCAAAGATGACTACTAGTATTTTTTTTTTAGTAAAGTTCGGGCAAAGAAACATTCGGAAGACCGCACAGAGTAAAGCCGACCATATATAGCCACACTGCGTCGAGACTCGGAATATCATGCTACACGCCGCACTCTCCACGTGGAATGCGGACTTGGAAGACACAACATTAGCTTTACATGCCGTATTGCTAGACATCTCAGGCTAGCCATGTTATTTCCTCATTGGGTCGTTGCAGGACCGATATGACGTGCAGGACCTTCACTTGGCGATGTACGTTCTGTGACTGATGGTTTCGACCTTCCTGAGAACGTTCGAGAGGACCATTTCGCTCGCTCATCGGACAAGGACTATTGATGCTTTCGGAAATAGACGCTTGTTGGCTGTTTCATGTTGGTCGTAGAAGAGCATTCCAGGGAGCTCGCTTGAGTCGTTGTTTTAAATGACCAGAAACGGCAACCCGCTACCAGATCGGGTGGAACGGTCAGGCAGTCAGAGATGAATTGACAAGACGATGTCTTCGAGATGGGTAAATCAGCTAGGAGAATGTAGTACAGATAGCGTGGTCAGTAGTGATCAGCGGCGATGCGGATGCACGCGATAGATCTAGCCGCTATCTCAAGTTTATGGTATGGTGTGTTCTGCAAGGAGGGCTCTTTTGGATCCGTAGTGCCTCAATTTGATGCAGGGATATCAGTTTGTCAAGAGCGAGCAACAGATAATGGTTGCGGTTGACCCGATGTAAGTACTGGTCACGAAGTCCCGGATGCGCAGGCGACATTTTAATTCAGAAACCCCCACCTCCATAACAACCATGTAGGCTGACTATGAGCATACCTCGCAATCAATCCCGATGGTTTTGAGGACCTGGGCGTGTTAATGCGGGTAGCTCGTTTGGTGTAAGACATCTGGAGGCCACGCTCTAAAGGGCTGCTCGACCCGGTAGTCGGAATCTGTGAGGTGTCGTTCCAACGTGGTACATACCAGAAAAGGCCATAAAAAATTTCTAGGGTGGTACAAGCTTCCTAGACATGTTGCTCCAGGCTAGACACGATTCTAGCTTTTCCATTTAGGTCAGAGTGGTCGATTCCCAGGGCGGCCGACTGGGAAGCAGTGTAAGGGCGGTGGGTACAGTGGAGGTCGTGGCGAGATCGTAGATGAAGATGTGCTGGCGGCGGTGGCTCATCAACAAGAATCTGGATGCAATGGGTTACCCTTGGTTAGGCAATACGCATGTCAGTTGTACTGACTTCTGTCAATATTGTAGCACGCTCAAGCGCCGTCATGATCCCGATGCGAGGTATGCAGGTGGTTGCCGTTTCTCAAATCTCTACCCCACGGCAGGACGCTACTGGTAGTCTGCTAGGTCAACTTCCGGCCCGCCCCTTCCCGTACTGTACGTTCTAGTTTCCCCCACTTTCCGTAGCTCGTCAGTCCTCTTCGATCTCTTAGCTCCACAGCGCGTCTACCTCAGTAGTATGTCTTTTCGGGAAAGATACTCCACCCCGCAAACACTGGACTCACATCCGTTAGGTGACTCGGATGCCGCGGGGAGCGTAGCCAATGTGGGACGAGAGTTATCCTCCGATCCCGAGATAATCCTCATTGGGCACAGTCGCTTTCGGATGCATTTATTCACCGCGTCCACTATATTACACAGAACCTCTTGCTTTAGCACAAGCCGCACTCTTTATCTGATTGTACATGTTCTCGGGAAGTTTCATACACAAGAGCCGACACGATGTTCTCTCCCGTGCTGATACTTCTGTTGGCCATCGCTGCATTCTTCCTCAAAGTGCGTCAAACATGACTCGATGATTCACTGATCGCTGATACAAGCCCATAGAGCCTTATTAGAGGCGTGAGATCGCCCTTAGCACATATACCAGGCCCATGGCATACACGGTTCACCAACATCTCCCTTCGCATCGCCACCATCAAGGGCCGTAGAATTCACCATGTTGAGAGCCTCCACCAGAGATATGGACCCATCGTTCGCTTATCACCAACGCAGCTCGATGTCTCTGAGCTGTCCGCCTTTTCCCAGATTCATCGCATTGGCAGCCATTTTCACAAGTCGCCGTGGTATGAGAGTACGCATAGGGGCAGGAAGCCGGGCATCTTTGCCATGCAAGATCCGGGCCAGCATGCGCAAAGACGACGTCTATTTGCCAGAGCGTTTAGCTACACCAGTATATCCACGCATTGGGAGGCTGTTATTCGTGAGAAAGTTTCTCTAGCCGTCCAGCGGATCAGGGAATCCGCCATCGAAGGCGGTAGAGATCAATCTATGGCCACAAATGACATCTCGAGCATGAATCCCAGCCATGGTGCTGATGTCCTGAAGTGGTGGACGTTGATGGCTACAGACGTCATTGCACACCTTTCTTTTGGCGAAAGCTTCCAGATGCTGGAGCTTGGACAGCAGACTGCATACATTGATGCTCTGCAGAGTGCTAACTTGAGCAGTGTACTACGAAGTGAAGCGCCACTTGTATGGCATATTGCATATTGGGTCCCTTTTGGCAAGCTCCACGCTATCACACAGGCGGAAAAGGTGGTCTTGAAATATGGCGCCAGGGCCATCCAGAACATGAGACGAGAAGGTGGAGGAATCAAGAATCTCTTTGGCCAGATGGAGGCAGCGGCCGAAAAGGACGATGGAAGCATCACAGATGACGAGATCGAGACTGAGGCGGGCAATCTGATCGTCGCAGGTAGCGATACAACCGCAGTAACCCTCACATATTTGGTATGGGCGGTCCTGAAGCAGCCTGCTCTGCAGAAGGAGCTTGAGGCTGAGGTCGCGAAGTTGAGCGACGCTCTCCGTCTGGAGGAGCTCATCCAAAACATGCCTCTGTTGAACAGTGTCATGGAAGAGACGCTAAGGTTATATGGTGCTGCACCGGGTGCCTTGCCTAGGTCTGTACCTAAAGAAGGTGCAGTATTTGGAGGCTACCAAATCCCCGGAGGAGTCGAGGTTAGCACGCAGGCATACACCATCCACAGGCATCCAGATCTATGGACTGATCCTTTGAGGTACGCAGTCATTTTTGCAGCCACGAATCTGCTTGCGACTAACCAGATCAGTTTCAACGGCTACCGGTTCTTAGATAAGTCCACCATGACCTCTGCGCAGAAGACCGCAATGCACCCTTTCGGCGCTGGCTCCAGATCCTGCATTGGGCTGCATCTGGCATGGATGGAACTGAGGTTAGGAGCAGCCATGTTCTTTCGAGACTGCCGAGGCGCACGACTTGCACCATGCATGACGGATGAGATGATGGAAGTCGACAACCGCTTTTTGATCTCGCCGAAGGGCCACTGCTGTTTCATTGTACTGTAACATGAAGTTGAATGGAGTACATGTCTACGGGTGGTAGCAAAACAAGTGTTGGAACCTCTACAGTATCTAAATTGGACTACCTTTTTTTCTTTTGGCACTGCTTTCTCTTATCTCCTCATCTCATGTGATTTGGAAGTATGATCAGTGCAATGAACGTCTGCGCAAAGCCACATTGAGAGGACGCTTGTCCTTCAAGGAAATCAGTATGAATATGACCAACATTTTCGGACCACTTACCCAGAGTATGTACGTGTTTTGCTCCCCCCAGTCCCATCTGTCATTTTCGTCTGCCAAACGCATATCGAACGTGAACAGCAGCCTCGCTAAAGTTACACGCAATTCCGCATAAGCAAGCTTCATTCCAATGCAGGCATGTCGACCCATCTGGAACGGCTGCAATGAAGAGAAGTTATCGTCCTCAGACTTCGGACCGAGAAAGCGTTCGGGCAGGAACGAATTCGGGTGGTGAAAGTTGCGCTCCTGGCGGTTTGCCGGGTATTGATTGTAAGCCACGTATGTCTATGATTGTTGTGAGAGATAGACTGAGGAGCATCCATATATACTTACACCTTCTGGCACCCACCGACCGCAGACTGTGTCGCCTCCCTTGGGTACCAATCTTGGAACACCAATGACGGCAGGGGGTGCAATTCGCAAGCTTTCGTTGATGACAGCATTAAGATAAGGCAGACTCCCTGTGGAAGCGATCTTAATCTCGCTCTCGGTCGCAAATGTGGACCGTATCTCCTCTGTTACTCGATGCAGCGCACCACGGTTCTGTAGTAAGTGTCTCGTGATCGCGCATAATGCGCTTGCAGTGGTCTCTGCGCCGGCGAATATGATGATAGTCATATTTATCGCCCATTCTCCTTCTGATAGAACATCTTTGGAGTCGGCATAGTTCTTCGCTGGGGTGACCCAGTCTGGTCGCTCTACTTTTGAAGATAATCTCTTCTTGGCCATAGCTGCACTCATCTCGCGATGCGCAATATGTCGTTGTCGAATGTGCTTCGGAATCACGTAGCGTAAAAGCTTGTCGACAGGTCGGTACAGATTGACCGATGCTATGAGGGATAGGCCTTTGCCGAAGTCCTGCGCGATCTCCACCCAAGGATGCGCTTTCCCAGTTGAGAGGCACCCGAAGGATTCTCCAAAAGAAAGGTCTCCTGAAATGTCAAACATTAAAAAAACAAACCATTGAGATAGATCAACAGTCTTCTTTGTCCATTGCTGCCCTGAACTGCGAGCTCTGAGCTGGCCAATGAATCTATCAATGTAGTTTTCGATGACGGGTGACTGATCCCGTAAACTCTTCTCAGAGAACGAGTTGGCAAACGCTCGTTTTTGTCGAGCATGTGCCTCTTCGCTGTATCCCATCATTGAGTGTGGCTCATCAGGAGACATCTTCCTAAACCAGGTGCGATTGCGCTCGAATGGCTGGTGGCCAGGACGATTACCGTAGATGTCTTTCCATGCGGCAGCATCGGCATAGGAAAGTTCATTGGGTGCGATGCGAACGATAGGTCCATACTTGTCATGGAATACCTTCAGTCGCCGGTGCATGTCACCGCTGTGTACCGCGACGACATAGGGAAAGCGGAAAGCTCCCCAGAGCAGTGGTCCTGGATATTGTCGGAGAGGATGAATGAAAGCATTATAGATGCCGTATAAGATTCCCAACTAACGCGTTCAGTGATGACGGTTTGATTGCCTCCAGCTGCACTTACTGTTAACAGAGATAACAAGGTGACCCCGCCTAAGACAATCCCTTGCGATACCACTTCCCACCTCGAAAAAGCGTCCGAGATGACCTTGCTCATATTTGTGGGAACATCCGAAAGTACCGCCGATGACAGGAATAGCTCAAGGCATTATTGTTGTTGACAGCGTGGTACGACAGAGGGTCCCCCAACCCGAGGTTGGCCGTTGTTGCCCCTCAGTGATCTGCTGGCCTTGGAATTTAGCGCAAATGTGAGTTCCACGTTCACCCCCCTCTTCTCTTCGTTTCTCCCCTAGACAGACGCGGACCGCACAAGTTGAAACGTCTTCATGTCAGAGAGCCGTGCATGACCACGCTTCTGGATCGCTCCCTAGGAAAAAGAACAGAACGCAAGCACAGGCTAGACTAAGAATTGAGAGCACGACTCAGTCGCAAGCAAACAGGTGGAGTCTACGAAACGTTTGCCTCCTGCTTTAATGGTACATCTCGTCGGGCCGCCACGGCGGGTTGCCGTCGTCGCCGGGCAGGGGTCACATGAACTCGAGACAGTAGTGCAGCTCACCGAGGTGTCGCGAGTGCGCATTCGGCCGGCTAGGGGCCGTCTCAATAGACCTGGAGTCGAAGTGAACCCAAAGCATCCTTTCAAAGTCCAACATACGGGGTGCATCTATGATTCTGGTTCCTGTATCAGATGCTGCCGTCACGACCCTGAAACTACTCGCTTAAGTTTTGACACAAGCTTGAACCCTCCTCCACTGGTTCAAGTTTCGAAACACCCCGCGTGCCGTCGCCGCGATATCAAAACGAAACTTGGACTGAATATTGAGAACGGCTGTCCTAGGCGCAAGGCCCGCCATGTCTGCGCTATACACGATGAGTAGTGCGGCCGGGGCGTTTTCAATATCCACTAAATCCCTCGAAATGGCAGGCGATAGCGCTTGGGCTCATTTCCTCAGGCCATACATGCAGCCCGCGAAAAGGCTAATGGTTCCTTCTTCGACTACCTCCATTCAATATTAGCTACGGAACGCACTGGTCCGACATCACGTTTGTGCATGCATTATGAGACAACCAACTCGTCGGATTCTGCAATCAACACGAGCAATCTCATCGGTCTGCGTCTGCCAGATTCCAGGTTGTCGTCAGTAAATGAGAGCTCAGACGGCATCATCTCTCAGGTGCTGCAACAAGAGTGGAGAATCCACCGAAGGATGCAAGCCATCATGTCCGTTAATATCGAATATGCAGAGCTAATTAGCTTACATTCTGGCTCAAAGCGGGGCATTTGCCATAGCGCTGCGCTTGTAACCAGGTCATTTGCTGGCTATTTCCGACCCCCGCTGACCGCAAATTGGTCCACGTTGGTGTCGGTTAACGGCATGCACGGGCGGGTGAATGAACCCCGGGCCATTTTGAGCTGTTCTTTTTCTCCGTCCTTAGAAGTCCTTTCACCAAACAGGCATCGTTTGAGATTTCGACCGCACCGCAGGGTCAATGGTGAAACTCTCAAAAAGTCCAAACATACAGTTTCCATGCAGGATGCACAGTGATATTGGTGCTCGAACTGCGTACGGGGCTCATAGTTCAGATCAGGCTGGTATTGTCATTCCGCGCGAGGAAACCCTTACCGCAACGGTGCTGCAGAGATGCGGCTCAGATCGCACTCTGGTAGAGCGCTGGCGCTTCACCATGTCCCCAGTTTAACCATGCCTCCGATCCTGTAGACTCAACCTATCAGGTAGGGCCTCGAGCACAAGCATTTTGCCGCTACGTCCGGTTCAAGAACTTAGCGCGAGACCATCCGCTGGCCCCCGGGGTTCTAATTCCATCCCAGGTCTCACCAGTCTAACCATGCAGGTCGCTTCAAGGATGAGGGTCGCGGCCTGCATGCACGGCGTGCAGGAAGGTGCATGGACTAGGATGTCTGGTCTACTCCGTGGCCACCTACCTACTTTTCGGGAAACGGTGCAGACTACCGGGAGGAAAGGTTATAAGGAAGGCAATCTCTACATCCAGAAGCACTCGTACAGGGACACCACTCTTCTAGCTTCGCCCTCGGAGGTTCCAATCGCGGCAAACATCATCTTGTCTTACGCTTCGTTGCTTTGAATACACTATACTCGTACTTTGTCTTTGCTCACGTCAACTACTATTCCTGTGGCATCTCACTCTTACTGGACGACCTAAGCCTCATCACCCTAAAGGAGATACCGAGGAATTCTACGACTTCAAGAGCTTCCGCAGCCACCTTCGTCTCCGAAACGACAGCGCACTCCTCCCCGTTACGATGTTGTTCCCAACCTTTTCCACCGCTGTCATGGCTTTCGCTGCCTTCACATCCACAGTCGATGCATTGCCCCCGCGACCAGGGACCACCACCCTCAGCAATCTCGCGAAGAAGATGCCTACCAACACTCTTCCAGCACCCACAGGACTAGAACTCAAATACGTTCTGCTCGGCGTCGGCACGCAGAACTATACCTGCTTGACCAACAACGCCACAGCTGCGCCTGACACAACCGGAGCAACTGGTAAGCCCACCCATATCTCCCAGGCATAGCATCATTCTAACAGACCACAGCAAAGCTCTACGATCTCGGGACCAGACTAAACAGCGACCCCCTCGCGCAGTGGAAGATCCCCGCGATCTCAGGCCTCGCCCTCTCCCTCTCCGCGTTTGGCACCTGGCAGCTTGACATGTACCTCATGGCCGAAGGCTACAACCAATGGCTGGGCAACCACTTTTTCACGCTGAAGGTCCCGACGTTCTCCCTCTACAAGACCAAGAGCACGCCACACCCCCTGGCCATGGTGTCGAAGCAGGCTGACCAGGACGCGCCGAAGACCGCTTGCCAGGGAACCAAAGGCGAGGGCGCTGTCAAGTGGCTCTACCTCGTCGATCAGTCGGTGCCAGAACTGTCGCAGGGAGGCGTCAACACGGTGTACCGGCTCGAGACTGCGGGCGGCAACAAGCCGGCGACGTGCCAGGGCCAGAAGCAATACTTCGAAGTTCCCTACGCGGCACAATACTGGGTGTACGGCCCGAAGGCATAAGCGCTGGATGTCTGTTGGTATCGTCGTCCACGTCCGCCATTCATAACGACTTACGCGATCCAACTGCACACGCTCGCTCACTTACTCACGACCGCTCCGCTTTCGCGGCTTGCTCGTCCGGTTCCGCTCCGCTGTTTCTGCATTACGATACCCTGTATATATTCCTTTCTTACTCTCGCTCGAGATGCGCCTTGATTTCTTGCCAAGCATAGCCGGCTCCACGTCCGTACAAACGCGGCGTTCTGGGCCTTGTTGGGTGGCTGTCTCATTGATTTTGGGGGATCCAAAATAGACCTACATACCCTAATAATTTACAGTATCCAAACCATTATTTGTTTCTATGCCCATGCCATGTCCGTTTCTCGTAATGCTCCTCGTATTGCAACGCAGTGAAGCGCCCGGTTGCCCTTCCTACTACAACAGCCAACCATCAGACACCCGGACAACAACAGCTCCTCACATGCAGACTTCCTGCACCACGACGAACAGTCCTCGTCGCAACCGAAAGGTCCACGCAACTAGTCAAAAGTCAGTCAGCATCGAGCACCTTCACGCCCCCAATTCTGCAGACATGACCCGCATCCCATCCTGCAGCCAAGCACCGTAGCCGCTGACTCCCCATCGACCAGCACAACGCGTCCCCGGCCCAAGAGTTCCAAAAGTGGCAGCCTCGCCCACGCTCCGGCGCGCCCGTAACGGTATCTCTTACCCGGGGAGTCGCAAATGACCTACGCGCCCTCGCATGCTCGTCGCGCTCCCCAGATCGGTCAACGACATGGATGGGTACGCATGGTACGCAATATCGATCAATATCGGTTCCGTTCTGCCCGCCATCCCAGCCTCCCTGTCCGCCACCCGCCATCGCAAAAGCACCACAGCGCCCAGCCTGCCCGGCGCGATCCATCCAATCATCGCCTTCCCTCATGAGCGACCCTTGTCGATGCATGTCCGCGATACGCCCAATAGCAGCGTCAATCAAGGATACAGAGATGGCGACAACGGGTGTACCGGGCGCGCCCGCTTTTGGTACCCAATAGCGGGACTGAGGGTGTGTGGGCGGTTGAGCGCTTGTGTGTGAGGGGAGCGGGTGCTCGAGGTGTGTCGCGTGCGTGGTGGAGAGTGGCTGGGCGGAGCGGGGTGGCTGCAAGGGAGGAGGCGTTTGAGGGACAATGGAGCACTGTCTGCTCGTGGCACGGGCGTTCTCGCGTGGGGATATAGCAGGCGTGCCTTTGATGTGCATATTCACGATCCAAAGCTCGATGCAGCCAGGTAAGAATTACAGCTCCCCACGGGCGCCGCAAATAGGTTGAGATGGATTTCTTTATGTTGGAATTAGTTTCACTACGCTCACTCTATAGGATCTATAAAACGCATCGTAGTCGTACCTCGCACTGACGATACGCTGGCTACTCCCCGGAGAGCTGTAGGATAAGCGTGCTGGCGACATCCAAGAACGGGAACGGACTCGTGCACCGCTTCTCACCCTCCTTGCGTCCCGCGCCCTTCTCGATGACCCTCTCTCTCAAAACACCGCCCTGCTCCCGCACCTCGCGCGCTACTTCCTCCGTCAGCGCACCGTCGTTTAGCTGTCGCCACACACCCTTCTCATCATCCCAGCCGTCGTCGTGACCCGCTGTGTTGTTCGCTAGTTGGGATAGTGAAAGCACGGATGCGTTGCCCTTGATCTCGTGCACGAGATTGGACACGAGACGTTCATAGCCTGCGCACTTGAAATCTACGACGAAGAAATCACGCTCTATGCTATAGAGCTGGATCGACATGTAGATGAAGACTGCCTCATCGGGGCCGGAGTGGCGTGTGCTCCCAGCAACTGAATCGCCGGCTTGGGAGCCGCTGGCGTCTGGTAGTGAGGTGATGCCATCGACATGGTTGAGTGACGAATGTGACGTGTTTGTTGAGGAGCGGCGGCGAAGCGCCGCGGGATCCTGCTGCAGATCTACCCGTGAAGAATGCGTCGAGGAAGGGTGCACAACACCAGGCGGGTACATGCCGTCCTTGCGGAAGCGCGCATTGATGACCCAGGGGTCTTCGGGGATACCGTATCCCCAGTCATTGGCAACACTGTAGTGCTTCCTCTGTCGTCCCCTTGATTGCTCTTCATTGTGAACCCTGAGATTTCGCCGACCGGGGGATACATCCGGGTCTTGCTCGCGATCCGACATCTCGTACTCATCCTGCGACGATGACGATATAGAAGATCCACGTGAGCGGCTATGGGAATTCTGTCTTGAGTGAGAGCCAGAATGCCGTGAGCCACTTCGGCTGCGGGACTGGCTGCTACCACCGGGTTTCCTGGTTTGGGGTACCTCCCAGTCCGCGCCCATCGCCTTAAGAGCTTTGAAGATAGCCAGCATAGCCTCGGCAGGTTGGTTTCGAGACCGTATGCCAAACTGCCATTTCACGGGCTTCGGCTTCTTCGAGGGCAGCGCCGTCATAGGCTCAGGGCGTGGCCTGTTGTTATCAGGAACAGCTCTGAAATTGGGTCGTAGACGCCGGGCTTGCGCAGCTCGCTCTTCTTCCGATTGCAAAGGATGTGGTGCGGTAGGTATGTCTAGTGGGTATGTAGGCGGTTTCGGATGGCCTTTCATATATGCCTTGTGATATTCTGGGAGACTGCTTGGCAACACCGCAATGGTACTGACCGGGGAACGGATACTCGTAATCTGGCTGCTTGAAGTGGACCCTTGCCGGGGACGTTCAGAGTCAGCCGGGGGTGGTATGACCTGCGGTCTAGTGCTGCTCATGGCTTGCGGAATTGAATGCATGTAATCCTGTTGGCTGGGAGGCGACTGGGCAAGGAAAGGCTGAAGGCTCCTGTCTCCAGCGACCAACGCTAATTAGACCATCAGCATATTGTTCAAGATAACCTCGCCATGGATGGGTTGTAGGGCATAATGTGTGGCGTGCCGTGGTCAGAAACCTGTGGAACAGAGCGCCCCAACGACTTTCGAATAGAAGAAACCAACTAGATAGGGAGGTGTTACTCACGATTTTCCTTCATCATCTGGTTCTCGCGAACAATTAAGTAGGCATCCTTGATGGCGCTCGGCTCATCGCGGGCCAGCGCCTCTTGAACATCGTGCTTCGCGTAACCCATCGTCTTCCCCAGCTTGCCGACAACCGTCTCGTGGAGCTTCTGCACAACGACCTCAGGCTGCGACGGAGCCAGACTTCTCGGATCAATGGCCTTGTTCGGATCAACGCCAGTATCGTAAAAGTCCTCTGGCGGCAGTGAGAGATATGCTGGAAGGTCTTTGGTGAACCACGGATCTTGGCGAATCTCGGCCACTGTGATGCGGTGGACGGGATTTACCATAAGCATCTTCTTGATTAGATTCACTGCGCCTGGCGACAGGTAGCTCGGGATGCTGTAATTTCCGGCGGCGATCTTCTTGAACAGTGTTGGGATATACTCGTCGTCGAATGGCAGCCGACCCACAAGCAAAACGTAGAGGATGACACCGCAGCTCCAGACATCAACCTCCGGCCCCGCATAGAGCTTGCCAGAGATGACTTCGGGCGCGGCATAGTTGGGGCTTCCGCAACTCGTCTTCAAAAAGTTTCCGTCTGTCATGATATTGCTCAGGCCAAAATCGGCAATCTTGACGTTGTAGTGCTCGTCGAGCAGAAGATTCTCGGGCTTCAGATCTCGATGCACAATCTTGTGCCGGTGGCAGTATTCGACAGCACACACTATCTGCTGGAAGAACTTGCGGGCCTGGGCCTCGGGTAGGCGTCCGTTATTCACTATGTAATCGAACAGCTCTCCGCCGGCATACTCCAGGACCATGATGATTTCGGTGGGTGTAGTAATGACGGTGTATCTGGGGAGAATCAGCATTGGCGCGTGGCCAGGCTGGGCTTGACTCACAGCTTGATGATGTGCGGATGGCGCAACAGCTGCAGATACTGGATCTCGCGCTCGATGCGGCCGGCCATATCCCTCGTCACCAGTCTCTTCCGGTTGATGATCTTCAGCGCGACCTTCTGGCCGCTGACCTGATGGGTGGCCAGCTTGACCTTGCCGAAGGAGCCCTCGCCGAGGGTCTTGACAATGGTATACTGGCCGAGGCGCTGGCTCGTCTTCGAATCGGCCTTGATCTTGGTCTCGTGCGCAGCTGTCGTCGCCGCTACCGGCGTGGGCGTGTCGGGCGGCCGGGTCGAGGTTCGCCGCGGGGCAGGCATGGAGATGGCGAGCTCCTCCAGATCTTCATTGTCAATGGCGGCCGACATGGCTGAGCGTCGGGATCAGTGTGGTGAGTGTCGTGCAGCTACGGAAGCTCTGAGCCTGCGTCAGTCAAGCCGTCGACGGGCTATGGGCTCCAGCAGGCCGTCACAACCCCGCTACCGAAGCGCTGGCGCAGGCACCATGGACTGACAGAGAATTCTTCGGCTGTGCTTGCGAGCTGCGTGCACTATGTGCGTTTCCTGCTAGCCGAATCAGTGGAACGAGGTCAGGCACGGCGGGGAAAAGCTGGGGGGCGCGGCAATCGTGGAGGCGTGGTGGACGGCGCGGAAGTGGGGCGGACGACTCTTCGACGTCGCGCACAGACCCGTTCGCGCCTAACACCGCAACTGCCTGTCCTTGCAGGGACGATTGTGGACCTTTTACACCACCCCTAACGTGTGCTTTCCGTTTGATGTTGGATGCTTGCATGGAATTTATCTTGCTAGACTACCATAGGAAGCCCACCCAGAAGAATCTCGCAGCTGACATGATACATTGCTCTGTAAAATCAACCACTTTGGAGAATGATGGCATGATCAATAACACCATGGCGCATATACCATCATGTGCGGAATCCAGTTGAAGACTGCCTTCCCCTTTTGGGGCTTTGAATTCAAGGTTAGTGGTCTGACCCGTGGCCGTGCCTCCGAGCCCATGTCGAGCGACAGTATTACCCCGTCGTGACATCTACCAAGCAGCGCCGCCACCGCTGCCCCAGGAATCCTCACCTTCAGCAGCTGCAGGAGCGTCGCCCGAGGCACCACCATCACCCCAGTCACCACCGCCCCCAACAGCACCGCCATCTCCCACGGCATCGCCTTCCGTGATGGGCTCTTTGCAGCGCTGAGATAGTCAGCAAAAGCATCGCAATATGGAGGAGAGCGCTCACCTTGATGGTATGTCCCATCTCGTCACAGTTGGAGCACTTGACCTTAGACCAATCCTTCGGCTCAGGACATTCGCGAGAGAAGTGGCCCTGCTTCTCGCAGTTGCGGCAAGTCACCAGGTCAGGGTTGCGCGGCTGGTCACATTCCTTGGCGATGTGGTCTTCAGAACCGCAGTTGCGGCAAGTTCGAGGAGGACGAGCTTCGACGTTTGGGCACTTCAAAGAACATCAGTCGCTGATTTTTCCACTCGTAGAAATTGAACAAACTTACGTCTCGCGAGAAATGGCCGGTCTCGTTGCACTTGTGGCACTCGACGCCCTCGGCTGAACGAGGCTCTGGGCAATCGGCTGCTTTGTGACCCTCCTGTTTGCAGTTCTTGCAGGCATAGGGGTTGACGCGCTCCTTGGGACAGTCGCGCGCACGATGACCTTCCTCCTGACAGTAGACGCAGGTGACAATCGGAGTCATCTTCTCGCGTTCCACAACCTCCTGTTTGCAATGCTTCTTGATGTGGCCGAGCTCGTTACAATTGGAGCACAGAGGTACACCGCGATCTTGAACAAAACCCGCGGACCTGAGCCGCTCCATATTCTCGGCAGCATCCGCAGGCCAACCTTGTGCCAGCTTAGCACGGCGAGGCTTCGCAGAGAGCTGGATTGTGAGAACATACTCTCGGTCGGGATTGCCAATAAGGTCCACGATGGTCATATGCGGGGCAACTTCTTGCCTGAGAGCGATCAGGAAGACGTTGAGATCTGAATCACGAAGAGCCTGTTCAACCTCGGACGCAATGAAAGCGCCATCGATGGCACGAGCGTATGCACGCAGGGCGATACGGAAAACGTCGAGGTCCTTCTCCTCCGATGCATCGACAAGCTTCGTCCAGGCTTCCTCGGCATCCAGCTCAGGAAGACCTGTCCAGTCGACCTTACGGCGAGACGTGCACTCGAGCGCCTTGTGACCTGCCTCACCGCAGAGTTTGCAAGTGGCGCTGGGGCAGTTGCGGGCACTGTGACCTTCAACGCCGCACAGGTTGCAGGTGCCGGTGAACGGACGCTCGACCTTAGGATTGGAGCAGTCGGCCTTGTTGTGACTACACATGAGTTATAAACCATGGCTCAATGCCAATAGAATCGTGCTCACTCACCCAACTTCGCCGCAATTGTAGCACTCTCCCGTCAGACCGCCGCCCTCAGGCTTTTGAGGACACTCGCGGGCGAAGTGGCCGACTTCATTGCAGCTACGGTACGTTAGTACAAATACTAGTAAAGAGCACAAACGGAGAACCTACATTCGGCAGGCCCTATCGCCCGCATCGCCACCACCGGCATCGCCGGAGCCACCGTCACCAGCGCCCCAGGAATCGGCGCCAGCATTGGCAATCGCAGTGTCGCCACCGCTAGAGCCCCAGTTGTCCGCACCTGCAGCAAAGTCAGCGGGAGTGTATCTGTCAAGGGGAGATTCATACCATCAGTTCCCCAGCCAGACATTATAGTTGAATCGAGTCGGAGTTGTGGAAAACTTGGGAAAGTTATTCTCGAGGTCGTGGGTACAGGTTGTGGACGTCGTAGCGAACGAGCAATAGTTGTCGAGGGCAAAGAGAAGGCGACCGCCGTCGTATAAATCGCGTCGTTCGGCGGCTGAGTAAGTCCGCGCGGTGAGAGCAGAGGCAGGAACGGGCCGCCAGGTGAAGCAAGCACCGTTGCCGTGGAAGGTGCGAGAACCGCGCGCGGTGAGAGGCAGCTTTTGCTAAGACTTTCCCGGGCTCTGCCAATGGTGAGTCTAACGGTGTAGTGAAGTGTGGGCAGACAGATCATGACCTTCACGAAACGTGAACTATCTCCCAAAGCCACTCGGTACGTGTGCCGCAGGAAAGCGAGCCGACCAGTCAATCGCTACAGCATCGGCGAGTCGAGCTTCTCAAGGATCATCTCAGGCAGCAGATAGGATAGGCAAACGAGTAAAAAAGGCGATCAGGATGCTGTCACGCATTGCATGTAGAGGGAAGAATGAGGCATTAGGATGGCAAAATACCATATGTTTCTGTGGCGAACAAGTGAACGGGAAACTGCAACGACATCGAAGAATTATGCAGAAGAAGCAAAGCGAAAGAACGCACTTCATTGGTATTGGTATCAAAAGCATGCACGCTAGTCATCATACCCCAACAGGCGTATCCAAGACATCAATCGACGCCATAATGAAAACGACATGATACACAGACCTGTGCAGACTGGAGACCAGTCCAGCAAAGTATCCAAACAGCTACTGAGACATCCAGGAAGGACTGTGAAGCCCCAGCGTAAGACACCTCTATTTTACACACCGCGGAACTGTTCAACGTTAGCCCATGTCCCAGAACAACTAGGAGAAAACTCACCATCCTCACAACCAAGAACCACATCGCCCCGATGAACCTAAAAAGAGACAGACCTGCCACGCTCCACAGCACGACCGCGAGATAGATTGTTGCTGCTTGGGTCTTCTTCTGTGCCGCCTCATTCGCATCACTGATCGTAACCTCCAGTCCACCCGTCTGCAGCACGGCCGCACAAAGTGCCAGATTGCAAAACATCCAGAACAGAACAACACCTGAACGGAAGCCTTTGTAGTAGTCTTCCTGCTTGTCCGAGTCCGACACGCTCTTTTCCGGCTCTTTGTACTTTGTGGAGAAAGTCTGGATCTCCGATTCGTACTGGGTATTGAGATCGGCGTCATCGGTAGGGGCGTGAATCTCGGCTTTTCCATCTGCTTTCGTTGTGACGGAGGGCAGCTTCTCGGCCTTGGTGTCACCCTTGGTACCCCAGGTAATGTCGTGCGTATTGCAGAAGGCGTAAACGTTGAGGATGTTGATATAGGTCGGCGTCATGAGAAGGTATTGGATGAAACACGTAAACATGTGCCATGGGTCAAGGAAGAGGATCGAGACGATAAACCACATGAGGTACGTCGAAGCAAGCGATACCACCAAGGTAAAGAATATTTTGTCTGCAAAGATGTCGGCGACATTGAACCCATTGTTGTTGGATATTTGCTTTTGGACCGACTTGACGGTGATGAATATCGAGGCGAACATGAGATAGGCCATGATGATCGCCCAGAAGTACACCATGCTCATATACCATCGATTTGATCCTTGTGGTCGGTTGCCGAGGGCAAGGATGAAACAAGTAATCAGAACACCAATGTATAACCATTCAAAGACGATGAAGAGGACCTTTCCAGCTGTTCCGATTTCTGAGGAAAGTGACTTGGTCAGAATGGCGAAAACCAGGAAGAAGTTACCGAGAGCGAACCAGGCGAAGAGCATGTTGATAGTTTGGTACAAGAATTCCACGAGGAACATCATCTTTCGAAGGAACGAGTGATCGCTGCGGAAGATGTCGAAAGAGTGGGCCAGGGCGTATACAGCGGCGAAGAAAGAACCGTTCAGCCATCGTCTTCGCTGCAGAATAAAGTCGGCCATCTCAACCGGGACGTCAGTTTCGCCGTTGGCAGATTTCACGTACTGAAGAATCCAATGGCAGTTCCTCTTGGAGACGAGTTCAAAGCAGAGAATTCGATCCTCAGCAAGATACATGTTGGCCGTGAACACACCAGCGTCCGTACCGTGCATTTTTTCACCAAGGAAATATTTCTCCAAGGGTCCGGTGCCAGTCTTGTCATTCTGCAGAGCCACGTAGCGGTACGCAGAGAAAGCGCCCGGAAGCACAGAAATGAATCCGAATGCGGATTCCAGCGGTTTGTCCAGGATATTGCTCATCTTGTACTCGAAATTTTGCGTCGCAACAAGCGGGTTCAGTAGCTTCTTTCCGTGGACCAACATAGCTTTGATCTCACCGCAAGCGCCGGCGCACATGGGCTCCAGGTCGAACGCTTTCCATAGGTGGTAAATAGAGTCTTTGCCAGGTTTCGTTCCAGCATCCAGAAGCACGCAAATGTTCGGATCTAGCACCGCTCCAAATGCTTGGAAGAACCATCTGTGCGAATTGATCTTCTTCTGGTTCTTCTCTTTCAGACAAAAAAGCATCTGCACAGGTGTGTTTCCCTTTTTAACACCAACCACACCCTTTTTAATGTCGAGGGTCATTTGGGTAGTATACTATGAATACGTCAGCTCCGCGTAGAGGTAGCTCAAGTGTCATAGCTACCTCGTAGATATGTGCAGTCACGTCTTTGCCGTTGACTTGCTGCTTGGCAATGCCATCCTGATAGACACCGAGCGCTGCTAGGACGGCCCGCGTTCTTGGGTTGATCTTAGCACGTCCGTCGCTGACGACACACACCACAATCTTCTTCCAGGCGTCCTTGCCCCACGTCTTACTGTTTGTCCGCGAGTTCATGTACTCGATATTCTTGATGACACCGATCATGGTCCGCGCAAACAGTTCGTCTTCCTCGTTGTACATGGTAATAACGATGAACAATTCAGTGTGCCTCGGCTTTGCGAAGAGCTTCTGCCGCAGTGTAAAGCGCTCCTCGTCGAAATGAGAAGGGTCGCACGTGGCGGCTGAGTAGCGCATGTGCGTGAACTCATCGCGCTCTGGAGGCTGTGCATGCTGGACCTGGTTGAGTAGCCGTGGCGGAATTGGGCAGTCAAGCACCAGGTTTCCTTTGAACAGCTGGACCTCCTTCACCGTCTTCCATCGCTTTATAGGCGCAGGGCTCGGAGTGGGCTGCGGCTCGTCGTGGAACGGGTTCTCGGCTTGCAGGTGGCTGTCGTCGCCCGGGTGGTATTCATCGTGGTCAAGTGGGTCATGCGGATCTGGCCCGTACGAGTTCGCACCGCCTATCATAGGCCGCCTGTCATCGTCTTGCCAGTAGTGGTCGGGCTGTGAGCCATATGGATGCGGGCTCTCGTCGTGTGGTGAGGGATCGTACGGCGGGTTGTAGTACGCATCGTGATGCGCCTGGGGATCAAGCGAGTAATTGCTGTCCTGACGATGCGGCTGCGGATGCGATGTGTAATCGTCGTGGTAGTCGGTCGCTCCGTACGGTATGTTCTCCACCGAATACTGCGCGTAGTCAGTTCCAGGTCCCTTGAACTCATCCCATAGACACATACACTCGGCTGTATTTGGAGCCTGTCGCCTGGCGTGCCGGGACCAGGCCCAGGTCCCATGGGAATCTCTAGCGGGCCGGCTTGCGAATGTGAATAGTCGTCAAGCTGGTAGTTCTGCAGCGGGTGCCCTGGCGAGGGCGTGCGACCTGGCCGTCGCGGATCCATGCTTTCGTCTAGGTGGTGAGCAGTTAGCGACCGTGACAGCGTCCTCCGCGCGATAGCGATAGTTAAGGTTGTTGAGCAGGCGAATGCAGCGCTGCACTGGCGACGACGTCAAATGGCAGGGTGGCTGTCTAGCTATAGGGCAGGAATGATAAGACCAAGCGAGGGAGGCGCGGACAGGGCCACGCGGCATCCGCAGCACTATAAGCCTTCTTGGGGCTCAAAGAGACGTACCAAGGCGATTGTAATGAGCCATTGCCGAGGGAGGGATGCCTGTCTGTACTGCTGCGTCCTCGAACTTCAAACGTCCCGGACAGCAGCGGGAGAATGTGATGCGATGTCTTGGGAAGGCTGCTTGTTTACCTGCGACTGCCAAAACCACTGGCACCCGGGGGATGCTCGACGATGCGGCTAAGCGCGTTCGTTTCAGGCGGGTTTTGTGGAGACAGGGCTGCTGACGTAGTGCGACTGTTACCCAGCAACGGCGGAGCACAGCGCAGCGCAACGCAATGACGGGGAGTAGATGAAGCTCGAAAGTGGATTCTTGTGAGAAGCCTGCTCGGTATGAGTGCTCTTTGATCTGTATTCTTTGCACCGGTCAGCCGCCGCTACACCTGCATGCTCAGCTGCTCAGCTGAAACCTGTACCATTGCTAGCTTTCCTTCCAAGGTTGCGCCACACGGCATGCACCGCCGCAACCTCTCCGCTTTCTAAATATACATCTTTCGCCGCCCTGCATTGTGCACGCCACGCCGTGACTACTTTTCGAGTGGGAGTGGGTACAATGGCAATTCCCGTACTTGCCACTTGATCATTGCCCTCTTCTCAAGATTAGAATTGCTAATTTTTCTTTTGCCACAAGTCGACAACTCCCTCCTGGCCGAGCGAAGGATACAATGGCCAATGATAGCGAATGCAATACTTTTAGCGGGGTCCTACATTGGAATATTCCGGATAGATCATCAGCTAACAGTTTCATAGGCCTGTGTATGGTGAATTACTGCAGCATCAGGTGGACGTCCGATGGTTACCTTCCTATGTAATTTCCATGTTACTGGTAGACACTGTGCGTCATGCCTTCAATCACTCCAGATCGCAGTGCAAATCCTTTTCACGCAAACATTGCACGGATGTACCTTGAAAAGACCAGGTGGATATCCGCAGCCCACATGAACTTGTTGGTGTACTGTTCGAACTAACCTGTCCTTGTTCCTGGACTCAGGACATCTGTGGATGCACTTACTTCGAATGTGCAAGAAACGAAAGACGGAACGGTAGCTTCGGTTGCGAGAGCATTGAGATCACGCTTGCATGGTTAATATATGGAAGACTATAGTGACACTATACGGAGAAACGTTTTGGTGGTATCATTTGCGTGCTGAGCGACAATGCCAACACTGGTGCCTAGCCTGTCATGGTATGCAATACAAACAGGTCAAGACACAAGCCTATCAAGATTGCGCTGCCGCCTTCGCCGCCTCCTTCTCCTTCTTCTTGCGCTCAGTCTCCTGCGCCTTCAATAGCTTCTTAAGCTGGTTCTTCGTCATGGGCTTGCCGTCCTCGCCCAACTGTGCACCACCCTCCACTGCCTCCTCCTTTACTTCTTTCTTCTCAACCCTTGGGTTTCCGGTCCACTCTAGTTTGCGTGGTCGCAAAAACTCCGCCAGCACCTCATCTGTGACCTTTGATCTCGCTTCTTGAAAACCCTTAACGTATTTCTGCATCAGGGTGATGCACTCCTTCTTCATCTCGCCCGTCAGGATCTCGCCCTTCCGGTACCCATCAGCCAACTTGAGTAGCTTTTCGTCGTCGTCCTCAAAGTACGCAAGATACTGATACGGCACATCAATGTCCGGATTTCCGCCCTTCTCCCTGTGCAAAGCCTCCGTCTCCTGCCCGCCGCTGAATGCATGGCTGTTGATCTTCTTCTTGACCTGATTTTCAGTATCCGACATAAAGATGGCTGAATTTGGGTTCGAAGCGCTCATCTTGCCACCAGCACCCTGCAGCGCGGTCAAGAATTTGGAATGTATGAGAGCCGGTTTGGGCGAAGGTTGTGCCATGCGGGAGCAGTTGTCGCGCACAAGGCGAAAGTAAGGGTCTTGGTCTATAGCGCAGGGGATCAGGCAGGGCATGGCGGCGAGTTTGGCTGAACGGTGATACGTCTTGATATCGTTGCCCCAGATAAAGGGGTACGAACTGGCGAATGCAGCGACGCATTGTTTCGCAGCAAAAGCATTGCTGCCGATGTTTGTAGAGCCGTGGAAACCAAATGCACCCCGAACCTGGTTGTTGGTGATGAGCTTCTCGAACTCGGTCGCGTTGAGCGAGAAATGGCGATTGTATCCGCTGGTGAAAAACTCAGAGTCGATGTATATGAAAGTCTTCTTCGGGTCGAAGCCAATAGAAATGATGTCCTTTGCGTTGCCGCGGGCAAACTCGTACACTTCGGGCTGTGTGAGCTTCTCCTTGAAAAGGAATTTCTCGTCGTCAGTCAACATGATGACCAGCGGCACATCGAAGACATCCTGTAGCCACTTGGTAAATTCAAAGGGAATAGTGTGACCGATGTGCATGGAGTCACTGGAGGGCCCTCGTCCGGTGTAGAGCAGAAACTCGCCATCCCTCTCGTACGTGTCCAGAATGAGCTCCAGGTCGCGGTGTGAGAAGAAGAGGCGGCGTCGCAGCCAGCGGTGCGGCTTGTGGCCTGTTACGCGCTCGAAGCGGGCGAGGATTTCGTCGTCGATCAACTTGGTGGCCCATTTCTGCGAGATTGCAGGGTAATCAAACTCGAGAACATTGCCTTGCTCATCTGTCGCGGCTTGCACATCCCAGGGATTGATTTCTTGCTCCTTCTTCTTTCCGTGCACAGGTTCAGTCGCCGTCTCGGCGAGGCTGAGGGCAGCGACGGAGGGCGGCTCGGGCTCTGTCATGGCTGGTGGAAGGTATAGAGGGTGACAATGAAAGGAGCGGCACGAGACCCAGGTCAACCACGGGCAACAAGAATTTGGAGCACTACTGAGTCACAAACATCCAACGGTGGCAGGAACGAGCGACCGAGCGTGTCCCGCACCTGCCCCGCCATGCGTCGGCCATTTCAACCGCCGACATTGCCCTGGGTGGCTAGCCCATTTGGCGAAATCTCGTGAGCACTGCACAGCTCTGAGCTCATCGACGTCGAACCAAGCACCCATCCCGCCTCTCCCCATCCCCCCGGCTCGACATCCAACTGCCGCCCTGCAATTGGACGCGCACGACCATGCGCATTCATCGCACAAACAACACAACGCGTTTCTAGCTTGTCGCTGCCGCAGAGCTCCGCACCGCCTCCCCCTTCTCCACCCACAACAACCTCGACGCCAGACCAGACCACCGCCAACATGGTCAAGTTCTACTCCTCTACCGACACCTACCCGTACCCCTTCCCCGCCGTCACCCTCGCCTACTTCCTCCGCTACCCGAATCCCTACTCCACGCACGTCATCTCCACCGACACCATCGCCCGCGACTTCGACCCCGACACCCAGCGCCTCACCACCATCCGCCTGCATCTCAAGCGCTCCAAGCTGCCCTCCGCCGTCACAAAGCTGCTCCCGCGCTCGCTGCTCGGCGCCTCGGCCACCGGCGACACGCAGTCGTACATCCTCGAGAAGTCGGTCGTCGACGTCAAGGAAGGATGGATGGATACCGAGTCGCGAAATCTGGAGTGGACCGGCGTGCTCTCCGTCATCGAGCGGCAAATTTTCCGGCGCCCTGTGCCCGACGTACCGGACGACATCAAAGCGTTCCAAGGCATGGAGGGCGCCGCGCGACGACACGGCTTCCTCAACTTCGGTGGTGCCGGTGCCGGTGCGAAGGTTGGTGTCGATCTTAACGGCGAGACGACGGACGTCGAGAGCTCTGTGACGCTGCACTCGCACGTCGGCGAAACGTGGAGGAAGAAGCGGGCAGCTGCCTCCGAGGGCTCCTCGTCTTCCTCCGAGGATGAACAGACCCAGAAAGTTGGCTTTCTGAGGAGTTGGGGCACCGCGACGCTGCAGCGAAACATTGAAAAGATCGGACTAACGAGGACACTGAGGAGCCAGCCGAACGCGCGGGAGGGCATGAAGGTCGTGCTAGAGCGCATGCGTGAGGGCGGGCTCGTCGGCGTGCTGGAGGGCATGCGGAAGGACCGCGAGGCCATCCTTCAAGGTCGGGATCACATCAAGAAGGATGGCCCGCCGCGTGCAGGCGAGGAGTAGTCATGCCTCCTGCACCTCTCTCCCTCGCCTCTTCACAGGCCGTCAAAGACATCACAAGGCTTCCACGGCACGAAAGCACACAACAGCGAACTTTTTGGGTTTTTCATTAGCGATGGCGTTTGGATTTCTCCCTCTCCTACTATCCCGTAACATATCATCCGTGCGTCCGACTTTTCCCTTTCTTGCCCTTCGCTCTTCATGTTGAATGCTTGGGGTTTTGTTTTACTATCATCTCGCTCCCTCAGCCACGACTGTTCTGTATATGAGGTCGGCTGCTTTTGTATCATAGCGCATGCGTTACGAGGGCGGCACGCGACGGTCGCAACTTTGTAGGATGCAAAAATGTGAGATAACGGAATGACAATCTTGAACAATTTGATAAATCGATCGCACTGCGTGGGCGGAAAAGTGACACTTTGATGCTGCAAAAGCTGAGATGTCTTTTCATTCACGTATTAAAGACTTCTACATCCCGCCACCTTCGTTTTGTACACATACCCCGCGAAAGCCAAACCGTAATCATACATGACAAGATAATCTCGACAAGCGCAACGCGATCAAGTCATATCCCCCAGTCTAAATGCAGCCATTTGGTAGACAGGATCAGGAGAACGTGACAAAGTTTTGTACAAAGAACCACAATGGTACTCTCGACCAACTCTCTCCCTCAGCTAAAAGCGCATGAGCGAGATGCAAATGGATTACATGATGATGAATAGTCAGCAGGTTTACCGCATGCCAGCTCCCAGTCCAGCGCCCATCTGACCTAGCCGCGAGGCAAGTCTAGGGTACTTCTCTTGCACCTGTTGATCGTTAGTTTATTCCGATGCAGAGAGATGGATGGGAAACTTGCCTCCAACTGTGTTCGTGTGGCCTCCGCATAGCTGAGGGCGTTTACTATCTCGCCTTCTGTCCGAGACAGCTCCGCCGCCCGCTCGAAATACTTGAGCGCCTCTGTGACCTTTCCTTGCTGCAGAAGCAGTTGTGCCATGGTTGCGACCGCAATGTCGCACTCAGGGTCGATGATAAGTGCCTTCTGGCAGAGCTGCTCCGCCTCGCCAAAGTCGTTCTTCCATTGGAACAGCGCGAGCGCCTTGTTGATGAGCGGGAGGACGTTGATGAACAAGGGCTTATTCTGCTGCTCCATTTCCACGGCCGTGTCGAACTTCTCAATAGCTTCCTGGTACTTTTGCTGGTCGAGAAGAAGCTCGCCGTAGTAGTTGTACACGTCCGGCACCTGCGGGAAGTTCTTCATGCAGCGACGGAATGTTGCCATAGAGGATGCGATGCTGCCCATTTTGTATTGCGTGACACCCAACTGGATGTGCGAGAAGATGAAATCCTTGTCCAGGTCGATAGACTTTTGGTAGTCCTTAGCAGCCTCACCGAACTCGGCCTTGATGAAGTGCAGTTGTGCGCGGTGGTAGTAGATGTCGGGGTCGTCTTTGTTCTGAGCAAGAGCAGCTTCGAAGTCGGCTTCGGCAGCGGCTGGGTTTGCGAGTTCCAGGTGCATGCTGGCGCGCTTGATGAAGCTCTGGGTAAGCGACTGCTGGAGCTCGACACTCTTGTCCATGTCGTGGAGCGCATCCTCGTTGTCGCCCTGGAGGTATCTAAAAGTGCCGCGCATGTTATACGCGAAAGATTCGTGCTCGCCGAGATCTCCAAGCTCAAGCGCCTTCTCGAATGACTCGGCAGCTTCGGCGTACCCTTCAGCAGTCTTGGTGCTCATGGCGCGAAGGCCTTTCCTGAGCTGGCCCTTGCCGCTCTCTTCGTCGAGCTCTGCGTCGTCGTCGAGGCCGGACGGCGGGGGCTTAGGTCGGAAGCTTTGGAGATAGTTTGTGACGAATGTCGGGCTCGGCAGCTTCTTCTCCTTTTGCGCAAGGATGGCCTTGCCCTTCGCCTGTGCGGGTGTCAGCATTTGCGTCGGGCATTTTGGGATGGGACGGTCAGTCATACCTCAGCAACCTTCTTGAGCAGACGCTCGACGCTCTGGGCACTGCTCTCGTTCCTGAAGCCATCGATGATACAGCTAGCAGTGAAATCCAAAAGCGCCTCACTGTTGCGATCCACCTGCTCGTATGCGTTTGCACGGCGGTTGAGCGCCTTGACGTATTCGTTGTCAAGGTTGATGGCTGCGGTGGTGTCCTCGATGACCTTGTCCCAGTTGCTCATGGCATTCCAGCACGCGGCACGGTTCGAGTAGAAGACGGGATCCTGCTTGCACAGAAGCGCTTGTCCGTACAGGTCTATGGCCCGGTTGTAGTCCTTGGAGCCGTACGCCTTGTTTCCGGCGGCCTTGAGCTTGGCCGCGTAATCTTTCCGCTCCTGCATATCGTCAGTAAAGTCTCAATCACCAAGTTAACCCAGCAACATCGGTCTCCAAAGAATGCCGCAAAAGACCATGCGCTGACTCTCCATTCGCACACATACCTCGTCCGAAAGCGACCCAACGGTGCTCTCGTCCACATGCGGCAGCTCGTCTTCAACGGCAGGCGCGACGGTCGCCTTCTTCGGTTCAGGTGCGGTTTCCTGCTCCTTTGCAGCCTCCTTCTCGGCGCGTTCCTTGGCCCGTCTCTTCTCGCGCTTGGTCTTCTTCTTGTTTGATGACGGCGACTGTGCGCCTGCATCCTTCCTGTCTTCTGATAGATAGTAGATCACACCTCCAGCGCTGACCACGAGCGTGAGACCCGCGACTGTGTAAACAACGCCCTTGTGCTCGGATGCCCATGATGATATGCGGTCCCACAGGGAGCTGGAGCCTGCTGGCGGAAGTGTGACGGGAAAGGGACCCGGCCCGACCGGAGCTGCTGGGTTGGCCGACATGTTGGGTCGCAGAAGAGGGCTCGAAAGCTCGCGCAAGTCGACTGGTGGGAAGGATTACAATTATAAAGGTTGGGTCCGAAAGGAAGTAATGGGAAGAGATGAAGCTAGGAAAGACCGGACGCAGCCAATGGTGGAAGTTGGTGGCGATGGTAGGTGTTGGCCTCGAGGTTGAAGCTCAGGGTCAGAGAAGTTTTGGTGCTCAGACCATCACACGTCATCCAATCCACGCGCCAGCAGCTTCACAGTTCGCAGACTCGCCAACATCATCACTTGCGGAAGCATATTCTGCTTGACAAGGCTGGTGGATGTGTCGTTGTCCTGTTCATAATCCAAGCAGTACCGCCAGTGTCTACTCAAGGAGGCACAGAGGCACTCTGCGGCGCATCGCCTCTATGTCTATACACGCGATGGCAATGCTTTGATGTTGTCAATCCTCCGCGCTCTGTTTGTTTTGCGGCCTATGACATAATCTGGTATTCCATTGGACCTTGGTACGCACAGTGCACAGAACCACTCGTCTTCGAGTGTGCACTGGCTTCTGCGACCTGAGACCATTCAACCTTGAACAAGTTCGATCACGTGACATGACTCTCCGTAGGGTGGTCTCCCCGCTGGCGATGCTTAGCTGCGGCTTGCCCACGGGCGATTTCTCAAGTTTCCCGTTTATATTCATATCAATGCACGCGGTTCTGCATGGTATCGCAGTTTCGCCCCATGTTGAGCTGCGGGCGCTACGTCAGCTCCTCCGCGAATCATGTTCTGCTTCGTCTTAAACACTCATCACCAGAGTCAAGACACATCTTTTGCGTTGTCGCCACGTCTTGAATATCATGGAGTCTGAACAATCCTTCCACCTTTTCACTTCCATCCGGTATGATCCTTTACTTTTGGAATCGGCCGAAAACTCCCTGCCCATATTAAACTATGTGGCCCCTTCCCCATTCTACATGCTCATCTACCACCGCGACCGCATGCTCGAGGCCGCACAGCATTTCGACTTCCACGCTGTAGCCCAAAGGCTCGAACATGGCGAATCACTACATCAAGAGTTGTTACAAGAAGTAGCGGCATATCTGCACCGAGGAGGACACGATGGGCCACTCAAGGTACGTCGCCAACCACGCCCCAGTGAATCGCACAAGCCGAGACCACCCACAGATGCGCATCCTCTTCGACAAGGCCGCAAACATGACCATCGACTTTGCTCCCACACCCGCAGTCCCCCTCTCAACCCTCTACCCCGCCTCCTTCGACCCACCACGCCCAAAACCCATCCCCCATCCCGCAAACCCGCAAGCCCTGCCCTTCCAGCCCTCCCCCCTGACAGGCGGCGCCCTCACCCTCGGCTCCACCGACACCCTCCCCCCCACCCCATCATCAGACCCTCCCCCACCACCAGAATACCACCTACGCCTCGACACCCAGCCCACGCCCACCTCCGCCTTCACCCTGCTCAAAACCACTGTGCGGGAACAATACGACGCTGCCCGCGCCCGCGCGCTCCCTGCAAACCCCTCCGGCGCCCCCTACGCCGAAGTCATCCTGTACAACTCCACGCACGAGCTTACCGAGGGTACACTGACCACCATCTACTTGTTCCGCGGCGGCCGCTGGGTGACGCCGCCTGTCGGCGTGCCTGCGGGCGAGTTTACCGCACAGACGCTGAAAGATGCCGTGGGCGAGAGCGTGGATCTGGACGAGGGCGAGCTGAGAAGACCGTTTGCGGGGAGGTGGGGGCACAGCGTGAGGAGTGCGAAGGTGGGGGCGGGCGGGCAGAGGGGCACGAGCAGGCGGTGGGCGCTGAAGAAGGGGTTTTGTATGGAGGAGCCGATTAGTGTGGGCACGGTTGAGGTGGGAGAGGGCGTGTGGATTAGTAGTGGGGTGAGGGGATTTGCTTTTGGGAGGGTGGTTGAGTAGGATGGATAGTTCAAATAACCTGGCATTTGAATTGGCTTGAGCTTGGTATAGTGCAGATGGGCTATCTAGTCTGAGGCGGGGGGCTGGTCCGCTGCGTAGACCCCAATGGATTTGATGTTGGACCTGATCTTAATTGGGATATCGCGTTTCTCGTCCGCGGCTGGACATCGTCAGTCATATAGCGGCACATGAATTTGGTGCGTAAGCAACGCACCTCCTATCGGGGCAGCAAATGCAGTGCTCGCAGCCGCGACCGCAACCAATATTGTCTTGAAAACCTGCATTTTGGATCACAAGGTAGTCATGGAGTAGGGGGATAGAATTGTGAACGACTGTCTGCGCAGGAGTAGGCATTGACCGTGCAGATACGAGATACCATTATACTCTGAGTATGCATGCTAGACGATTAGCATACTTTGTCTCCAGCCGCACCCATTGCTTGTATCCTCCAACTGCCTCATCAGGGCCACAACCCATCCTACTCGCAACGTACTTCGTCATCGCATACACAGTATCCACCCCAAATCCTTTCAGCTATGCTGAGACCGCCAATCATATTGCTCGCTCGATGGCCGGCGAATCATTTCAGTCATGGCTTCTGCATTGCAAATGCATTGGTGTTCTTGTTCTCTATGATCCTGGTCGTGGTGGCATACACGCGTCCAGTGACGGATTCGCAATGCGTCAGGCTCTACACATGGTGTAAGTCTCAGGTTCAACACGTATCCCGACATTGCTCCTAGAACAAAGGTCAAGCACCCGCATTCGAAGCCGTCGAGTACCACGAGGAGGACTACACCGACGCCTTTCGGCAATCATCCAAGATTCGCGGAAAACCGACGCCAGAGCTCGACGAGCGATGGCTGAGGCTCTGGGACTGTAAGTTCGTCGATGTGTCCCCGTCTCGAAACATCTGGAGCTAAAGTCGATCAAGACCGTGAGTTTGACGTGACCGAATCGGCATGACCGCTTATGAACCGCACGGCAGACCCCAGCATTGTGCGGACACCGAAGGGCGGTAGTGCAGCTCTGCTGTGGGGGATGCATCAACTGCACTGCCTGGTAGCTCCCTCCTCTCACTGGGTCTCGAAATTATGCTGAGGGAATACACCAGGACTGGCTGCGGATGTGGTCGTATAAAGAACACTACATGGCATGCGACGGCCAAATGCCCGAACACTTCCAGGGCCTCTCTAACAACCTGATCCGCACGCATTTGGATCACCGCATTGATGTGCTCAGGCAGGATATGATGTGCCATGTGGATATGACGCCTTATTTCATCGTGTAGGTGCGTTCCTCTGGACGAGATATCTATTGCTGATACAGATGTGGTATAGATGCGATGAGACGGCTCCGGTTGGCGAGACATTCGACTTTTCACCGCAGCAGAAGTGTCGTAACTTTGATAAGATTCGGCAATGGAATGTAGAAAATCTTGCTGTAGATTGATGGGCTGGGTATTATTCGTGGAGCTGTTGGTACAGAGATGTATACAGTGCGTTGGGCAGTAGAGCAAGCGCACTAATTGTTGCCGCTTTCGAGCTCCTTCAATCGCCGGACGAGCTTCTCCCTCAGATAAGGCGTAAGGCCGAGGCTGCTCATGTCAGTAGTGTCTCAACAGGTAGCTGTGCCGTTGGTTGCGCCACGCTTCATGATATGGTACTCACATGCCCTCGCGGGTGAGAATCCTGTATGTTCCACTATCCTGCCAATTCCCGATCAATGATCCGTCCCCGTCAACCTCGACGCTTCCGAAGATATCTTCGGGCCACGCGATCCTGCCCCAGTCGGGAGGATTTCGCTGGTCACTGACGTGAATCCAGCCACCTTTATTCGCACCGCCCATGCCTGCTTGCTGGTTGGCGGCGCCGGCCCCATCGCCGCCGCGCTTGTTGGGTTGGCCAAGGTTGAACCCACCGGGTGAAGCAAAGGCAGCCGCCTGTTGCTTGACCGAAGGGTCGTTGATCGCATGCGTAGCTAGGACTGACTGCAGGATTGGATGGAATTGGCGGTTTTCCGTAAACGAGTCTGGGGTTGGCGGTACGGAGGTGGTCGCTCCCAGTGCGAGTTGGACGTTCGGAGGCTCAGTGGGAAGCAGCGTGAGGAGGGAGCGCGTCGCGTCGAGCGGGTGTTCGAAGACGTAGATGTGCGGATTCGATGGGAGCGTCGAGACGGCTCGCACACCGAGAAAGGGCTTGGAGACAACCGGGAGGCGCACCGCTCGGAGCGTAGCGCGGCAAAGCATTGTTCGGATGGGGTGTCTGTTGGGGAAGCAATGATGGCATCGCGGCCATCTTTTGGAGCTTCCCGCCATTCGTCAATGACGCTTGAGACGCCGACAACGCTTGCCCAAATCACCACTAGCGTAACCCCACCAAAGAAGTCTGTACACTGAGAACCCTTGCATCTCATACTACCACATTTTGTCAGCTTGCATCTGGTACTGCAGGATCCGTGAAAAATGTCTGCGGATGCGACTAGGCGCGGTCCCGTGGAGAAAAACACAGCCGAATTGTCACGAAGTAGACGCAAGGCAGATGATGTCGAGGAGCAAAATGTTGACCGAGAATCGGAGGCAGACATTGATCGCATCGAAAAGGTGTACAGGTGTGTGGAACGCTGCTTTTGATCATGTGATATCTAACAAGCAGCAGTAAGCTCGATCGAAGGATCTTGCCAGGTGCCCGTCTTCGCCCCAGCATTACCATCCGATTCCTAACGTCGCTCAGCCTTCTGGATCCTCTACTTCATGTGCTCTGCCATCCGCTCCAACATCGGTCTGGCGCAGACTATGAACATAGCCCAAGGCCATGATCTTGCCTCAGAGCTCAATCTAACCCCAAAGCAAGTGTCGACTGGTCTGGCCTTGTTCTATGTCTGCTACGTAATTTTCGATATGCCCAGCAACTTGCTCATGTCCAAACTGAGTCCGCATGTATGGATGAGTAGGATTGTCACAGGAGTGGGCATCATTGGCATTGGTCTGACGGGCATGAAAGCTGCGTGGAGCTTCTAGTGCGCTTTCCCCTCCTCTCTGTAGCATAGACCGCCGCTGACGCCAATCTAGCCTCCTCCGACTCTTGCTTGGTATAGTTATCGCAGGCATGTGGCCTGGCATGTCGTACTACCTCACCCTCTTCTACCCGCCTTCAAGGACTGGTAAGCGAATTGGCCGCTACTTCACTGCATCTCAAGTTTCTGCTGCCGTTGTCGGTCTTGTTTCAGCTGGTTTCCAGAAGATGGACGGCTTGGGCGGCCTCGTAGGGTTCCAATGGATGTTCCTTCTCTATGGCATCGTGGGGACTCTCGTAGGCATCTCTCTCCTATGGTGGCTTCCGGATCGGCCTCTGGCTCCTGGCGAAGTTCGCGAGAAATCATCCTGGCGCAGATTCATCCCTGACAGTGCACCCGCACTGACTGGCGAGGATGCCCGGATTCACTACGAAGATCTAACTCGTGTGTACCGTCGCAAGGTGTGGACGATGAAGGACCTCTGGCACGTTGTCATCGACTGGCGTTTGTGGCCGTTGGTTGTTATGTACTTCGGTGTCGTTGGTGTCGGTATCGGCACTCAGGCCTATGCTTCAGTCATCATCCGCGGCATCAATCCTGATCTCTCAGGCATTAACCTCTCGTTGTTGACCGCTCCTATCTGGATCGTAAGTTGCTTTCACATATGAACTACATGCGTACGACGACTGACACCGCCCAGATGGATCTTATCGCTATTCTCATCTTCACCCCACTATCCGACCGATTCCACCACCACCGCGCCGCTTTCTTCTCCTTCGCAGTCCTTATCCAGATTGGTGGTCTTCTCATGACTACCTTCGGAGGTGGCGCGAAATCTTGGACTCGCTACGGCGGTCTCCTTCTCGTATGTATCTCACCCAGTACTTTCTTACAGCAATCCGTTAACCACCACGATCAGGTCGGCTTCGGGTTGGGCCCCACAGTGCCTATTTGCATGACATGGACGAACGAAATCTTCCAGCCCCGCCACGGCGAAGTCGGTGTCGCCGCAGCGTCCGCACTCGTCTCCGGACTGGGCAACCTCGGCTCCATCCTCACTACCTATGCGCTATACACTGGATGGCCCGAAGATGCAGTTGGCCCGCACAAGTACCGCAAAAGTAACCTTGTCATGATTGGAATACTTTGCGGTAGTATCCTCGCTGCTGGGACGATGGTGGTGTTGCTGAGAGTGTTTGGGGACGGTATGTCCAGAGACGGCAACGGTGGTGAATTTGTGGACGGGGCGGCGCGCAGGGAGATACAGCAGAGGGGATTCAGGAGGATCTTGCCTTTCAAGCGGTAGAGTGCCGTGCGGAACATCGCGGAGGCTGTCGAGAGTGTTACATGGAAAAGGACATTCGATGTACGAGAGGACAGATAGGTGGCGTAGGGTCACGTTGCCCGCGTTGAGGGCATCGCCCGTTCGTTTCAAGTCACGCCATGCATCACGCTGAGGTGATCGAGAACGCTACAAAGACTACGTTATTACAACAGCGCCGTCTCTTCCCGGAAAGCCCAGGTCAAACTAGTGCGGAACATGTGATTGGCTACGCACATGGTCGTATGATCGTGAAAGCCAACTACAACACCCTTTGAAAAGCGCACCGGGACATCGTTGCAGACGAACAAGCAAATCACTTCGCCAAATCCCCAGACCACTCCTATCCTGTCGACCAACGACTCACCAGAATGATCGCGGCTTTCCCCTCCATCCGCCACCGTGATGCATCCTTCTCCACCCCCGACCAATCACAAGGGCGCAAAACCGTCAATACCACCGGCCTCGTCATATCCATGGCCATCTCGCTCGGCTTCATCGTTTTCCTCTTGTAAGCCTTGTCCTGCACACATTCCTTCTGAGAGCGTTAACAACGGCCCAGCACGCTCGGCTGGTGGCTCGGTCGCTTCCGACAGCAAGACGGCAAGCCGCAGTCACGCCTGTCAAATCTTAATGCAGCAGTCCCGCGCATGACGTTCAAAACGTGGTATAAGCAGGATGTGGCGCATCGGAACGACGGAGGGGAAGCAGCGGTGAAGGAGCAGGTCTGGTGTGTCAAATCGCAATGAACAGGTGTATTGAAATATGAGTGCTGATGTTTGTGCAGTGTTATATGCCTAGAGGGGATTCGGCCGGAGGACGATGTGAGGGCTTTGCATTGCGGGCACTGCTACCATGGGGAGTGCTTTGATCGGTGGTATCTTAGCTCGAGGGGGTTTTGTCCGCTTTGCAATCGGTCTGTGTTTTCGGCGGGACGAGCGGCGACGATGTGATGGCGTCGCGAGACGGAGAGGTACTGCTAAACTAAATGTCAATGCACTATTGTAACATGACATTCTTCTCGGATGCATTGGGTGAGAGAGGGGTGAGAGATGCCGCTGTACGCGACTGGAGGATTCTTGCCGCAATACTAGTTGCTAAGCCAGACTTTGACGGAAACTGGACCTCGAAACTCGCACTACATCCGCATTCCATCTCAGCTGGACCATAGATGCTTATCGGAGCCAGTTCCTCAACCCAGCAAAGGCGATCTGTCAGTCACTTCACTTCGCTCAACACGCTCCTCGTCGTCTTCCTCATCCTTCTCTGACACCCTGTTCCACGCCCAGTACGAATACCCAAGCGTCGGGTAGTAAACCACACTGTCCAAATTTAGCACGCATCCCCGGGAGAACTCAATCTACTCACAAAAGCACGATACTCGCCAGCGCCGCGCGGCTCACCCTCGCCCCCACATGACACGGCCCCCTCCACTCATACTCCCTGCAGTGCGCTACCCACGGCCCAAACGCCGCATCGAGAATGAACCAGAGCCACAACGCAGTCGCCAAGACCGATTTTGCCGTCTCGAAAAGCACGTACTGGTACGGCGAGATTGCGGCTTTGCGCTGCACGTAGACGCAGAAAATGATCCCCGCTGCCAGCACAGCAGTGGTGCTGTTGCGGCTGTGATTGTCAGCAGGAAGAGGTTGGGAGATGAATAGGCGAGGTACAGGAAATAGTAGATTCCAGCATTGTGCCACGGTTCCAAGAAGGTGTCAAAGGCTTCGAAGCCGAGCCACAGGCATATTGGGAGCGCGATGATGGCTTGCCAGATCCCTGCGCCGCGGAGCATCTGTTGGTCTAGTGGGAGGCGGTCGGGTTGCGACATTGTTAGTGAATAGGCAAGACTTGTAACGTAGTGTGGAGATCTCGAACACTGCTGGAATTGGGGCTTTGGTGGTGTAGTTGTCAAGATTGCTGCCTGGAGGGATTGAGACAGGGTAGTTGGCGAGAGAACGCCTGATTCACGGTTTACGGGTTTCATGCACGACACAGACTTTTAATATATGCGTAGCTGGAGGAGTCTCGATCCCAAAGAGCTCTGCAATATATGTTATAGTTCAAGCCTTTTTCGAAATTTGCTTTGCTCTGAAGAGTAAAGAATTATCGATTTCCAAGTTTCACTATTTATACTGCAACCAGTTCACAAATTCTTGAAGTAATCACTGTCGCTCAACGCTTTCATGAGGCGAGGGTAATCCATGGGAATGCCCAGATCCCAGGGCTTCCACGATTTGGGTTTCCACGATTTCGGATCAGAGTAGTCCGAACAATACGGTTCTGAATATTTGGTTCGGTAATGTCCGTTTGGAGTGAACAAAGGACGATGGCAATGCTGTGCCAGGACCTCGCTGGGCGCGATGCGCCAGGCGGCAAAACCGTTCACATCCGAGGGTACCTGCTTGGTGACATACGCCTGGTAGACTTCGTCCGCAGATGCCTGTAACGCCTCCTTCATGTAGTTAAGGTTCCGGTCGTTCGCCGACTCGAAGAGCATGGAGTCTCCGAAAGCGGCCCATTGATCTCCGCGCTTGTTCCTCACAACCAGCCCGCGCTTGTTATCTTCGTCGTGCATGAATTTGGAACAGACGTCAGGGGCAATGGCCAGTATATCTCGAGCGTGATAGGTAAGTTTGGCAGTCAAGTATGGGAGCACGAAAGCGTCCTTGGCACCTTGCAGGAGCGCCTGCTTTTTGGATTCCGCGTTCATTCCCTTGGTAACCTCCTGATAGATGTCATTGATGATGCTGCACACCTTTTCGATGGCGTCAGCTGGAGAGTGGAGTGTGCGTCGCGGAGTTCGGATGTGCCCCGAAGCGAAGCAGTCGCCCAGGTAATGGTCTGCAAAGGCGTTCATGGCGTATGCGATGTCGAGTTTGCCAGCTGCAGCAGCGCGCAAGGCACACGTGTGACCGGCGTTGTAAGCTGTATGTGCATCATCGCCGAAGTGATCGAGATTGAGCAGCGCCATGCGTGCGTAGCTTGGTCCGTCGCGCTCCATGGTCGCCTTCGTGAGTTTCTCGTCGGTTCCAGTGATGGGGAGTGCAGAGACGCTGCTGGGGTCGTTGCTGCTCAGGTCCTTATAGACCTGCTTCGTGGACCGCCCACTCTGGATGGCTTCTTCGACCGCCTTCATCTCCTTCGCATTGATGCTGTCGATCAATGGTGCCTCCTTGGATCCACTCGCAGCTTTTCCAAGTAGGTTGTATGCATCCAGAAAGTATTGGCATTGCTGCTCAAAGCTCGAGCCAGTGCATATCGGGTTGTTAGTCGCAAAGAAATCACCACCAAGGCCATTGATCTGACCGTATGTCAGCTTGTTCCCGTTCTCAAGATTGAGACGCCTATCTCCTGCCCTAACAGTTTCGGTCTCTGAGAATTTGAGCCTAAGTCGGTCGCCAAGGATGGCATGTTCTGCATAGTTGAAGTGATCGGCATGCGGATAGCACCCGAGTATTGGCAAGCCGTCTTCGTCAAGGGATGACGGACCAAACACGTACTTCCGGCCGAGTTGGTAAACTAAGTGAGCTGGTTCCCTCTGGACAAGCTCGGGCCATGCATGAGATGTGGGTTCAGGATGCTGGGTGTCGACAATCAGCGACTCAAGCTTGTTTTTGAAGACTTGAAAATACGGCTTCGTTGCATCTTCGTCGTTCACCACCAAACAGAACTCCGACGGCCATGCTGGGTGCCTCTCTGGCTTTCCTTCGGCATTCCAGGAGATTTGATATTTATCTCCCATGAACTCGTATTCAAAATCGTTGATCACGCGCACTTTGATCTCTGGCTCGGTTTCAGCGGCTGGAGTCTCGACGGACTCATTCTGCACAAGAGCTGGAGTCGCTTGGTCTTCTTCATCGACCGCTTGCTGGAGCATTGCCGTGATCTCTTTGTAGTTTTCCGGCTCGGCACAGTGGGTGACTCCATCCCAGAAAGCGAATAATTGTCGTGCAGTTAACGCGACGTCTTCGTCTTTCTGCTGGCTATCCCCTAGTTCGTTGGTCTCATCGTCAAGTTGAATCTCGTTGGTCTGCACCTTTGGCTCTTTCTCAGGTAGGGGACCACCGACGGGAAGCACCACTGGGGCAGTAGCCAGATCAGCCATGGTGGCTTTTAAGGGAACAAGTGTCAGAGAAGATAGTGATGGAGTATGAACGGATGAGGCAAGCGGGTCGAGTGTTCTAGCTTGTTATTCAAGGCCTCGATGAAAGATGGTTTGCAGAAGAGCAGGACGATGGAAGGTTACTTATAGACTTGTTATGGAGCCCACGACGGAGCTGGACGTTGATTCTGGGCATGAGATGGTTACTTGAGAATGCTGGTTAACTTCATCCAGACAAGAGAGCTCGCCTGTCCTGGTCATCCAGTGCCAGTTCTCGAGGCGGGCTGAGGGATAGTCGCTAGAGCGCAGCGGCGACCCCGCCATCATGTCCGGCCTGCGATTGCGCAGCTACTGGGATAAAGACTGTATTCAATGGCGCGTGAAGGCAGCAGGACCGTCTGGACTCGGAATGGTACACTATCGGCTCGGCTCGAGGCTCTCCATACGGCTTGTACGGACATTCGTGGCTAGCTGTGAATCTGAGTCTAGGCTTGGCCAAGCGCACGAGGCTGGCCGGGGTTGCCGCTAGCGCTTGTCGTGATTGCCATCTTGGGTCGAACGGGCCTGTAAACAGTATACTTTCGGCGTCTTTCATGCAGGTGCGACACAACCTATCCACAATCAAGCGAGGGCGGCTGGGCTTTGAGGTCTGGACAGACACCCGCTTGCTGCTAGGCTCGGTCCGCTTAAGTGGACCGTAGGCATCATTTTCAGCTAAAGAGTACGTTGATTCTCATTCGAAGCCGTGGAGGTTCATTCGCTACAAGCTCGCTTACCGTAGTGCTTCCATCCTGGCGCCAATGTGACAGAGAACCTTTTCTCCGCGCTTTTGAAATGGACCTAAAAGCTCGACGCTGTTGCGTTCTGCAACTGTGTTTCCAATCATGGCCCATTCTGGTTAGAGGCAGATGTCGGGTCCTGGGCGGTTAGCTTGAAATAGAATCGTTCGTGTTCGCGCCTGCAATCTTCGCCATGGCTTAGCGGCGTGAACTGCACATCGGGGGATACCAAAATCAACTGGAGTCAATGCTCGCATTACGGTTTACAAAACATACAGCCCAGAACCCAGGTGTGAAACCATCCACTATAATGTTGTGAATACTTGATCAGTCAACCAGACGGAATGTAGGTCCAAATTAACGAGTTCCTGGCAATAAAATGCGGAGTCTGTAATTTGATCTAGACACCCATATCAGAACCATCGAAAGAAATAGCCAACAGGTGCTTGTGATCTGCCAGGGAAGTTCCCAGCCCTGATTATGGTCAGTTCTGGGTTCCACGATAACACACAAAGTGGACTAAACCGTGGACTTGAGAAATCAATGTAGAGGAAGCGAGACGTTGGGCTGAAATGTGCGCAGTGGCGACGGCGGCCGGCGAGGAAAGAGCGGTGCTGGTTCATACATGGAAGACAGATGACTCTGCACCAATTTGCGGTGAAGGTGCGTTGTTGATTCTGTGCTTTCAAAATCACTTGATTCTGTGCTTTCAAAATCACACTCCTTCTACGAATAAGATGAGCTTATGAGGACGTGCAACTAGAAGATCAATGATTACGCAAGAGTGTTCATGAGAGGTCATAGGAAGATAAATGGAATCTGATCTACGGATGTCTGCCGCGAGTCCATCAAAGATTGAAAGAAGCTGACACCGCCTTGGTACATGCAAATATACGCTTCCACTGCAGAACAGCTTTCACCCGATGCAAGGAGCCAGCGATTTGTACCGATACAGAGATACTCGCGAGCTTTACCGGAAATATTGTTCGGAGGATATTCCACCCGTATTTCTCCGAAAAATTCTTCTTGTCCTGCTCAAGCATTTCGGCTTCACCTAAACCTGACATTCCAGCTAAAATAGCCTCCTTTCTGAGCGCCGGATCGATGAAACTATCATAATGATGCTTTCTGATGGGAATGCGACCATAGGGGTTTGGCCGCGGTTGATGCGGTAGGCACAACATCTCATCTGGCTTGAATGGGAGGATCGTTTTGCCCTGGGTTAAAGGGTTCTAATGTCGAGATCAATATTGATCTCTTCATCAGGAATCTGGTGTTTCTGGACTCAATATTTCCACTTCTGTTTCTCTTGCTTCTCGTTTAGCTTCTACGCTTTCTCACCAGTCGCATATTTAGCTTTGTTTTCCCGCGCAGCTTGTTCCGCGTTTTCCTTTCTTTCCTCAACTAGTACCTGAGTCCTGGCGTTCTTGCTGGTTGGGATGGAATGCCGAAAGCGTCGTATTGTAGTAGTACGATGACTTTGACTTGTACAGATTCCTTCCTCATTTCACATGTCGTTGCTTTTATCAAAAGTGCCCTTTATGCAGTCCCACGACCGGAGAACGACCGAGTGCCTGTTCACGGCCAGGCACAAAGCAGCAAGAACCTGCTCCTCCATTCACGGGACAATTGTTTGTCGAGTCAGAGAGAGACGTTTTAAGGTACATAGGGTACTTGAAGGAGCATCCTCGCATGTGAATACGCACCAATAACTTTGATCCTTGGCTCAAAATTACCATTCGCATATCCGTAACCCTACTTCTCAGGAGCACAGCACCTCGCCACACACACCCTCCAAGTACCTATGGTACTCTTAGGGACCGTCTCAGGAGCCTTACTCATCATAGCACATCATCCAGGAAAATGTGCTCATTATTCTTCGCAAGCTGTTCGCTTCACCCAACGGAGCATACTCCCGACCCCTAATGTAATGGCCAGTCCCCAAATGGGCCGTCGAATTTGGACTGCTGCACAGGCTCGAATTTGTATACATATAGGGAGCACTCGGGACGACCGTCGACTCCAATGTATCAGCGCGATTAGATGTGTATTTTCCATTTCTGGATAAGGACATTTAGGATTGGCGAACCGTCGCATGGTACATTGGCCTTGAAGTGAGCATTAAATTCTTCAATTTCGCGTTCGGCTCCAGTATAGTTCCCGGTCTGATTGCATGCAATCCCTATGAAGCGTCCTTACACAATGGTATAATGCGTCAATATGGCAAGTGAAGAAGAAGTCAATTGTATTGATAGTCTCTATGCGCGATTCCGAGGGAGTAGCAACAGATTGCGGGCTGGAAACTCTAGCTGGATATACTCTTATAGCTATATTGTGGGCTCTGAATGTTCATATGGATAAAAGATTCTGTACCCGAGGTCCCAGATTGATAGCAAGGTCTGTGCACCTTAGACTGGCCCTCTTGTGGTATTAGAGCGACTTAAAGAACGCATTTATCCGCAAAAAGCCTCCAGAAAAACCCAAAGCAAAGCACAATTCCTTTCCGCCGCGCCATCATGAAGATCTTCGCCGCGCTATTCGTCAGTAGTCTGTCCTCAGCTTACGCAAATCCAATCACATACGGTATATCCGCGATACATCAAAGAGTTTGAGTTTTGCGAATAGCTTACGACTATAGTGACGGATTCCAAAATCGTACAGCGCGGCACGCCAACCACGCGCGACGCGACTTCCGTCCAGGAAAACGTCAGCCTCTGCACTCAGTACGCTTACTATGCGACCAACAATTATGAGATTTTGAACAACCTGTGGGGAAAGGACTCGGCTACCTCAGGCTCTCAGTGCACTTACTTCGAAGGCACCTCCGGATCTGGGATCAAGTGGAGCTCGACCTGGACATGGCAAGGTGGCGAGAACAACGTCAAAAGCTACGTTTACGCTGGCCGTCTCCTCACCAAAGGTAACACGGTTGCCAAGGTTAAAACCATGCAGTCCCAGATCAATTGGAGCTATAACACCACCAACAACGTACGCGCAAATGTGGCGTATGATATCTTCACAGCGTCAGACCCTAATCACGTCAACAGTAGCGGCGACTATGAGCTCATGATTTGGTACTTACATTCACCCTGAAGGACGGGCTCATCAGAACTGACATAAGACAGGCTCGGTCGCCTCGGTGGCGTCTGGCCCATTTCACAAGCAGGTGCTCCAATAGCCACGGTCACGATCGCGGGCTACGCGTTTGACCTCTACTTCGGCTACAATGGATCAATGAAGGTGTACAGCTTTGTTAGATCCGGAAGTAATGATATAACCAGTTTCAAGGCCGACATTAAGTTATTCTTCGACTATCTGGTCAAGAATCAGCAGTATCCTGCGAGCTCGCAGAATCTGATTGGTAGGCAATATCGAAGTTCGTTGACAATACTTAGCAGATCGCTAATGGTTAGCAGTCTATCAGATCGGTACCGAGGCGTTCACTGGCGGGCCTGCTAAGTTCTCTGTCTCAACCTTCAGTGCAGACCTCACCACTTAGGAGCAGCGAAGTTGACCAAAACAGGAAGAGATGAGCTATGGACAGATTCTTGTTGAAATCACCAGCCAAGCTTGCAGCGTCGACTCAGCGTGGGGAGGTTGTGAGGTACACGCACTTCACATGCATCATCATTTCAACGTCTTCAAGTTTTAACTCGTGATACGAGCTGCTCAATATTGATAATCTGGTTTATCCTGAATATCTGCTCACAGTTCGCACGTAGATTATATGGCAGACTCCTAAATTGTCAGATATCCTAAACTTACATGTCAGTGCAGCGATCACTTGTTGGATTGATAAAGATCACGGACCAGTTACGTAACGCTCGCGAGTCTATAACTATGAAATTGCGAAATGCACGGCGTGATTGAAGGAGTGAGCTAACAGACCTGATTTTTCATTGCCCTTGGCTTCCATATCTCGCGCAAATCAATCGCTACAGCGACTTTCGAATAGGTTTGACATGTATCTGGCATCTCAATGCAGATTGTGACTAGATGGCTGCTTCCCTAAAGTCTCGACAGGAAAAAGTCGTATGCACCCTGCACAGATGCAACAGGGCATTAATGAAAGGATCTAATATATTTGATTCTATTCTTCATTATGTGCCATGGTAATGAGGGTGAAACTCGGGAACTATGATGGCACCTGGAGGCGGCCTGTCAGCAGCCTTGAAAAACCCATCGCTATCTACCCCGTTCTCCATAGTCCACTTCCTCAGTGCATCAAAATCCCGACAAACTTTCTTGTTATTAAAGTCCGGCTGCGGCATCCGATGTCCCTCAACCCAATTAAAAGTGACCATATCCACGCTGCTAGTACACCTCAACGCCTGCGCCAGGACGTCAAGACAGTGGTTGATATGTGCTTCATGCAACTCCGACCCGGGACTTGGTCCTTCCTCAGCCTCATGATAGTGCTTGTAAGAGATCTCCCGGCGGAGCTTATCCAAGCAATGTAAGTGGTGGAAGACGTCCATACCTGCGATGTACGCGTCTGAGCCGAGATTGAGTTCGGGAGGTGCCTTCACGGCCACTGACGGGTCTTTACCGAGCGCGATGACTTCGGCACCATTGATTATGATGGGTGCGATGTTACTTCCGATTGATTCCCATGCTGCATCTGCTTCCGCGCCTGTGCGGGCGCGCCAGATTGAGGGAGGTTCCGTATTCCAGAATGTGCCATTTGTAGTTCGTGTGAGCTTCGGGATGTTGAAGCGATCGAATACTGGGGCTTGAGTCGAGGTCAGTCGAATCAATCCTTTGATCTAGAAGTAAGGGTCGGCTCACAATAGTACGATGTAGCTCTCCAGTAATCCTGATCAGAGATTGACCTATTCTTTGACACGGACAGTATGACTATCGAGGCCAAGAACAAAAAGACATTCAATATCGTCACTAGGACAAGGGTCTTAGTGGGCCAGGACCGTAGATGACTCCAAGTTGCTTTGCGACCACTTCCGCTGCCGTTGCCTAAGAGGAGAAACTTCTCAGCATCGGTGTCGCCATCGTGCAATAGCCGCTCTGACGAATGGGAATGGCTGTTCCGATTCGCCTCCAGTTCCTCAGAGCACGCTCGCTCATATGGCGGTTCCATCTCCAAATTGTGGCACACCGGTGTTGAGAATGCCCTCTTTGACCCCGGATGAGACTACGAGGACTGGAGCTTGCCTCTCAGGTGAGGGACTTGGATGGAATGTTACCTCAGCCGGACGAAGCTCGGTTGGTAGGATACCAGGTGCTGGACTGATCAGGTGCGCAATCCTTCGCACCTGCGCAGATCTCGCCGATAGATACGCCGATCGCTTCCTCACAACACTCTTCGCCAAGAGCGCGGCCAAGGCTTAGGCCTCGAGGCGCAAAGATGAGACATAAGACCGGCAAACTTGACCAAAAAGACAAGACCGAAGTAACGCAGCTACTAGAGTATGCATGTTGATCCTTCGCCTTTGCCGAAAGAGGAAGGTATCAGGCATACAGCGAGCGTCAGCGTTGTCCCGCATTAGGTGATCGATAAGAGATATCACGATTGACGTTTGGCAAGAATCAATAAGTTATGTAGTTTCAAAGAACATAATCATAGTAATCCATTTAGGCCTATCAAAACCAGTGGTAGAGCAATAGAGCTGGAAATGTCTATGCGAACCGGTGCTCCTTCTGTCCACTTTGTTCAGACAAGACTCAGGTGAATATCCAGGTTTCACGTTCCATAAAATGTACATTCTACTCAGCACGCTTGTCAACGTATGTAATGTCATACCACTGAGGGTCTGCCTTGCGCTTCTTCTCTTCCTCTGCACGCTTGTCGACATAGGTGATGTCGTACCATTGAGGGTCAGCCTTACGCTTCTCTTCCTCAGTGCGCTTGTCGACGTAGGTGATATCGTACCACTGAGGGTCGGCCTTACGTTTCTTCTCTCCCTCCGCACGCTTGTCGACGTAAGTGATATCATACCACTGGCGCTTCTTCTCCTCCTCCGCACGCTTGTCCACGTAGGTAATGTCGTACCACTGGGGATCGGCCTTGCGCTTCTCTTCTTCGGTGCGCTTGTCAACATAAGTGATATCGTACCACTGGGGTTCGGCTTTGCGCTTCTTTTCCTCCTCGGCCCGCTTGTCAACGTAAGTGATGTCTGGTAACGTGGTCAACACTCACTGTTGACAATGTAGTGCGTCAAAGGTACTTACCGTACCATTGAGGGTCGGCCTTACGCTTCTCCTCTTCAGTACGCTTGTCAACGTAGGTGATGTCGTACCACTGGGGGTCCGCATCGCGATTCTGGACTTCTTTGGGCTTAACCGGAGCCGCGCTGGCAAAGCCGGCAGTGAGCCCGATGATAGCTGATACGGTGGAGACACGCATTTTGAATGTGGGAAGATTTGTAGAGTGAACGACAAGAAGATCACGATTGAGAGCCCGATATATACATGTGCCGAAACGGCTCGCGGTCTAAATCCTGTGCCGACAGCATTGCGTATGGTAACGTTATCGATAGGCTGTGGTGTAAAGGCCCGACATTAGGAGTACATTAATCCTGAAGGAAGCGGGGTGGTGCGCCAAGTTCACGACAACCCGCCAAGTAGCTGCTATAGAGGTGTAAACATCTCACCTTCCTTATCCATCAAGCTCTGACATCTTCATCTTGTCGGCAGCTGGCTCTCGCACACGCTCGTTGCCTCAATCCTCAGCCGCACTGAGATGCGGGTCTGTAGCTCCCCGGGCCCGCTGTCTCTTCACTGCCCTTACCTCACATTCGGTAGATGCATACGGATCGTTCCGACTAGTCCTGATACAGTAATCGCCCCTCCAGGCGGTTTCGGTCGGCTGGCCAATTGTTCGTTCCAACATTCAAGGTCACAATTTGCGAGAACTCTCTTAGTTACTGCAGTTGGCTTTCGTGCCCTCGATTTCACAGTTCTGAACCATGGCGGACCAAAAGTATACCCAGCTTCGAAGCGAAGAGTATGGTGAAGAGACCGTATCCTACGGACACCTCAACAACAAAGGCTGGAGCGGCGCGTTGAACATTCGGTGTCTGACAATTAACATGATCTTGTTCACTTCCGGAGTGTTTGTCGGAATATTACTTGGCCATGCACGCCCGCAGGGCGCTAGTGAACAGCTCACGCAGTATTCCATGGTGCCTTGTAAGTTTCAAGCTTTCCCTATCAGTCGTTTTCGTATGCGCCGTGTTCAGGCTGACCGAGATCATGAATAGCACCGGCATTTGAGGCCATATCTTCGCAGCCATTGATTCTAACACATCACGAACTTGAGGGGCATGGCTATACGAGCCCATACCAAGGATTTCCAACTGAAGAGACGACAGAACGGTGGATGGATCTCATGGATGGTAAGTAAAGTCATATCCGAATTGCATTTCTACCGCTGATGGCGTGCTGCACTTCAGGATACTCCATACGCGTTCCGTCAACGTCTCTAGATGCTTTAAATCTTGAAAGCATCCCCCTCAATGACGGCTCTGGCGACGTATGGGTCTCGATGAATGTGTATCACCATCTCCACTGTTTGGATTCCATCAGACACCAGATCGCGGGAGTGCGCTGCTCGAACCCCGATGGTTCGACTGCAAACCATACGGATCACTATGGTATGGACGAAGAGCACTATTTCCCGCCACATATAGATCACTGCATTGAGACTCTTCGAAAGAGACTCATTTGCCAGCCTGACCTCGGTGTCAGGGCTATTGCCTGGAACCCTGACAAGCCTGGTGTTGCATTCGCAAACAACACTGTAGATTCGGCGTGCGTCAACTGGGTTGCTGTTCAAGATTGGACGAAGAAACATTCCTTTTCAGAGGAGGAAAAGTTGATTACTACGCCCGATGGTGAGAAAATTTTCCCATTCTGATATCGTTTTCTTCTTACCTCAGAAGTGGCTTGCTAATATTTCTTCAGGGCATACCTACATTGGCCCGCGAACACCACCTGCTCGGTGCGGAGAATAATCCAAGGTACTGGCGCGACTGTATAACTGTACGACTGTCCCATTTTAGGATCGTAAACCCTGGAGTTGGGGCTAGATAAGATCTATGATCAATGTAGGCATAAAATGAGGGCGACTGTTTGAAAAGAATGCAGATAAGCACTCGCAAGCTTTTCCCATGCTTACCTTCCCAATTGAACTATCAAGCTCCATCAATCCTCGCGCGACAAGCGACGATATCGTTCGTAGGATGCTTAGCATTGTTTCCAAGATCTTGGTACAATTTGCCCCGCATCTAGCCGAAGGATTGTTGTCCATGGAGGCTAAAGAACTATTATAGACTAGTCTGGTCAGACCTGTGAGACTGGAGCGAGCACCTGCTACATTGTAAAATCCTCCATTCCCCATCTGGCGGCTCATCGATAATAAACCGCTCTCTTTGGCCGTCTCTGATGGCCCGACATTGGATTACGCGACTGCCGCCATGCTATGATTCCTCCTCATCAAGTCACCATGCATTCATCTGATCTTTCACCACTGGGCTCAGCCGGTTCAGATCCGGAAGAGCCATCAACATCACGCAGTTGTCCTACAACGACTGTAAAGCCGGATGCCAATGGATGGGTGCCTCCAGGGACTTGTGGATACATTTCCCGACCTTACTACCCTTCCTTCAACTCCGCCTTGATCTCCTGCGCCGCTGCAGTGTTGGTATTACTAGGGTTCTCATTACTGATATCCCGCTCGGCATATCGCCGTAATCGCCAGCTGCGAAATGAGGGAGGGCCGTCGTGGGGACTTCGTCTCTTTCTGCCTTGGATTGGGGCTTTTATCGCGACGTTTTTCTTGGCAGCCTACGTTTTGCGTGCATTTGGCACAAAATATCAGCAAACGCCGGAATTTGTGGCTATTTCTGACACCTTTGTCCTAATCTGCCCGATATGTGAGTCCTCCCCTTCGGGTACTCTCGCTCGTCCACACTTCCGTCGAGTTGTTCTCTTTCACGTATGTGCTGACTCACTTTGTCACGTAGTGATATTCGCGCTTGACTGCATTGTCCTTACAAGACTTATGACAGCTTACTGCCAAGATGGGAAAGTTGTTGGAGTTACCGGACGATTTCTCGCACGGGCACTCCTCATTACTATCCCTTTGACTGCAATCGAGCAGCTGGTCGCCAGTATACTTATTGCTCCGAAACATCGAGCTTCCTCTCCAGGCAGGAGCTCCAGCACGGCAATACTCGGACTTAAGCTCTACCTCATTGGCATCGGTATTCAGGAAGTCCTGGTAGTGTATGCGTTGATCATAGCAATACTAGTCTCCATGAAATTTGGAGACAACGAGACCGTTGAAACGAGAGCAAAAATGACTCATACCTCAAGCCAGCTATTGAAAAAATGGCGCTCGATGATGTACGCATTGATCTTCAGCCTTACAGCCATAGGAGCGAGGATAGCATACCGCCTGATTGAACTCTCTGGGGTCTTTACGGGGTATCTGCTGGTGCTAATGCACAACGAGATATTTTTCTATTCACTTGATTGTCTACCAGCTTTAGCTGCGTTGGGGATTTGGGCGATTGTAGGATTTGAGGACGTACTAGACCATCCGTCCCTTAACACCATGCCTATCGGTGCATATGCTTACCATGAGCTTAACTTAGAGCTCGAAATGGATCACGGTATGCCACTGGAGAGAGCAGATGTTTGAAAGTGAATATTGGCTACATAAATGTGAATACTAGATAATGTTAGTAGTACTATACCTGGAGACAAGGGAAGCGATATTCCTGCCCAAGTTTGAGGTCAAGAACGAACAAACAGACTGATGAATGCCGAAGAATCCTAAAGTGGAACATCTATGGCTTTGATGCTGTCCCCATGTTAATGTGTCAGTCAATGTCGGCTTCTCAGGATGGAAGTCAGATCCGACGGCGCAGAGCGCTCGAGAACTTATGTTCCCCGCTAGCCTTCATATGTAGCCGTTGCTTGTATCCGCGCATGATAGGGAAGATCAAAGCCCAGAAGCAATTATGAATGGCGATTGATCTTGGCGTGGCTTATTCAGCCCTGTTGTGAAGAAATCAGGATCGTATTATATGCCAGCCTTGTCTGCAAACATCGTTTCCCTTGTCAGGCCCCTCTCCGCGAGAACAGAGGCTGCAATAACCATGTTGAAAGAAGTAGTGAAGAGCTCTGCGATTGCACAGCGCGTCATCTTACCAAACACGACGGTTGAGGTGATCGTGTCCGATATCCAGTGTTCTTGCCTTGAAGATGGCCAGGCTCTGTGAAAACTTTGGGCCCATATGTATATTGCTAGGATGGACGAGCGGTGGTGTTGGTGAGAATTTGATCTCCCGGCACAGGGTCGAAGTCACCATGGAAAGAGTATTGGGATAGCATGTCTACTTGTCCAATATTAGCGATGATATATATATCGAAACCAGAGTACTCGCCATTTGCCATCTACCCGGCCGTTGCATTTCATAATTGCTCAATTCGTTCCTCCCCTGAAGCCTTGTGCTGGAGCGTTCGGAGAGCTCTGACAATATGGCGCACGTGATAGAGACAGATTTGCACGAGGGCCGAGTCCCACCTCATCTCATCTTGCACTTTGTATTGATCAGCAGAATTCAGAGTAAGACGAGATACTAGGACTCACCAAGACCATCATCTTCTTTACGAGTGTCGGAGCTTTACGGGCTGTGCCCTACCATTCAAAAATTTGTTCGCGCCATCTAAAACTGATTAGGAGCGAGGAGCAATGTCGTATAACTGCAGAGTGCTGAACTCCGCAATGTCAGTGGCTGTCCAGGTGAGCAAGAGTTGGCGATACCTCGCAAGAAAACTCGTCTTTGCGTGAAGAAGACGGCTGCTTCGACTGCTGTGTTTGGCTTGTTGAAACCCAGGAAATATTGCGAGGAGGTGCACATTGAGCTTTGCTCCCCTCCCTCATCTTACAACATCCCCAGTCGTCAAGAAACAACAAATACCAGCTCAAAGTACATAACCATAGCTAAACAATGAGCAGAAAGACAATGTTGAGGACCAGGAGCTTCGAGCTGTCCAGTCCGGCAGGGTCCAAAAGCAGAATGCAACAAAAAGAAGACAAGAAGTTTATGTGAAAGAAACAATAGAAATGGACCAAATAATAAGAAAACAAAGGTGAGTAAGAAATAGCAGTTAGTCACTCCATAGACCAGTCACTAATGAAAGATATTCAACAACAGAGTCATACTTACCTCTCCGGACCTGCCGTTATCTACTTGGTGCTAGCAGCAGGACTGCTCTGGTTGGTTCGAATCGAGGGGTGCCACGTGAAGGCACAGAGTCAGATCTTGCCGCCCGGAGGACTTGACCGAGAGACGCTGGGGTAACACGCCAGTCAAGCCCTCAGAGATCCCTGTCGATATCTGCACTTTCAGCAATGTTGATTAAAGTAAATTTGTGAATGTGTGAGTGTGGAATGCCGACAGGAGAATATGGATGATTCTCTGCGGCCAGCTCCTGGTGCAACGGCTACACCGGTGCCAGTTGGACAGCTCAACCGGTTTGCTGTTTGTTCCAATACTCAGCCTCTCAGGCGGACGGACTCATGGTCTAGACGGCAAATAGACTACCCACCCCACACACCTCTTAAGTCTCAAGTCCCATCACAGCACTGGTGCCCGGGCTTGCTTGATCTCGGCCCATGGCCATTTGAGCAACGATGTGGAAGATCATGAGCTCCGGGAGTATGACAATGGGCCTTATGGTGTAGTGAATGAATAGAATAAAGAGATCTGTGAAGGTTCAGTGGCCGTAAAGGCTTGAGTGAGCGAAACAGTACTTACTTCCATCCGCACTGTGAGCGACATGGTTTACGAAGGCTGGAAAGGAGCATGACATGCATCTGCGAAACCTTGAGTTCTAGTGAAGCAAGGCTAGCGGCGAGATCTTTCTGCACGAGACATTATCTGTGCTTGTGTGGATTATTTGGCATCTGGCAGGAGGTAGCATACAAGAGCGGTCGACGCCGAGCGAAGATGTAACTTACCAAGGCTCAGTTTGTTGTCACAAGGAGCCAAATGCCTGGTGAGAGAGGCAAAGAGTGCGATATGGTAAAAGGAGTAGAATGCCGATCGCTAGATTGACCGTCGTTCCTGTAGAAGGTTGCACTGTCAGCTGATTCGTCCACAGTGAGAGTGCCCCGACACTCACACACGGCGACACGTAGAGAGTAGCTACCGCATCGCACAAAGCGTTGCGAGTATAAGATACTCCTATGGCTGTACTATGAGTTACAGGCTACTTGTTGGAGCTTGCGGCTCGCGCGACGTCGTGGCGACGCCGGGGGAGCTGCGGCGATTGCGTTGCTCGAAGGAGGGGAGTGTACTTATAAGAGCTTCCTCATAACTGAGGGGCATAAAGGAGCATGTTTATAATATCCGAAGCGTATTAGCAAGAGCCCTGCAGAAGGCAGAAATGTTTTGCAGTTGTTGTAGTAGAGTGAGTGGAAGAAAGGAGAAAGCAGAGGTTGTTTGGCTTTTATGTGCGGGAAAGAACGCACAGACTAGATCAGTCCAAAGCAACGCGAGAGCACAGTGAGGGCTGTTTGTCTATGCCGGTGTGAAAGAGAGTCAGAATCCCCAAGTGCACCATCAGAGGTCTCTGCACAGACAGGGGATGGGCTGCACCGAGAAGACAGGCTGCAAGAACCTCTAGAAGAGCTTGTAATCACATATTCAGAAATTTTCAATGTACCGAGACTAGCTAGAATAGAGGCTATGAGACCCTAGAGTCAACGGATAGTGTGTGTTGCCTCTGAGACCGCCGACAACAGGAAGCTTGCCCATCGACCCAAGCCATGAACGCCACCACATGCTGAGCAGCTCCCGTGTCGGCACTAGAACACCAAGCCTACGCATCAATTGAGCTAAGAGAGATTTTCTAGTAATGCAGGCGTAGAGATTCAGAAGAACACAAAACGCACTTGCGCAGAAGTCGAGCGAGCGCCGCAGAAAGGTCTACTCACTGGGATGAGCAAATAGATGAGCACACAGTTAATAAGACAAAAAGAAACGCATGTCTTGTTTAATTATCTAGCAACCTCATCCATAGCTTAAAATACGCTCAACTGTAGGCAATGGCATGCGTGAAGACAGCTGGTTAACGATTGGAACCTTGCCGCTCCACAAGGACCTGCATCAGTGGGACAGGGCAAAGAACCAACCCAGGAGAACCAGAATGATATGGATTGCATGATACAGCTATGTAGATTCTTACTTGTCTCTATGGGTTCTTTTGATATGACTGAAATCCGCCCATGGTCGGGCTCAACACCAAAACGCCGCGCGCCAATCGATCAGGGAAGAGTACCAGCGCCGCTTCAGCAAACCCTGAGCCAGATATCATATCTGCCATTGCTCCATAGATATAGCCGACTACGGGCGCAAGGAAACCCAAATAGCACGCCTCCCGTAAGCGTTGGAGCGGCGGCTTCAATGTCTCAGCGGACCATCGTCCATGCCTCTTCCAGTGACAAAATTCAAGCAGAAATTGGTCAGTCATTTTTTATGTTCTGTAGCTCCCCAAGCGTGATATCATAACGCGACTCTGCTCCAGCTGGGCGAGATTAGAGCACATAGAGAGCACACCGGCCGAGTGCAATGACACAATGTGCGATTGCACCTTTCTATGACCTTACAATTCTATCGAACACCCGCTGCTTGTTGGACAAAGCTTTTATTGACCAAGAGCTCGCGCTTCTGGCTATGTGTGCCCGACTATCTAACCTTTTTGCCCAGGTATACCCCAATCACGTTCAGGACTACGCAAACAAAAACCCCTCCTCCGCGATCACGTTGTACTTGATCCCAGCGCCGGGATATTGCGTCGTTATGCCGGCCGCACGGCAGGCCAGGGAGGAGCAGGAGGACGAGACCCGCAATGGCGACGGCGAGCGCTAGTTTCGAAGAAGGAGGGCGCGGTTGCGGAGTTGGCGGAGGGCTTGCGGGTTTTTAGGAGGGGCTGGTCTGTCCGAGTAGAAGACGTTTACGGTGCTGGCCGTGTGAATAGCGAGAAACGGCGGAGGCTCGTACGACGAGGTCACTTGGGGGAGGAATTCGGCGAAGAGCATTGTTTCTTGGACAGCGATTGAGGGCGAGAATGGGTTTGCGTGGTGCGTGAGGAGCAAACTTAGCTCTAGGGAAGCTGTACGTGGGAGTTCTTCGAGCCCAAATACTCGAACGCAAAAGGTGGCCAGGTCGACGGCCAGCCCGGAAGTGAATCCAGCCCCATGCCTTTAGCAAAACCTTCAGCACAACAGCGTCGGTACCTTCCACTGTTCACTGCAACGAAGCCCCTTGGTCTCCCCCAGTTCGAAGATCGGGTCCTGAAAAGTTTGACAATCCTTCTTACGCCATATCAACATAAGCCCTGGTAGAGCAATTCTCTATACTGCCACTGACGAACTGCTCACGTCTCAACGCACAGTCCTGATGGCGTCAGGATGGCTCAACCGACCGCGTCTTCTCTACTGCGTGTACGTAATTCAGCAGCATCTCCTCGTCTTTTTCAGTCGCACGCCTCGATTGAAAATGCCTTTCTTATTGAGTTCGACTTCGACGGATTCACAAACAAGCGTCCCTTCGGATCTTGCCTCTCGAGCTCGCATTGCATTCGCCGAATCGCAAACGCAATCGTGCACTTCGGAATGATTTCCATGCACCATGACCGGGACCTCGAGCTTATTGTTGATTTTCTTCAACGATCACCAAGAGAGCTTGAAGTACTATGGGATCTCTGGGGAGAACCCTTTTTGATCATCATCGCCAAGTGAGTGTGCAACACGCGCAGGAACAGGGCAACATGCCTTGAAGTGAGCGGTAAAATAGCTAAAACTCTGTAACCGGGACTGTCATCTTGCCCTGCGAACCGTTGGGCTTGTTTTGGGACACGAAGTGGCAGGATGTTGCCGTCTGTGAGCGGTTATGTTACAAATGGGATTTTTAGGGTTCTGACTGGCCCCAAAGTCTGTCCGTCAAACACGTCAGCTGCCCTAGTGCATAGCTCGGCCATGATACCCAGCACGTGTTGGTCTTTGATCATCTCCACATGGTTTCTAGTGTTGCACCATCGCCGTATGCTGTCAAGAGACCTTTGCCTCATCACAATCCATCTCCAAGACTGTAAATAATACCAATCAGAGCTGAAGATTGACAGACCCAACGTTTGACCGCTCGGTGTGGCTGTCTGCAACCGGGAGAAAGATGGACAATACCCGCAACATTGAGGAACAAGGCATCTGTAAGGCTTTTAGCTCCGAAAGTACCTGTACGATATTTGAAAAGAACAGCTAGGGCTCAGCACAACTTCGGTCCTGAAATCATGCATTGCGAACCGCCCAAGAAAAGAGCTATTGGCGGTCCTCTCCACGACGCTACACTCTTTGCTTTTGTCATCTTTGCCAGGGCGCGCATCAGAATTGGGAAATGGGGGCGCAACTTACCCAACGACCTTGTCTGTTACAAATAAGCTGAAAGGACTCGTCGCATCGAAGCCTAGATCGTTTCAAGCAGTCACGCGATCGATAAGGTAGTGACTGCTGAACGGTCAACGACTGGTCTTGATCAAATACACTGGAACTATCAGGGATAGGTGACTCATGGGTTTACGAGAGGTGTAATCGTGCATAGCGAGCCGCCTGGTGTTCTAAGCCAGGTTGGTGGGCTCTCTGCAAGCGCCAGCACTCCTTTCATCACGGCCTTCTCTTGTACCCGAGACTCTCGAAGGGGATTGACTACATGCGACAGTGAAAGAGAAAGGCCGAAGCTTGGAACAACCGGCAACTCCACGTCGATCGCGTTGTTTCTGAAGAAAGCAAACCGAAGGAATGAATCGAAGATTGCAAGATCTATCAGGATATTGCCAGGCGATGCCATGAGGTGAAGTCGTCATGACCGGCTTACCAGACTATTGCTGATTCGACTGGTCGGAAATGGGAAGCTCGGAAAAGCATAGCAACTCTGGACTCTTTCCCTAGCACTGCTGTAGCAGTATCTTTCGGGCCTGTGATCAAGTGTCAGCGACTGTCGCCTCATTGGAACTCTGAGTACAGAAATGTACGAGCGCGATACACCACGGCCGTACAGCAGATCCGAGGATCATCTACGCTACCATGGAACCTATCGGCAACGCCACCGGACGAGGGAGAAAACAAGCGGGACATCAGAAGATGCGAGCTACCTATAACCTAGACCCAGTTGCTACACTCTATCATCAATCGAAAACGGCTGCCTGAAATATATCGACACGGTGATAGTTGTTTGATCTGGGCCTCTACGGTCGCATATCGAGCACGGTATGGAAGAGCGAGCCCGACGGAGTGGCGGCCTTGTCAGGAAGCAACGAAGTGGGCTTCCCATGGTCGGTTTGAAGCTCGATCTGGGCGTTTATCTCGCCGTCGCATCAAAGCACAGATTTGGAGCCGGTAAGAAGAGCGAGGCGTGCGGCGTGTGAATTGAAGATATACTCGGGGAGATCGCACGTGCTGGAAGAAGGTACGCGATCCTCGAAGGCCAATCCTCGGGAAGAAAATCCCAGCGACCTAGGCAAGAGTTAGCTCTAAGCGACCCGAGCATACGATTGATGGTGGAGAGCTCGAATGAGGGAATGGACACCTACCGTGCTCTGGTCCTCAATAACAATTGGCAACGGGCTATCCGAGGAATAGGACGCCATGCCCGCAGAGCCAGGAAACGCAAGAGGCAGTTGCTTTTCCAGGGTATAGCAAAATAGTTCTCTCGATATGCTCGTTGTTAACCCTCGCTGCCGCTGCGTCATTGCGGTGTGTATCGTGGTCTTCTTCAACACGATCCTCCATTGAGGTATAGCAAGGGGCCAGCAATACAGGCTTGAGGCATACCACCTGCAGAAGATGTTAGAAAGACTCTGATGAGCTGAAATTATCATTCGGGAGGTGCTGCATATCTTGTTTGCAGTCGCAACGGCTCCACGCCCGCGTCGAAGCAAGGCAAAGAAGCGTCTCCCCCAGCGACAAGCGATCGACGACCGCATGAGCCACAAGAAGTTGATTCTTAGGATCTGAGGAGTCATTAGTTACTCAACTAACTTCATAAATGTGAGCTATAGCTGTGGTACCGTTGTTTCGTTGGCGAACGAGAGGTCGGGGCTCGAGCGTTGCCGTCAAACGCGAAATTCAGCATCATCACGCCGCTAGACGAGACAACGAGCTATGTCGGGATCTCAGTAGCAACTAGAGCCTTCGAAGCGTCCTGACAGTCAGTGTAAGGGTTTTGGTGAGCTTGCCTTGGGTGGCGGGGTTTGAGAGGGCGTCGCCCGAGCCGCCGTGTGGAGGTCGCATAGAGCGTCTTCTGGAGAAGTAATGAAAGATAGAGGAGAGATTTTTATGCAGGATGCTTTTTATACCGGGATCCAGACGCAAGAGTGTTGGTGGTGGTGTGGTGGTGTGGTTCAGGAGATGCACGACGGCCACGCAACACGCAACACCCAAATCGCAAATAGACCGCGCACCAGATTATTTACCAGCATAACAAACGAAGCAAGGACCAGGTCTATCCCCACCCGGTCAACGCTCCTGCCTGGATATTCGACTGAGCCCTAGGACACGGCATTATGCATACACAGTTTGCATTGTTTCCTAGCCATACAAATCAACTACGTTCATGTCACCATTCGAAGGACCGTCCCTCAGACATGTTCATTAATCCATATCTCCATTTTCTGACAGCACCTGGCCTGGTCTCGAACCCTTACAGATGCAGCTGCACCACTGATGCTCGGCAAACCTGACTGTACCATAGGGATCATGATCACTGCATTAAACCTCCGATTTTGCCTTTATACTCTCTCAACATGACGCTATTGAGCTTAATGAACCTCCGGCTTGCGTTGATGGCGGCGGATACGTGAAACCTTCTGAACCTATGGCGGTGAACTGTATTGATCTGTCGGGCGCCGTTGCGCAGAGGGAAGAATCTTTGCATATACGGCGACGCAGCAAGGGCCTGAAGCAGTCTCCCGAATCGTACTTTTCAATGCGCCCGACGACTGCTTCTTAGCTGAAACTCCCGTTCGAATATCGTGTTATACTCGTTGTCACGTTTTCTGCCTGTCCCGCTCGGGTTAGCAAGGTTCAAGTATGGACATAGAAGGCATACCTTTGAAACGGCGATTGCGAGGCGTTGGTGCCACGTACGGGCCTTGAGATTGAAATTGGGAAATCTGAACAGGCTGGGAAGGCGACGTCGACTGTGACGAACTCACCTGTGAGGAGCCTTGATGACGCTTCGAGGGTCTGTCCTCCAAAAAACGACCACCAGGTCCCTTGCGCTTCATCGTGGAGACTTCCGCGTTGGATCGAGGCGCTTCGTATGGTGCACCATTGGCATGGTCTGCAGAAGTACTGCCTTGATTACCATACGTCTTATGGCTGGACGTAGGGCGATGGACATAGTCTTGTGAACTAGATCGGGCAAGTCCAGATCCTACACGCCGAGACTGTGCATCTCTGGGGCGAGGAACTCGAGCCATCTTCGTAGTAGGCCGACAATCCCTTCCAGATGATGCAGATGGAGTGGTAGGAGCCAGCATTCTTGAACCGGTATTTGCCTGCGAATTGGGGCGGTCTTGAGAAAGAGATGACGCGCCGTGTAGGGAGCTGTGCGAAGGACGTCGCGGTGTCTCATGGCTGGGACGATTGTCGGGTGCAATCCCTCCGACTGCATGGTGTCTGTGATCGTTACTAGGATTGAGTCGTACAGTTCCTTGCTCGAGTGGGTCCATATCAATAAGTTCATCAGATGACGGGGGGTCCGAGAGCGCGCTGGAAATGCTGTCCGCTTTTCCGGAGCAGGTCATAGCCCTCATATTGTCGTCGAAGGCATTCACGGAACATGTAAGTGTGCGCTGAGGTCCTTGACACTCTTCTGCGGCATGCCCTATGAACGAGACGCCATCCTCATTGAGCATCTCGTAAGCCTCGAGTTCATCAGTGGCTTGAGCATTGATGATACTGGGCTGGTGTCCACCTTTCTCATGCGCGTGAATGTGATCGTTTTTGGCGTTGCTGACTTGTGACAGCTGTGTTGACTGCGAATTTGACATTCCTGCGGCGTTCACAACTGTCGTGTTAAGTCGAATAGGCCTTTTCCTAGCTTTCTTCACCTTCGTATTCAGCAAGTCCTCATTGCACACACCCATCTCTGTGGTGGAATGTGGGCGGTGTGGCTGCGAACCGCCCGCTTGCTCTGAGTCCGCCTTGCGGAGACGTGGGTCTCGTACCACCATATTGTTACTTAGTTGCTCGCGCGAGGAATGCTTTCGAACATTTTCTGGACGTCGCGCCTCCTGGACAAGCTTTTCGAATTTCTCCAAAGTGGTTTTCTTGTGCGCCTCAAGCTCGCGTGTCTTGTGCTCGGCAATCTTTTCCGCCGCTCTCATGCTAGTCTCAGCTTCGCTGATACGACGCTTGAGCTTGTCAGATTCCTCTGAGTGCTGTTCTGAACTTTCTTTCGACCTCTCCGTACCTTCGATAAGAGCACGTTGCAGTTCCTTCTCTTTTACTTCCAGGAAAGTCTGCAATTTGGCCAGTTCGAGTTGCATCCTCTCTTTCTGAGACGAGTACGCCACTTGAGCTTCGTTCAGCTTGATTTCATTGGCCCGGGATCGTACCAAACTAGTTGACAATTCCTGTTTCTCATCCTGTAGATGATTTATCCGACGTTGCAACTCTTCCAATGCGTCCATATCCTTCCGGTGCGCATCATCCCTCGTATCCAGTTCTTTTTTCAAGGTGTCCAATTTGAAGTTATCGGCAGATATCTGCGCCCTCAACTGAACGTGCTCTCTCTGCATTGCGTCTGCGCCGCTTCGGAGCTGTTTCAGTGATGTGGCGTTCTTCTCCTGGATTTTGTTCGCAGCCTTCATCTCGGTTTTGAGAACTGAAACGGTCACAGTCTGTTCGTCAAGTTGACTCTTGAGAAGATCTTTCTCTTGTGCAACGCTGGTTATCTTGGCAATCAGACGCATATTGTCTGCCTTAACGCTCTCGAAATCTTCCTCTTTAGATCGATGCACTGCCGATTTCTTTTCTATCTGTTGTTGAAGGTTTGCAAGCTGAGACGATAGCGAGGTAGCTTCATCAATAGCTGCTTGGGCCTGTTTCGATCGCTTGACTGTGTCTTTCCTCAAGGCGGTGAGCTCGGAAGCTGCTGATGAGGCTTCGTTGGCAACTGATCGCGCGTTTTGTAGTTCTTTTCTCATATAACTGTCTGATTCGCGCAACTTCTCCACTTCCGAAGTCATCTCGGACACTTTACTTTCCATGTGGCTCAGATCGTCCGCCAGCTTGTTCTTTTCCGTTCGCAGTTCTTCAAGACGATCGTTCTTACCGTTATTCTCCTGCCTGAGCTTGCGGATCTCTTCATGAAACGCAGTCTCTTTCTCCTCCAGGTTCACCTGACAAGTTAGCTAGAATGCCATCTTCGTCTGATGTAGACTGTCTTACCTTCGTGGTAGCCAGTTCCTTTGCTTGGTCCGCTAGTCGTTGTTGCATCCGGCCTAGCTCAGTCTGTGCTTCTCGCGATTCTTCTTTGGCCCTTTCGAACTGACTTCGAAAGTTTTGGTCCTCTTGTCCAACTTGAAGTGGGTCTGTACTATGGTTGCAGGCTTTAACCTTCCAGGCCTCGAGTTCGGACTTCAAAAGCGAGTACTGGGCTTTCGCATCCTGTCTCTCCTCCCGAGAGCTGCGCAAAGACTGCTCTAACTTAGTGTGATTTTCTTTCAGCGTCTCGAGTTCCTGATAGAGGTTGCTATTCGACTGCTGGGCTTTGCGACAATCGTCAATGGCCTCTTCATATTTCAACACGTCGGCACGTAGTGTGCGGAGCTGGCTGCATATATAGCTTTGGATTGCTTCCGTAGGATCTCGAATTCTCTCCATGGACTGAGTGATGCTGCCAACGTTTGAGCCAATACTACGAAGCTCATTAGCTGGCAACTAGTATACTCACAAAGGGCAGCTCACCTTTCCTGCATGGATTGTATCATTTCCTCCGTCTTCCGTATGTCTCTGATGGTAAGCAACGGGACTGACTGAAGACTGCGAATAGCTTCTAGGCATTCCTTCACACAGATGTCTCGCTCCTGCTCTGCCGACCTGTCGTCCAGAGAGCCTTGGATATCACCCGCCTTCTCGAATATGACCCGGTGATTCTCGTCCAGGCCTTTTTTTATCGCTTGTACCGTAGGCAAAATCTGCTGCTCAAGTTCGGAATACCTCTTCTTATCTGCATTATATTCAGCAGAGACCTTTTCCAATTCCTCGCTGGCCGATTGATGCTTCTTCTCCGACAGCGCGAGCTGGGTAAAACAGTCGTTCATGGCATCTTTCATGTGTCGCTGACTGGTGTTCAGAACTTCGACGGTCTGCAAGAGATCGTGCTGCAGCACCGATCTCTCTTGTTCGAGCTCGCGAACTGCGTCCTTCACAATCTTGTCGGCCTTTTTGCGGTGAACCTCGTTTTGGCTTTTCAGCCTGGCATAGTCGCCTTCCATGCCTCTCACATACTTTTGTAATTGATTGGTCGTTTCAGACATCTTCTGCATCCGAGTTTGGAAGTTGTCATTTTGAGATTGTAGGTTCTGTATGAGACAGTTCTGCTGAACGATAGTCTCATGCAGCGAAGTAATGGCAGTTTCATGGGCTTTTGCGTTCGTGTCAACAATATTGCGGGCTTTGGAATCACCAGCCCGAAGACAAATAGCCATCATGTTTAGTATGACCTCATGATCAGGCGAGTTCGATTGAGCAGTTCCGTCGCCCATGTTCCGCAAAGCTGGTGAAGCTGACGGTCCATTGGAGCGCTTTTTGTTTCGTGGTTTGCTGACGCGACTAGATGAGCCCCGGCTAGAATTCGCATGGAGCACTGAGTTCTGAAAGTCTTGCGAGCGAGTAGAACCAGTGGGATCGTCGGAGACAACGGCTTGAGCCTGGAACTGTGACGCACCGGGGTAAGCGATGAGATTCTGGGGTTGAGGGATGTCCTGAGTAGAATTTGTTTCAACATGGGCCTCGTGCACGTTCATATCGACAAAGATGTTGCTGAGATTATCATGTACACCTACATGAGGCCTCCCGTGACTATAAGCCTCGTGGTTCACCGCATCATCTTCAGCCTGATCATGTCCGAACATGATGACTTCGGAGTTGTCGAGGCAGCGTTCGACGCAGGATCCTAACCCCTTCGATGATTTATGGTTGCGAACATGTGAGGCAGGTGGTGTGTTTGATCCCGCTCCTGGTTCGGTCTCGCCACTGAGGTCTGGAGGTGTTGGACCCGGACTTGCTTCCGCAATTCCCTCAAGATTCTTGGTCACTGTAGCACCGTGATGCTGACCAGATGCAAGATCGCCATTGACATAACCATCCTGGCTCGGGGGAATGTGTTCATCTTGGCGGACAGCAGGTGTCTGATTTGGTGCTCCCCGGTAATAGTCCGGCATTGTTGCCTCCTCATCCTGTAACGTTGGCCCGACATAGTCTACCGTCCTGATGTGACCATTGCCCGAGGCGACGGAGCCTTGTCCTGCACTGTATTCAGCTCTCGGTAGCATGGCAACAGCGGATTGAGCGCGTCGTGCCCATTTATTTCGTCCCTTCTTCGTCTTCCATATTTTAGATGGACGGTGGGAAGGTGGTCCCTCGGCTGCGTGATTGGGTTCAATTGGGAATTGCTCGGGACTATAGAGGTGAGTTAGTTCAAATCTTATAATAAAGGCAGGTGGGCATCTAGATGTTCCACGTACATGATCTTCTTGTTCACTGAAGTACCGTGCGTGGCGATAGGGGACGCGTTCGTCAAAGCGTGCGATCCTATCGCAACAGGAAGGGATTGATTCTCGATAGATACTTGACTGCGTGTCTGAACGCCAGAGAAACCGGACAAACCATCTTTTCCATCGTGTTCTAAGAGTCGAATTAGTGTAGTGGATGCAAGAGTCCGGAAGGCACTTACGACTCGTGGGAGGCTTGCTGACATCCTGAGAAGCTGTTTTGTAAAGCTTAGGAGAAGGAAGTGGCAGCTTCTGTACTGTGTTGCCGTGGAAATTGGGCGTAGAGAAAGGATTGAAGGTAGATGCTTCCCTCTGTTTTGGCCTTTCAATCAACTTCCCAAACATATGATCTGATGGCGGGAAACCTTTCTTGGTAGGCTGGTATTTCGGGGAAAACGCTGAATCCGCCGTGCTCGGTGGCTCTGAATTCTGTCTGCTGATACCCTCCCAATTGTGCTCAACGTCACAAGAGGCATCCTCGAGTTGCACGTCGTATTGTGACTCCGGGACAACGCATTGACTCTCGGGCACCTGGTATTCACTTCTCTCGTTGTCACTAGACTCTACGGTGACTTCGTTACGTAGACCTGAAGGCTGCGAAGGGGGATAGTGCCTGCCTAGTTGGGCTCCCGTGAGATCAGACATCGGGTCGGCGGACCGGCCGGTGCGGATGCAAAAAGCACCAGCGGGCTTCGATTAGAGCAGAAGCAACTTGAGCACGGAGATTCGATGGGTATAGGAGGTCGATGGTACCAAGTTGGGCAGAAGAGTGTCCTGTCGCAGTGGAGGAGGGACAGAGTGGTTAGAGGCTGTCGTGGCAAGCACCTTCGGCCATCAATGAGGAAGTCACGATTGCCGTTAATGCATCCCCGCATCCAGCTGTCTACACAATCGCTCCAAAACAGGATAAGACAGCCCTCAAATGTTACGTATTGCAATGATCTTTCATAGCGTCGATTTTGGTCATCGTCTCCCCGTCGCTGAAATGACTCAGTCGTCACCGTCGGATTTCCTCACATGTACACCCCAGATCCATTGCATCGACAGCGATTTGAAGCGCTTCAGCTCAATTCATGAAGTGTCGAGAGTGAAATGGCAGATGTGGCCCGTGTGCGTACCCTTATATAAACCATCTCACTGTGCGCAAGTCACACACACACCCCAATCCAAAATTCTCGCGATTGACTCACACGGATATGAGCGTCAATGTCGCCCTGTCAGAAAATACCATGGCCTCAAAAGCGACCGCCAAAGCCAGCCATGTATCTCTCACCGCCGAGCTCCTCGTGCTGACTTACGAAGCCTAATCTGGAGGTTGAAATTCCGAGGTCACGTGGCCTTGGATCAAAAGTGCCAAATCGCTACGGAACTTTCCAATCTGGCTTCTCCCACGCTAATAACTCAGCCTAGTCATTGGGCCCCTCGGCTCACCATGGAATTGGAGCTTATCAAGTTATTCTGACTGGCAAGCCTTGACCCCGACTACGTCGATTCGAGTATAACATTGCCACGAAAGCCATCAGCTAGGGCGATATTTTGGGATCGATTCGCGAGGTAAAGCTTTTGTCACAAATGGACCCAGGTTCCACTGTATGCCCTCAGGAGTGGCTCACTGGATTCACATTTTGTCGCAACGTCGAAACCTTGAACATTGTCTTCAATCCCAGAGCGGTCATGGGCGAATAGAACCCGATGTTTCCAAACTGTCGCCCGAAATGTGCTCTTCAGCTGCTTCGCGAGCGCGTGCTGGAATACCGCACTCGCCGTCTTGCCCGCTATGTCGGCATATTTGAAACCCCTGCGGAGGCGAGCAGGCCATGGAGGTACGCGATTTCAAAGCCCTTCCAGGATTACCACACACTCAATCAAGAGTATGGCTCCAGCTTTGAGACTAAGCCTGAGTTCAGCAACCCCAAAGACGAGCACAAGTTCTTATCTGTTGTCGGTAGAAGAAGTAATGGAGCGTTTCCAGTTGCACAAAGTTCTGCAGTGCCGCCGGACGAGGAAGATCTGCCTTACTTGCTCTACTCGAAGCATGCTTCACGATGGCTTCGGCGATGGACCGGTGCAGGCTGGACGAGGTATGGTGGTCGATGTGCGAAAGTTAGGCTTCTATCGACTGGTGAGTAGGGTGGCATGCTGACTACAAAACGAGTTTGCTACGAAGAACATGCAGTGGGTCTTCATCGAAGTGTGCGAGAAGATTCGAGACCAGCCAAACGGGTTTTCTTAAGCAACGTTGATGTTGCGCGGGTAGGACCTTCTTGATGGGACGTGCGTCGGTCCAAAGCAGCTTACAGTAACGACTTCTGCTCACGGTGCTTTTAAGAATTAGTGCTAAGAGGCTTTAGAGGTCCAATACGCGATAAAAGTTGAGCTGGTACCCCTCATGTGTCTTCGATGTCGTTGTGATCGTCGTATCGTCTCTTCGATTTCCTTGCGCCGCCCATCTTGTCATCTGTTGCCAGGTTTGTGTTTGCGGAGCCCCCCACATGAGCGCTCATTCATCTCACAGCCGACTGCCTATCCACCAAACGTCCCTACCATCTGCGCCGTCATGTGTCTGTCGCCCCGACTGAAATTAATCGCCTCGTCCCGTCGTCCCACGTTGAAGTCTCGGCTCATCCCCTGCCGGCAGAACACGCAGCCTGGCGGCGCTTACACACAAACCACCAGCCAATCAGACGCGCCAACGCACCCCTGCCGCTGCAATGTGACTCTCCCGACTCAACACCATGTCCTGGATACGCGCCCGTCCTCACCAATCCGCATCGCATATCATACCAAGCCCTCAGCATTGTGACCCAGCGCTCGCAATCTGAATGCCTGCTGCCGGCAGACTACGCGATCCGTCACACTGGCAGCATGGCTAACCGCCCGTGCAGCATGCTCGCGGGGTAGGGCATACGATGGCGCGCAAATATAGGGACGCCCGCGCGCTGATGTGAGGACACTCGATTCCTCGCACACACGGCACGCGATTGTGGTGTTGCCCTCGTACCACCGGACCCCAATACAGCCCGTCGATCCTGCTCCCCACTACACCACCCCGAGTCACCATGACTGGGGCTTCTGCTGCATACTGGCTGCTCTCCGTCCTTGTGCTTGCACAGAATGCCGTTGCTCAGGACCCGACGCCGACACAGAACACGGATACAGCCGCTCACACGCCTAATACAGGGTACAATGGCGGCGACGACAACCCGAAGGACCCTAGCGATGCGGGAGCAGCAGGTACACAGCAAGGCGGCTTCTCGCTCTCCAAAGGCGGGCTGGCAGCCATTATCGTCGTCATAAGCCTTGTGATCATACTTGGAGGTAGGAACTCGTCGTTGCATTCGCCTAGTAAAATCAACGCTCACATGCATGCAGTTTCCTCCGCAGTGCTCTTCTGGCTCGCAAAGAAGCGTCAATGGGACGTCCGCCAGTCTCTGCGCCGCGCTTCTCGCCGTCTCACAGGTCGCTCGACCGCGGATCTTCCTGCTACGAAACGCGAGAATCGCCGCACCGGTGTTCGCCTTGCTTCGCCTCCCGCAGGGCGAAGGAAGCAACCCGGCCAGGAGAAGGATCTTGAGAAGGGACTCTCGGAGAATCCGAAGCGGGGAACGACAACTACAAAGATTACTAGCACCTTTGATGTAGACACTCCAACGCCCAAGGCTCAAGGCTGGAAAGGCTTGACGCTGCCGGGCAAGAAGTGAGCGAGGAAAGATCCTTCACTTCTCTTTCTTGACACACGAAGACGACGTGAACCAGCCCAGTCGGATTACTGCCCTGCAGGGTCTTGGTCCTATGATTGCGGCGCCTGGTCTTCGGATACTTTCCGTATAGCAATGCAGCCGGATCTCACTACCTCGGGCCCTACGGTACGGAGCCAGCTCGATTCTGGGAATGCGCGACAGGGCGATACGCAATAGCGGCTGCGGGAACAGGCATTGGATCTCCGACGTTGCAATGTTTGTGCAGCGTTTACTGTACAATTTGTTAGATTTATCACATTGATATCCACATCCGGCTCAGCCAGATTCGCTTATGCTGCCCGCATCTCCCTTTGAACGACCCAGTATTCTAATCTTGCACAAGATGTTGGTTACGCTATGCCGCACTGCCCAAGCCTTTTGTTTCGTCTCGCGCTCCACTGATGCTCGCCCAAAATAGCCTCAAACAAAACCGCCCGCGTGCCACAAGCCGCCAACGCACATGTCTCGATCAACTCTAACCACCATGCTGGAACATCGGAACGATATCGTGATCTACGGCGTAGTTCCGCGTCGATGTCACTAGATGTCACTGCGCTGCGCTAACGCAATCTTCATGCTCACATGTGGCGTAGTGCTTATGCACGAAGGAGCCCATGTAAGACGACTTTGTTGACCAACTGAGGTCTTAGAAATGGCCGTCAGCTGAATCGCTGTGGCGCAGGAGGCGATAAATAAACAACTACACCACACGCGTTTTGATTTTCAGCTTCTCCTATCTCAACATAGCCGCGTTGCATACGCAGATAGACAACATGAATTTCGGCAAAATCAAGGTTGCCATTGTAGGCGCAGGTAAGCATCGCATATTGCTCAGAGCAAGGATTGGAGCTAAGACTCGCACAGGTCCTGCGGGCATGACTGCACTGAAAGAGTTCAGGGACCTTGGCTTCGACGTTACGGTCTTTGAGAAACGAAGCGATGTGGGCGGAGTCTGGGCTTGGACAGAGGACGCAGAGTCCACGACGGCTCTGAAGGAGACGAAGCTGTGCAATAACAAGTACTCGGTAAGATTGGTTTCCTGGGTATCTGGACGGATATTGACCAACTTGCACGCAGCTTGCCTTGAGCGACTACGCCATGCCCAAAGGTAAAGTATCTTTGCTATCAGCCCAAAGACAAAATTGCGTCACAGATACTGATACTATTCATCAGATTTCCCATGGACAGTCTCTGCCCCGGAGTTAGGCTCCTACTTCAGCGCTTACGCAAAACACTACGATCTCTATCCCAACATCCACTTCAACAAGACTGTGACGAAACTCACAAGAGATCACGCCAACCAGAAATGGCAACTCAACTTCGCTGACATTCCGTCCAACCCTCAATCGTTTGATAAAGTTGTCTGGGCGACCGGGTAAGGACCTTTCCATCCGTCTGTTCCAATCCCTTAAATATTGCTCACAGCCAAACAGTGGTTTCGTAAAGCCAAAAGCTCTCACCCTTCCCGGCCAAGAAAGATTCAAAGGCCGCATCTTGCACTCCTCCCAAGGACGCGACCTCTCCGCATTCAAGAACCAAAACGTCGTCGTCCTAGGCATCGGCAACACAGCCGCCGATGTCGCCAACGCACTCGTCCAACACTCCGCGGGCAAAATCTACTTCTCGCACCGGCGTGGCGCCAGGGTTTTACGCCCTTCCGACGCAAAAACCGGAATTCCCTCTGACGTGATGCTAACCACCGGCCTGGTCCCCCTAACCTGGTTCCTGCAAAAGCACTGCCCCTCCGTCTACGGCTGGATGATGGACAGCGCTGTTGCGCAAAACTTCAAAGAAAACTGGGGCGCAAATGATCCCGCCTGGGGGCTCGCCCAATCCCCCTCTATGGGCGACGGCCAGCACGTCGTCGTCTGCACGCAGGACCTCGTGCCCAACATCCAGGCTGGCCGCATCCTCTCGGTGCCAGGCATCAAGCGCATCACGGGCGGGTCGACTGTTGAGTTCGACGACGGCCGCACAGCCACAGACGTCGACGCTATTATCCTCTGCATCGGCTACACGGACGACATGGACCTCGTCACTGAAGCAATCGACATGACAGCTGCAGAGGGCGACTCCCCGGCATTGCCCAACATGTACATGAACATTTTCCCGCCCACTTACGCAGACTCCTTCGCTCACATCTCCCTCACGCACCTCCTCGGTCCCCAGATCCCCGGCCGCGTCCTCGCCGCCCTCGCTCTCCCACAGATATGGGCCAACCGCTCCCCGCTCCCTCCTACCTCCGAGATGAGAACCTGGATATCGCGCCACCAGTCTTGGCTCCGCACGCGCATCGCAAAGGCAGGACCGAACGGGAACGGCTATCAAGAGGTAGATAATGGGGAGTGGAGTCGTTTCCTGCACGACGCGGCGGGGACGGGGCTGTATGAGCATGTGGGGTGGGGCTGGAAGGCGTGGGGGCTGTGGTGGAGGGACAGAGAGTTGTATCGGGCTGTGAGCGGGCTGCCGATTTGTGCGTTTACGTATAGATTGTTTGAGACAGGGAAGAGAGGGGTGTGGAATGGGGCTAGGGAGGCGGTGCTAGAGGCGTGGAAGGATCTGGAGGTGTTGAAGAGTCAGGGGGTGAAGAAGGAAAGGTAGGGTTGAGCATGGGTAGACGGACAGAGGCGTGTGTGCGATGAGCGCTTGCGAGACTCAGGCGTCCATGGTAATACACAAGATTCCATATAGGTGACTAAGCCAGGATTCCCCTGCCAAAACAACAGAGGCCTCACGCGTCGTGTCCACCTTCGTCCCGCGCTCCTCCAAGGCCTACGGCGCCACTAGGCCTGGCGATGTCGCTACATGCGCGTTTGACAGATGGTTCGAGAACACAAAGAAATAGACAAACTCCATGAGCACAGGAATCCATGTCGCGACGGCCAATATCTGCCCAAAGTTCCACTCGGTATCCCGGTCAATGCCACCAGCATCGTGTATCGCCTCGGTGCGCAGGTACCACAGCCACGTAAGCTGGATCAGCATCATGGCGGTACTCAGCGCTCTGACCGCGAGGACGCCCCAATTCCTCGGGCGTAGAGAACCCACTCGCCATCCTGCAGACGCTCCCGACCGTTTACCCGAGGAAGTGCTATTCTGCGCCTTCCCAGCTCTCCTTCTCCCAAACAAGCGGCGACCACACAGCACAGCGATGCCCACCGCCGGCAACACCAGCATCAGCACGACCAACGCCTTTACATACCTCGGCGCAACCATGTAAACATCATGGCTAAGCCGTACATCCCACACATGGTCCTCTCCGCCAAATTCGAAGTCCGGATCCGTGGTCCTGATACCTTGGGTAAACACATACCATACCGTGACCAAACAGAAGAGATACAGCAGGCACCCTAGCACGCGGCGAAACCCGTTCCTGCCCTCCCAGCCAGCCGTCATCTGCTCCGGCGTACGTGGCTTACCTTTCCAGTCTGGCAGCAACGTGTGCACGGCCAGCACAGGAAAGAGGGAGAATGTCGGCGCGAGGATGAGAAGCTCGTTCATGTAGATGTCCACGAGGGACTTTCGTAGGTGGTGGATGGCGAAGATGGCGGCGGCGGCGGTGACGATGGAGTAGGAGAGGATGGCGGCGGTGGCGTAGAGTGAGTGGATAGAGAAGGTGGTTGCGTTGTGGAGGCGACTTAGAAAGCCTGTGTGTGTCCGACGGAGAAAGCTTTGTGAGGACGGGTTGGATGGGGCGAGGAAGCAGTGTGCCAGTAGATATAGGAGGACGAGGAAGGCTTCAATCGAGTATGATATCATAACCTGGGGTTTTTTTAGTATCAGCCATGGTGTCGGTCTGTGGCAGATTGAAGGTTGAGTAGGAAGGTCAAACACAGTCGGACCTACACCTGGCCCCGCGATGTCTGGATCGCCCGCCGTGAGAAGCTCTTTCCTCAGGTACTTAGAGCACCTGCTCCTCGGGAACTGCAGCATTTGCTGGTAATGCCGATCGTTATGGACAGCTGTAATATTCCCACTTATCCTCGTTGCGTTGGCGCAGAAGGACATGGGCCCCCCGCAATACCAGTGGTTGAACTGACACGTCGACGGTCGCGCACTGTAGGTATCGTTCTTGGTCAGTGTACCATCAAGATACGTCTGCGCGTCGTCTAGATCTAATAGGCAGTAGTCCAGCTGCTTCTCTGGGCGCGAGTTACATTAGTGAAGCACACTGAAGACCACAGTGATATGGACGTGAGAGGCATACTCGTTCGCCACGGTTTCACGTACTTGTTGTACGCAATGCACTGCCGTTTTGCATTAAACTGGGAGAGGTTGGGTTGCCAGTCCCCTTCCGCCCAATTGCCCTTCTCATCTTCGCTGCAAGAGTCCCAGGTAACGTTGGCGCAGGTAATCGCCGCCACGATCCTTGTAGCAAGAAGCAGTATGAGGAGCAGCGAACTAGAAGTCTTCGAAGCTCCCAGGGTTGTCATTGCTTTTTTGAACTGTCAATAGATTGAATAAGGTGGTTTCTATATTCAAAGATAGGGTGATGGTTTGCAAAAGCATAACCTGACGGTCCTCCATCTAACATCCTCCTGGACTCCATCCATACTCCTCCCACAACCTGGAATGCGCGGGCTCTCGGCGCGCCGTCATAATTTCCATAGCACCATACGGCCAACATAGAATTCCGAGGCTGTCGAGATAGAGGATCTCAGCTGGTGCGCGGAAAGGCTGGGGTCCAAATGCTCGCCCTGTCGTTGGTGTTGTAAATCTACCCTTGTTGTTGCTCAAGCCACTGATGCAATCTTACCGATCTAATCAGGAGAGGAAGACACATCTACAGCCCTGCTACGTTCTTGGCCAATATATCAACGAATGACCAAGGTTTGACTTGTGTGAGGATGCAGGGAATCTACTAGATGTCGCAAGCAAGCAAGATCGCATGACACGAAGCAGAGGCAAAATTGAAGTTGTGATCGTGAATTCGTGCTTGTTCTGAAGAGGTATACGCAGAAACGACTCGCAAAAGCAACCCCATGAAACGTCAACATCAAATCTGCGGACAGACTCTCTTTCTCTTTTTGATCCAAAAACCATCCCCTGATGTAAATGCAGTCCATAATAACTCCACTCATGAATCTCCCAGTCGCTCGGAAACTCGTATATACGCCGACCAGCACCATTTCAGGCGTTGTATTGTCCAAACATCAGTCCACAGTCATCCGCAGTAGGTCTTTACATGACGCTACAAGGGATGATGCAGCAGCTGCAGTCATCGCCACACCAGCACGGCTGCTTGACGGGTCCTGGCTTTGCGATTGAGGAGGCGGCTGAGGAGACGGTTGAGGCAGGCATTATGGCGAGCAGTGCGGGAAGCGCGGGAAGTGAGGGTACTCGACGTCAGGAGATCGCGCGAGAGTGAGAGTAGGTAGATGGTGCTGGCTACAAGGGTTCGATCAGCGTTCAGCTCGCGTCAGGGGGTGATCGGACGGGCTATCTGGGCGCAATCGAACGTACCGTGGATGCGAGTGTGCTAAGTGAGGGGACGAATAGCGAGTACTTGGAGTCGGAGTGGAGGAGATATGGTTGCAGCAAAACAAGGCGATAAATACGCCCCATACCATGCGGTTGGCTAGCCTGCGCAGCTTGGCGCGGACGCGGTGGTGACGTATACGGTGGCTGTGCATCGTGGCGTTTGTCCCCACCCCAACGCCCGCAGCTTTGTTGTTCTAGAACCCAGCGGTCGCGCTGCGAACATGTGGGAGGCGTGGACATGAAAGTCAAACTTGATGTGCTACACTTGCACATCAATTCAATGGGAGTCATGATAGAGACTGCTCTCATTTGGTATTGCTCTACCGGAACTCTATGTCAAAAGAAACCAACCCAGACTGCAATGGGTATTGCCGACATTAATGACCGCTGCACACATCCTGATCCGAACCATGGTGAAGTGGTTCCACGTATTGCTCCTACACATCCCTCCAAGTTGGTTCGTTACGTTCGTAAGGAGTCTTGACGGCTGAGACGATGCGTTAGTGACAGGCTACCACCATGTAAGAAGGCTTACCATGAGAATCACCAAAAGGATCATCGTCCTCCTCCTCGGGCTCAATTTGCGGCTGCTTGCTTGGAGCAGGTGCTGGTGGCATGGGAATGCTGACTGGTCTCGGTGGTTTGGCCGGAGGAGCATCATCCATGCTCAACCCAGCCATTGACGAGCTAGGTGCAGATGAGTCGTCGTTGTCACTGTCGCTGTCGTCGTCTATACTCTTGTCCATGATCTCGTAAGCCATGAGAGCCTTTACGAGCTCATCATTTGCATTCAACAGACTGCCAATGTATTGCTCTGACTCTACAAGCTGAATATAGCGCAGGATCTGGCGCCGAGTGAGCTTGCATGTTTCGAACCGGTGGCTGACTTCTGGGTTCTCGCTGACACGTTGCACCTCGCGGTTGATGAGTTGGAGTGCATTCATGAGACTGTTGCTCGCAACTGTGGCCGAGGCAATGGTTTCAAGTAGCTGACCCTTCTCCCTTTCCAGGTTGAATGGCTTGCCTTTGTTTTTCTTGTCCTTCTTGTCTTTCCTAAACAGCGAAGAGCTAGGAGTTGCGGTAGCACCTAGAGCAACAGTCCGCCCGGACGAGGAAGAAGCTTGCGGGAAGTGGGAGGGTGGTGAGTTCTGTCGATGGGTTGTTGGTGATGCCGGGGGCGACGACGAAGCGTTCTCACGTTCCGCTTCTGCCTCATTCTCACGGACCACGCGAGACTGATGCGGTTGTGGTCGCTTCGTCCTAGGTAGTTCCTTGTAGAGCGTGGCAATCCGCTCGAGCCCTGGGGTACCTTTGTATGCAACGGCCCATTGGCGGAAGAGAACGTTGACCTTGTCGCGCACCTCCTTATCCACCATGTCATCCTTGGCCATCAACCTGAGCCGTTCCAAAAGCGGTTCATCTGCAAAGCCCTTCTGGAACCTTGAACCCGCATTCTGTATCAATCCATCCAGGATGATCAACGCCCGGAGTTGGCGGTGAACGTTTCCATACTTACTAGTCCCCAGGTTAGAATGGTCAAGGTCCACGAGCCGGTAGCATACAGCTTCTTCCGAATGGCCCGGGCCGCTTCCGTGGGACCAGAGTCCTGGATCCGGATAACCTCAATGAGGTCGGGGAGTCCACCAATATCCTGCATCATGCGTCAAGGTAAGGCTTTACCATACAGAACAAGGTACTAACGTTTTCTTCGTATTGCTCGCTGGTTAGGCGGTCAATTTGGACCGTGACAGCCGAAAAAGGCTTCTTCTGTTTGTGCATCCATTGTCTTAGTACTTTCCGAAACCGTCCAAAGAAACATAATGGGCAAGGCGTCTCAAGAAAAGGGGCATCCTCGTAGGCATTGGGTGTTTTGTGATGATGCAGGGCTTGGCGCAACTTTCTCCGCTTGCTGGGAGGAAAAGGCAAAGGGTTATCGGTGTTCTGCCTCAAGGCTGAATGCTCGTCTTGAAGTCGAATCTCTTTGCAGTCCGTGCAAATGACGTATTTCGGAAGCAGCTCTTCCTTCTCGTCCTTCAGGTCTAGCTTCTCGGCGTAGGACATAGCAGTCGCCATTGCAAGCTAAGGGAAAGGACAAGGCTGGATAGGGCTGGGATGCAAAGCTCGAAAAGAATATGGTGGCGGGGGACGGTCGGGGCAGTGAGGGGCTCGACAGTACGTATATACGAGAAACGCACCCAGGATGACTTACCGGCATGTTTGAGTATGAGATCGAGTGGTGTGAGGCCTTAGCCGTTAGCTAATTGCTATTAATGAATATACTACTTCCTGTGCTGTCGTTCTGATGCGACGATCCACTGTTTGGGAGAGGCCAAATGCGGGTGGGCACAGGCACGTTGTGGCGCGGCGTCAGATCGCGTTAGAAATGAGGTCAGAGGATGGACTGAGGAGAGCCGATGCTGCAGAAGCGTGGGACGGCAACGCGGGACCCCAAGCGGGAGGTCTGACAAGCGACAAGGAGAGACTAGAGGCTGACCTTCTGAAACGTCGGTACCAGAGAGCGAGATAGGTGGAAGTGGAGTGGTGGAATAAATAGAAGGAGATAGCGTTTACCTCAGCGGGCTGTGAATAGATGAAGTAGTGAAGGCAGGAGCTGCGCAGCCAGCTTGTTCCAGCAGCCGCGACCATGCGCCCGCATTTGGCGGGGCAGGAGCTACCCACATGTTTCTGACTAAGGAGGGGCACGCGCCGTCCTGGCGCACGACACAAGACCTCAACACCATTCACGCGTCGTCTTCACTCATGCGTCATGCAAGAGTGATGACAGCGTTCCACTTCCGCAGCGCTTGCCAAAATGACCAAGTACCTGGACTCGGACACCGACACAATGCAGATCGCAAGTAATAACGCGTAGGCGGCCCGCTGCGCGCTCACCTTGCGTTCTCTCGACGTTGTGATGGCATCCAAGGTACTGACAATGCACTTGCAGGGCACTACTGAGCGATGCATCGTACATCCCCTCCACTGCGTTCACGCCTATCAATCGGCCTGGAGCGCAGCTTCTGGGCCCGCAGTGTTCTACAAGCTCAAACAAAACGGGCCAAACGAGGGCGACTGACGGTGCTGAACAGCGACACCATCCTCTCATCGTGCAGTACCTAGGCCTGGGTAATGACAAGGAGCCAGCCCATTTGCAGAAGCTTGCACCCGCGATACCGCCAATGCCACCCACCAATCGAAAGAGGGGTAGAAAAGCGAGAGAAAGCAAGAGTCCCTCTAGAATAACTCGTTCGGCGCAGCCCAGAAGCTCCAAACAGCGGCGTATATCCGATGCTAATGTCGGTGTCCGGGTCTCGAAAGTCGCGTCGAGTGGTACTTGCAAGAACGTGACTGCTTCCACTGTTGCGCCCACTGCCACTCAAAATGCCAGTGACCGTCCTGTCAAAAGCGACAGCCATACTAAAAATGTGCGGCGGTCTGTTCGTGGTGCCCATGCGACTGCAAAGCGTCCTACCGAACTGAAAAGTCTCGGCAAAACGACCACACCTGCCCAAGCCGCCCTTGTCAATCGTTCGCCGAGTTCCGCTTGCACACTGGTCGCGTCCAATGCGTCTCGTGAACTACCGTGCTCCGAGGACCAGACCCAGGATACTATCGTTGATGAGTTTTTCGACGATGTCTTTGATTCTGTGGATGTGGACAGCATGTTTCCACCGATTGCACTTGAGACGCATCTTCCAAACGCACGTGATGTTGCGGACAGCTCGGCTACTCTCTGCGCACACGATGTCGCCCTGCTTTCATCCTCTGATCTGACAGATGGCTTCAGCTCCCCATTGCAGCACATTGGAGACCGGGATGCGCTTGAAAGCAGTCTAACTGGCAACGGATCTGCCGTTCGCAATTCTTTCAAAGGCGACAACGTGCAAGGCCCGTACAGCAAGTTCTCATCTCCAGTAACGCGAAAAAATGAAGCTCTTCTATGGAAAGAAGCCTGGAGCAATAGCCATGCCACCGACCGCAAACCCATCGTCAGACCTGCGTTTCCAGATTCAGTCCGTGACCGTTCGCCTGTCGTTGGCTTGTCATCGAAATTGGTGTTGAGGTCCTGCTTCCGTGTCGGGGAAGCAATCAGCCAAGCTGGCAAAGCGATGAAGCAAGGCCAGAACCTTCTGTTCGAGCTCTACGCTAGAGTCCTTTCTTCAGAACGCGATGCCGTCAAGCAACATTTCGTCTTCTCGGATCTCTTTCATCACCGGCCACCATACCTGCAGGGTGAGTATGATGCGGCCATCTGGAAGAACGTGGAGCTATTCAATTTTGATAGCGGGCGTTTCCTGTCGACAGCAACGATATGTCGATGCATTGGTAGAATCAAACGTAACGAGAGAGATCAGACGTGGGTCATGGTGGTTCTCAACATTTGGGAGGCAACATGGGAAGACATTGACTGGGCTGAGGGGGTCGTCAACTCGTGAAGAATAACTCGCCACTTCGCTTGGGGTCATGGAGGAGATACAATCTCGTTGGGAGTAGTATTCAAGAGGTAGGAAGTTCAGCATCAGGTCCAAACGCAACAGGATACCCAGATGCTTGTGCAATGCAAGTCACGCATGTCCCGATATACTCAGCCAGGCAAGCAGTGGTTGCACATCATGTAATCAGGGTGTCGAAAGGCGTGGTAATTTATCGGGCACTGATTCGTTTACAAGGCCCAGTGTGTAAGCCAGATCACGTGACGCTCCTGGGCACTTTCCCCGCTTGAACCGACCGTGCAACCGCGACGTCGACTGCCCATCTGCCACTGTCTGATATGTTCGCGTACTCTGACTTCTTTTGCTATATGCCAGTGTCGCCACGAAAAGCCAAAACCCGCTATGATGCCGACGTTGGTGGGCGAGACCATACCTGAGGTCGCCGACGAGCGCGACCAAGCCGCGCCTGGCCTGGAGCCAGTGTGCACCCCTCAGAAGTCGAAGTCGCCGAAAGGGCGCTCGCTTTCGGATAGTACGCCGCATCTTGAACCGTCACCCAAGTTCCGCGAGCCCATACGTGCGTCGAAGGATGACCACACCATTGTCGCCAGCCCGCGCACGCCCCGGCGACCAGAGCTTCTCTCCAGAGGACTGTCGCTGCAGATGCCCTCTCGCGAGACGCCTATGCCCAGCCCCGCACACTTCGCAACGCGAGTTCCTCTTTCACCGCAACTAGATTCTCGCAACACGTATGCTTCGCCTGCTTCACTTCTCCCGCGTCGATCGCGCGGCGCCGAGTTCTCACGAGCCTGCACCCACCTCCACCACTCGACCCTCGCCGAGCAGTCGTCGCCCGACTCGTCGCCCACCATCACACAAAAGGGCATGATGATCCCGTCCCGCAAACCCCGGGGCAACTCGATGGTTCTAGACTCGCCTAACATTGGCCTGCAAACATGGGGAAACAGCGGCAGAACAACGGCAGCGTCGAGCTCTGTTGGCAGCATCAACATGCTCGGGTCGGACGATTCTAGCAGTGCGTCTGACGAGGGAGACCCTATGGATCCGGACGACAATGATGATCCCATGTTGATGACGCCGCAGGCGGTCAAAAACCCGCCGTTTGGGGGACCGCCTGTGGGAAGCAGCCCTGGCATGTGGTCAAACATGTTTTCCCCGGGTCACATCCCTACCTTTATGAGCATACAACGTGCGCGATTGCGCAAGGGCCGGAGTAGAAAGAGCTCCAGCTCCGCGAGCGGCCACAGCTCCCTGGCGAGCCCAGGACCGACTTCACCGCCGAATGGCAAAAGTGAAGGCTACTTTGCGCGAGAGACGGCGATTAGAAAAGCGGGGTCAGGATCGCGTCGAGAGAGCCTCTCACTGTTCACCAACGACCTTCATATATCCTCCGGCAACGACAGCGGGGACGAAGCAATTCCTATGCCGCAGACCCCGGGCGTTGTGCGTCGAGCTGTGACCCGGAGAGGCAACTTACTTGTGAGTGATACCTGCAGCGTAACTATTACTTACCCGCTAAACGTGGCAGCCAAAATCGCGACAATTCGGCCGCATCCGAGCCGAGCTCTTAGAAGAGTCTGCACCTGTAGACAGCGAGTTTCGCCGCGAAGCCGAAATCATTCGCCAAGTACGGGAAAGTGATGCAGATCCGATCACAGCGCAATCATCACCGAACCTACTACCCACCGTTCCCGGTCTCGACGGCCCGCTGGAGGGTGTACCTGAAGAGGGAAGCGAGAGCGGTATGAGCCTAGATAGCTCCACATCGAAAGGCTTGTTCGCTGCTTTCGGACAACCGAGAAACAACTATGGCCGAGGGTTCTGGCAGCGTGATGGCCCTGCCCAAACGCCGCCTCCTCCGTCCTTCCCACGCGCTGGATCCTCCGCAGTCAGCGAAGACATCAGCATGGACTCTCCAACAGTCTCGTCGACTTCTACCTCCCTTCCATCAGGGACTGCTACTGCGCATTCTGATGGTTTCGTGCACCCCAGTTCCGTCTCCCGCTCGTCAACGCCGCAGCCTCTTGCTCCGTTGACCGCAGCTGATGGACTGAAGAAGTCGAGCAAGCGACGCAGAGACGACGATTTGGACGAGTACTCGATCAAACGGCGCGCTGTATCTCCTGGCCTCAGCGTACATAATAGCCCGGTGCTATCGCAGTCTCCCGCAAACCGCGACTTATGGGGTTCGGCGAAGTTGGCTAAGGAGCCCTCTAGTGGGACCGTTGCCAGTGGGGAGAGATCTAACAGTGGATCAAGTGTGACCATGACCCCATCGCTGGGACCCAAGAGGATTGGCTTGCAGGGCATGACCGACACTAGTGATGGATTGATGAAGATGAGCATCGAATGAGAAGCTGTGGTTTGGAAAGGAATATCTTCTCTGTATACTTTAGGGCTGGCGGGCATCGCCCGTGGAGTTTCTGGACAGCAATGGACCAGCGAAGTCCACCTCTAACGACTGTAGCCATCTCACGTAATGTATATACCCAAGGCTTGAAGCTCGTTCTTAACAGACCGGAAATCCTGCCAAACGTGGTTCATTTACTTTTTGCAGACCACTGCATGCATGCTTCGAGGATACATCGTATCGCTTAAGCTTTGCGTTGGAAACCTTCTTCCAGCAATCCATAACTACATGTAGTTTCGTCTCGGGTGAATGCCGTTGCGCGACTAATGACATAGTGGGGCGGACCGACCCCTGCACCTGGACCCCTCGCCAAGTGGCTCCCGCTCTCCAACCACGACCTCCACACGCCGCAGGCATTCGCGATTGCTAGCCCAAACCAACCTCAGCGCCTACCCATCTGTTTTGCACGTTCACAAATACACCAGCACCATGTCAAGATCACAGGCCCTCTCTTCCTTCATAGAGAGTGCCCCACCAGGCGAGGTATGTCGCTCTCACCCCCCACCGGACATGTACTCACAACCCATAGCTCGGCGACGTAACAAAAGGTACGCGCACCACCCAGCTTCACTCCAACTGCGCTAGTCGCACACATCGCCGCGTCACTGACCATCCATAGCTATCAAGAATATCCTGGGCGAAGACTCGGTACAGAGCGAGCTGGAACCTGCGTTTCAGAAGCACAACGAAGAGCAGTTCGCCTTGGTTAAGCTCCCGGGAAGCAACGAAAATGTCATTGTCAGTCCGTACAACTCGCTGGGCGACGGCCGGTACTACGACACCGAGAACCAGAGCTCGTTCGCATACGACCATGCGAGCTTGGGTGGCACCGCGAGCGACGTGCGGAGTTATGCTGTCGAGAGCAACCACGAAGAACTCGTGTAAGACTCCAAGCGCCTGCAATCGCAATGAGCGTCGTAGCTCAAATCGAAAGGAAGCTGACGACAAAATATAGGAAGGGCCTCCTCAAGACCCTCCGCAGCCACGGCACAGAGCACTACCCCAAATACCACATCGGCGTATACCCCACCTCCGACGACTCCCAGATCGCCCTCCTCACCGTCGCCTCCAAGTACTCGCCCGCCAACTACTGGAACGGCCGCTGGCGCTCGTCTTACCTATACACGCCTTCCTCCGCCACCATCACCGGCACCATCGCCGTCGACGTGCACTACTACGAGGACGGCAACGTGCGGCTGCTCACCAACAAAACCGTGAACGCGAAGGTCAGCGGGAGCGGAGCCGCGGATGTGGTCAAGGCGATTGCGCTGGCGGAGAAGGCGTACCAGGAGGATCTGAATAAAGCGTTTGGTGGGCTGGCGGAGGGCGCGTTTAAGAGTCTCAGGAGGCAGTTGCCAATTACGAGGCAGAAGATTGAGTGGGAGAAGATTAGTGGGTATCGGTTGGGGCAGGATATCGGTGGGGGTAGGCGGTAGTGGCTTGGGGCGGAGAAGGTGCAAGGAAATGTGGTACGATGGATCCTGAGTAGAGCTTGACATGGTCTCACGCTTGGGAGATGAACATTTCCATGTATAGAGCTTTTAAGCTTGCTGACTGGGTATATTCATTTCTTTCCATTGTGGCTTCTACCCTTGGTCTGATCCAAACGAGCTGCGATACTGTCGGGTGGAAGGCCCTGGGCAGCGAGCCACGGATGATGCCTCCTATAATGCTTCAAACGTGCATCCTGTCGTTTGAATACGTGAGAACAAGAGTCCTCCACACATGAATAGAATTGTTCCCTGTCACCATGCTTCTGCCGCCTGTGTCTGGCAAGGTTGCCCTTCCGATACTCTCCACTGTATTCTGAACCGCAAACCGAGCAGTAGACTGTGTCAAATGATTGAGAAGTACTGTCGGCAGAGGAAGACTGCAGTGCTCTATCCTCCAGGTCATCTTGTTCTGAGATTGAGACTGGACTTCTACTAACGCGAAGTTCAAATTGATTCTACTAACGCATCGGTCAGTCGACATGAACAAAAGGTGCAAGACAACTCACAAGATTTTCCCCAGTCTCTCGATCTAGTACTTGCGCATGTGCGTGTTTGTGTTCCCCATAGGCGGTATCAGGCACGAATTGATAAAGGCGCGATGATCCGGTTTCCTCCTGTATGGAGGGCCTCTCATCCCGCGTATCAGTGGCGTCGACTGAAAGCAGAAGTGAAGATGTTAGAATAGCTGATAGGGTACGAGGCCATCAAACTTACTTGTGGGTGTGATTTCAGGTGCATCCGTGTAGTTGACCAGATTGGAAAGCTCCCACCATTGTCTGTTAGTTGCTTTCTCACCTCGTGCCTGTTCCCGCGGATTGTGACATTTCTCGCCCTTGTGGCCATGATTCTCTTCAAATATCTGCTTGTCAGTAAACTGATAGTTGCACGTATGACACAATTCTAAGAATTCAACGTGGCCGGCGCGCTTCATATGGCGCCGTACGTCAGCCATATGGTCGGCGTCGACACCAGTGCATGAGAATACGGTAGCCCCTTGAGCTCGCTCTGCCTCGCGCTTAGGGCATTTGAGGGAACGTCTTGGTGGTGTTGGGCTGGGATCGTCGTCATTATATGAGTGTTGTGGCTCATTGTAATTCATTACACTGTTTAAATGCTGCCGTTGAATTTGAAATGATTGAGGTTTCCAGGAGTTAGATGTCGATGATGAAGAGTAGCATGATGTGCCTGGAGATGTTGTAGATAACGCAGGTGTCGGAGACTGTTCGGTTTAGTCAGGAACGACGTACCATGCGTGCGCAGGAACATACATAGCTCATCTCTGCCTGAAAGGCATTGCCAATTTGAGCAATTTGAGGGTAGAATGGCCTATCCTCGTATGGACTGGTTGAAGTATTGGTTTGCCTGAAGATGTCGTGTTGATATCCCTGGTGATCAATGCTGCCAAAGTGCAGCGAGTAATACTGAGGGGAGGCTGGAGACTCGCTATATCTAGTATCCTGTACGTGATATGGTGATTGTGCTTCTTGGGTGTAGTGAAAGGGAAACAAGTCATCCTCATCGGTCGATGTTGTTGAGTTGGCCTGAGTCGAGGACGAAGGACCCAGCGACTGGTCCTCCATGGTACAATGAGGGACGCTGTAATTGAGCGAGATGGAGGACTAGAGGGCTTCCCATCGCGGGCACATAGGAGATTTAACCACACGGTCTCTAGACATGATTGGCTTCTCTTGCGCGGTCGAGGGGCAGACATGCGTGGTTGTCGAATTGTCGGGTTGGGTTTTGCAGGGTTGTCGACTTGTCTAGTTGCCCAGTTGTCTAGATGCCTTGTTGCCTGATTTTCTAGGAGCATCGTGAATGAATGAACCATGAGATTGACAGGAGACGGTGAATTCAAGAGGGTAGTGGGAAATCAGGTGGCAAGTTGTGGGGAAATCCAGGCGGGGTGTGTGATTTTGGGGAGACGGACGTATGATGCTACAACAGATTAGGCTCATGTATACGTACGATTGTGATATAAATTACTAGATTTGAGTGATTCGTACGCCAGGAGAGGTAATTCTGGTTCAATAGAGAGTTTGGGGAGCAAACGTTTCGAACAGGAAGGGATCAGTGCCCGAAGGGCCGATGAGTAGTATAACAGGGATGCATGCTTCGTCCTTGGGACTAATGGGTTGAGGCGATGATGGAAGATCTGCAACCACCAGCGACTTCCTTATCCCTCTGATACAGAGATGCTAATCAACAAGGAAGCGCGTGATGACCAGCCTTGTCCAATCTTGTCAAGGCATCTGGCGACGCTGTTAGAAGGTCGGACTTTGTGTAATTATATACGCTGAAGATAGCAGGGCGATGACTGTCTCCTGTTGCGCCCTGAAAAGCTTGCGATGGGGAGGTGGGACGATGGACTTGGTGGCTGTCAGGTTGCACGGGATGGGCTTGCCCACTTGTCTAGATGCCTTGTTATCTGAACCTGTGAGGCGACCGTAACGATCCGGCCAATGACAGAAAACATCCGACGAGTTCGTTCGTCCACCGAGTCTTGCACTGCAATCTTAGCTCCGACGGGGAGCTCCAACACAGCCGTGCCTTCGCCACGCAAACTTCTACGGTGGACGTATCACTTCGGCCTTCATGCGCGGCATATATCCGCAGTGCGAGCGCCATCTAGTTCGATGCGCCGGTGGCTTAGACGTAGCTTAATAGAAAAGATGCTGGTTGAGGACAGTGATGATGATCTAAGCGATGAAGCACAAAAACATGAGCACCAGCTAAGTGCGCGATAGCCAAGAGTGTCCGAGGGAAATGAAAAAAGGTGCCAGCCCTATATTAGACGCTCGACAAAGAATGAATTCCAAGAAGATGGATATGCAAGACCAGGCGAAACTGGTGTAGGACGGTACATGAAGCTGCATATGAGGGTATATCGTTCACTGTGAAGGGCCTCGAGGTAGGCAAGGATCAGCAGTGTAGGGTGTCTTTCAGCAGAGTCCAATATGCCAAAAAAAATCTTGAAACTTGAACCTGCCGCGAAGATTTCTCCCTCGGGGTAGGCAGCGTGATGCGTCAAGAAATAGGTATAGAAGTTGGCGCCCGGTTTCCACTCTCAAGATATGGCACATAGGACAGGGTCAAAGAAATGGCACGGACGCCCAAAGAGGTGCTCGTTGCGGTCCCAGAAGTGTGAATTAAGCGCAGGTAGCAGCCAACGCATACAGTTCACGGCTGTTGGATGGTCAGGCCAGGCGTCCGAGCGACGCGACGCGCATGCCCCACAGCCACAGCCACATGCACTGGCATCCGTCATCCGTAGCAGCTCGGCGCCGGTGGGCTCTTCCGGGCTCCAACGTTGATCATCGATCACGCCGCCCGCACAAAACCGCTGGGCTCCTCTCGCTTCCTCCCCAGCACCTGATACCCCGAGAAACCCCGCCAAGATGCCCTTCTCAATCAATAACCCGCTGCCGTCGTCTATGAGGAGTGAGTGCCTACCGCTGCCATGTTATGACGATGACGTCGCTGACAGCACGCAGGCGAATGTAGGAAGGCTGGCAAGATCCTAGCATCGTTCGTAGACCCGCGGCAGGCATTCGGGCCCGACAAGATCATTCCGCCCCAGGTGCTTGCGAACGCGAAGGTACGTGGAGTGAAGCCTGAGACAGCACCGCCTGTTTTGTGGAGCTCCAAGCACCGAGACAGCCGAGCTTGGGAGCTGCACCACCGCCAAACCCGCGCACCGTGCTGATTGTTTCGAACCACAGGGCCTCGCGATTCTCACAGTGTTCAAAGCCGGTTTCCTCGGAACCGCGCGCTTCGGGTCCGGCATCGTCGTTGCGCGACTCGCTGACGGCTCGTGGTCGGCGCCCTCAGCCATCGGCACCATCGGCGGTGGTTTCGGCGGCCAGATAGGCTTCGAGCTTACCGACTTCGTCTTCATTCTCAACGATGCGAGCGCAGTGAAGACGTTCGCCCAGGCCGGGTCGCTCACCTTCGGCGGCAACGTGTCGATAGCCGCGGGGCCTGTGGGACGCAATGCCGAAGCAGCCGGCGCGGCGAGCTTGCGCAGCGTAGCCGGTATTTTCAGCTACAGCAAGACCAAGGGCCTGTTCGCCGGCGTCAGTTTGGAGGGCAGCGGCATGATCGAGCGCAGAGATGCCAACGAGAAGCTGTATGGCCGCCGGTGGACTGCGCGCGAGCTCCTCGGCGGGCAGGTCCCCCCACCGCCCGCCGCAGAGCCCCTCATGCGCGTGCTGAACTCCCGCGTCTTCGCCGGCGTTGCAGGCGCCCAGAGCGCAGACGCCATGTACAACGACATCCCTGTGTACGACGATACGCACGACGACGTCGTCTGGAATGGCCGCCGCGGCTCAGCAATGGGTGAGGGTGTCCGCACAAACCGCACAGGCTCCATGGGCCAGGCAGACGAGTACGAATACCGCGACCGACCGTCGCGCGCGTCCACGTGGCAGGACGACGTGTACGACCGCCAGCCCGTGTCTGCCGGCATCAACCGCTCCTTTTCCACGCGCGCGAACCCCAACGAGACTTTCGACCGCTTCGACAACCGATCGAGCAGAGGCTCAGGCTTCGGTGATGATTTCGCAGCGAAGCCGGGGCGGCCGACGGCCCCGAAACCAGTCTTCAGAAGAGACAGCATGAAGCCGGGACAGGCTATCGCCAAGTTCACGTTTGATGCAGACCAGCCCGGAGACCTGGGCTTCAAGAAGGGTGAAATCATCACCATCGTCAAGAAGACACAAAGCGAGGCAGATTGGTGGACAGGCCGGATAGGCGACCGGGAGGGCATATTCCCGAGGTACGTACTGCACTTGGTCTGCGAACGTGGCTATGCTAGACTAACAACGACAGCAACTACGTCGAAGTCGTCGACTAGAAATGGACAAGCTCCGACATTCCGCCAGCGACGACCTAAGACCCATCTCAAGACCCTCCACCAACAGATCCTGCACCCTCGCCCCTTCGCTACGTTGCCCTCGTACGATGGTTGAGGCAGTCTCCATACTCCGATGCAGAAGCACCCCGCCCCTCGCGATTCCGCCGCGCCTTGCACAGTGTCTCTAGACTCTCGACCTCAGACATAGACGGCCACTGAAACCACTTCTCCCTTCATCCTTGTTTCCATCATTGAGATTCCCCGCATCTGCCCATCGCCGCACCGTTGGTCCATCTTCTCTTCCTTCGTCCAAAATTGGTTCTGCTCTATCTACCGCTAGGGCATTTCACGGCGTTGTACTAGGGTGCTTCAACTTGGCTGCTTTGTTCTTCTATTCTTACGTGCAAAGTTTGGCGCTGGGTAGATTGAGACTTGATTGAGACTTTTGGCGTCAAAAGAGTTCGTATCTTCAATGAAATTGTGCATACGAGGGCGCTTGGTAGATTGATTGATGGTGCGTGTGGTCATGGAGAAGTCGATGACATGGACCGCTCGCTAATGGTCGGTTCTAGTCGACCATCATAAGACTACATGCAGAGACCGTTCAAATATATGCACGACAACGGCCTAGCGCCTCCTATGCAACATCCCGAACGTCCAGATCATGATTCGAGAAGATAGAAAGTGGAGTAAGGCCTTGGTGGCTTCGCAAAAGTCTGAGTACGCGATGTGACCTCAGGAGGAGCCATGCAGCACCCACGCTTTGACAGCACTGTAATGGCGCTCAAGCTTGCTCACGTGCAAGTAGTGTTGCCGTCTGCAACATGCACATCGAACCCGGGCCTAGGATGCGCCGGCCCTCACTTCCAGCTCCAGCGCCCACTCGCCACGTACTTGCCCTTCACCTTGCTAGCCTTTCCACCGGCACGTGCATTTCGTGCAGCGGGAGCAGTACCATCGATAGAGAATGCCTCGGCGGAGGGAGCCTGCTCGGAAGGAGCCGCGGGCGCGGGCGGAGGTGTGGTCGCGTGATCGGTGACAAGGTCGATGCCTTTGGAAGATGTTGGTTCTATTCTTCTGTATGGGAAAAACTTGCGTACTTACCAGCGGGGTCGCCGTAGAATACAGCAGTGTTCGACGGGAAGGAAGGTGCGGATACGGGATCCTTGCCCTTGTTGACAATGGTCTTGTCGCCGGCTTGTGTGGTAGCCTATACGCCTACCCTATGTCAGCTTCGTTCATTTGTTGCTGTTGGGCATCTTTACCCTTGTTGGCGGTCTTCTTCTCCTTCCCCTGCGCCAGCTTCATCATCTGGTTCGGCGGTAGGTGCTCGTACTCCAGTGCCCGACCATTGCGGAGTTTGGAGTACGTGTTCCTTGTCCTGCTTCAACAGAACATTCTTCCGTATCTGTTTTGTACCAGGCCAACTTACACGATCAGCGCCCGCTAATCCTGGACATCGAGACAGCCGGAAGGTGTATAGGTCGAGGTGATCACGTCGAAGTGATCGAGTTCGTCAGACCCATAGTCTTTGCTGAAAATAGCCTACGCGTTTGCTGCAAGAATGAGTTTGTCTGCAGGTGGCGGCGCAGTGGTGGGAATAACATACCGAAAATAGCCTTTTTGTGGCGATCAGGTCCTGATACTGGGCTCGGGACTGGGGCGACATATTCGCCGGATGTGGGCGGAGTGGGTGGATAGCTGTCGGCGTGGTAGACGTGTGATTGTGGGGATGGGGCGAAACGGGCGGTATGTAAGGCGTGTTCAGGGGACGGCCGTATTTCATCAGATACGCTTGCATGACATCTTGGTAGTCTGGGTGCAGGTGATATGTGTAGCAGATTGGGTGAGCATCTGGGCGCGTTCGTTGAGCATCTGGGACAGTGCCTCGTGGCTGCTCGCGCGCGGTTTACGACCGGGTCTTTGAAGCCATGTTCTAGGCGATGATTTGTGCAAGGGTGGGGTTGGCAGCCCAAAAAGGTGACACGCGGTGGTTTTGGCGGTAGAGGGTGCATGTCAAATCTCGGGAGGTGGTCGAGCACATAGAGGCAATGCTGATATAGCGAGCGTTGCCTCGCGCTTTCTATTTCAGGCTGCCGATAGTCATTGCAGGCGCGAAGCACACCACGGATCAACCCCAGAACTCGCGATCTTGCCCGCTACAGTTTCGCCTGGCCATGGCCTGTCAATGTGAAATAGAACTTGACCCCACACATATTGATCCATCCATCACCACACAAACCTGCCTTATCTGCCCTGTCCAAAATCGCATGAAACTCCCTCGTCCCATTCACACCAACCGTGACCGACACGAGACCCTCTCGCTCTCCGTCTTGGCCGCGTACAAACCCTAACCTCGCGTTCGTAAAAGCCAGCAGGTCCCTACTTCTTCCAACGCCAAAGACTTCCTCCCATCGCCGAGCAGCAGCCTCATGCCCTAGATCTCCAGGGGCGAGCCTCAGAACACATCCCTCGAGGTTAAGATGCGATGTGCGCTTCATTCCCTCTGAGTACTTTGCGTAATCGGGTCCACAAGCATGCCATGGCGAGAATCGATCCTTCAGCGGCGTGGGGTTGTTTTTGGTCGACGCGTGCGAGTCCAGCTCCACCATCATTCCACCTTGCAGCCCTTTGGGATGGTACTGGACGCATGCCACATCGTCGTTTTCGTAGCCCCAGATGACCTTGGATAATTGATTAGCTTCTATGTGCTCGCGCCGCTTTTTTGCATCTTCGGTCTGCATTATGATCATATAGCCGCCATCGCCGCGCTTCTCCAAGAGCCGACCTGCTGTTGTGTTGTTCTGGACCGGGGAGACAACTTCTATGATGTCGCCCCCAATAGGGACTGTCCTATGTCAGATGGCGACAGGTGTGATGAAGATATCATGCGCACCGAGAAAGTTCTTTAGTCCAAACTGAGCTACAGCTGGGTCTTCGAATATGACTTCAGTTCCAATGACATGCGTCTGATATAGTGTCAGTTGTGGGTTGGTGTTTCTAACCATGCGGACGTACAAGCTCGCGTCGCGCCTGCTCTAGATCTTTGACAACCAGGGCTATTTGCCGCAACCGCGTTGGCGTATTGTTCGGAGATTGTCTTCGCCCCGGCATGATACGTTTCAGTCTGTGTATCTTCAATAGCAGCAACGATAGTTCTGTATGGCAGCAGAGGTTCTACGTGCCGCTTACTCGCCCTAGATGAGATGAGCGCCTCGGTTCAGCTTTCCCCGCATTGCTGCTCCAGCGGGAAATCACCACCGGCTGTGATTGTCGGTGCTGCCTCTTTCCGTGGGACCTCGGCGGAAGAAGGAATTTATGTAGCCAGACACTGACAGCACCGATCTTATGAATAGATGGTATTTCTGTGTTGCTTGCTACTTGTATCGTGAAGTCAAGCGACATGTCACAGCTACCATCCGAATTAGGGAAAGCGGGAACCGACCACAAATGCATTGGGGCCTCTGGCCTCGCGTCATAGTCTCTCATCTCCTCACCTCGAACAACATCAACTCGAATGATCTTAGTCGTCAAGCGCATTCTTGGTCTGCCTTGCAGAGTGCTGCTATTATGGCTGTTGTACCCTCGGATGCTTGACGAAAGCTGTAACCTTCGTGGCCCAGCAACATCGGAGCCATTGTTTTCAGATGTTTTCAGATGTTTACAGATGCCTTCACGTGAATATACGCTTCTAAACATGCCGCTTGAACCTTTTAGTGCCCAAAACGAGCCTCACTGCCTCACTACCGCCAATATTCATTGCCAAAATGTCACCATGTTAAGGGCCTGCGCGTTCCGTTGACTCAGCAAGTTGCTGTAGACGCTGGCTTGTACCTCCCAGTCTATGAAGAGAAAGAGAATAAGACCCGAGAATAATCGGTTGCATGATGCGGGTGACTTTCTAGGGGGCATACACACTCAAAGCTCGAGTCAAAGCGGCTTGAAGCCTCACCGGAAGAGCGTAAACCCCAAACTCCTGGCCTCACAACGGTCCCTCACCACGCTACGAACCAGACGCGTGCTAGGGCCAGAAACGCGAAGTGAGAGAAAAGAAGGATTTGCGACGTGGTTGGACGCGCCGGCTTTTGCCGAATGAGCGCGTGCGCTTCTCGAGGTGAAGGCTTCGTGCTTGCTACTCGTCACTACGATATGGTCCTTATTCAAGCCGATGCCGTGGGGCATCCAACTTCTATATCTTCGTTCCTGACCGCTCAGGCCTTCTTCCCACAGTCGTTGGAGCTGGTCGACGAACTATCTCGCACGCCACTCCGACCCTTTTCTTGTGCCATTTGGAATGCTCCTTTCTTTCAAGAACCTGTATACTTTCAGCAATCATGTATTCTTGCAAAACCATCCCCCTGTACGACGACGCCGCATTCATTTTATTGGCTTGCGAGACGCCTTTGCCCGAGGATGGCACCATCAACACCGCTCCTTCGAGTGAGCAGAACGGATCAACTTCCTCCACGGCAAGCTCCCCATGCTCAGGACTCCCTCTGGCGCTAAAGGTCCTGCCAATATCCCGGAGACGCAAGCGTCATGCTCCACTCGCGGACATCAAGATCTTCGCGGATCTGGACACTGCGGCTCCACTTCCAAAGAAGTCAGCAACAGCCCGCAAAGACGGTCGTACTCCTCTTGGAGAGAGGAAAGACTCCGGCAATGTCTGCCCTCGCACGCCAGACCCTTTGCCAATGTTCACTCCGTCTGTTGAGGACTGGAACCGCTTTGCACATTATTTCACGCCACCACCGACCCCGCATCCCAGCCCGAAAGCTCGCATTGCTCGTGCTCCTCACCCTAAGGGACCTGCTTGTATGATTCTGTACAGCTTCCTGGAGATGCATGACTGGAAAGCTAGCGATGAGGAGATCAAGACCGCCTACAAGAAGGTTGCTGTTCGATACCATCCAGACAAAGTCGATGAGCAGACGAAAGGAGATGCCCACGACAACATGCTGTGCATAAATGCCGCCCACGATGTACTGCTCGACAAGACAGCTCGCGCCAAGTACCACAAGGATGGCAACCTTCCTACAGTCTTCTCGCATGTCTTTCCAGACTTGTTCCCACGTGTCTAGGTACGTCTATTCATGCGCTTGATCGTTGTTGCAAATGCTAACCCTTCAGATGTGGAGACTTGACGGATGCTGTACGCAGTCGAGGGGAGCGTCTTTGCGAAGGGCCATTGTATCGACTACTAGTACAATTTCCGGCAACAATGGAGTTTAATCGGCATATCGAATTCAATACAGTTGTTGGAGTACGCCGGCGATAATACTGAGGGTTCAAGGGCGGTCGAAGGTGGATGACAAGTTTGCCAAATGTTGGAACTTGTGTTTCGAGTGAGTGGGAATGCCGACCTTGTTCGGCAGCATGAAGCTGCACTATTGGTGTGCCTTCCATCGAAACAGCAATGGTGCTTTGAAAAAAAATTGTTGGATAGTTGACTGTGCCACGCGGCTGCTTGTGAGAGAGGTTTCGATGAGCTTGTGTTGATCAGCGTTGCTGGGGTCATTCGGACCTGCAACGATGCTCATCGCTTCGTATCATCATGAACATAATCATCGCATGCGGCCGCAGAACTGGACACCAGACCCACATGGTTATGAGGTACTTGTGCTCGGTGGGCTTGGCATTACTTCTTCCTCTTTCTGGGTTCTCAATGCTAGCGCTCTACACTAATCTCCTAGGGCAACCAATTCATCGCATGTCACCCCAGCGGCGCAGCTCTGAATCTGGATGCCTGACCCCTGTTTTCGCCCCAAGCGACAACCGCGCCGTCTTACATTTTATGCGACTGCCCTTGTCACAACGCTCCTCCACATCTCGACATGCCTTCGCCCTTCAATCAAGAGGATCTCTCCTTGGTATATGCAGCGATCTTCCTCGTCATTTCCTGTTATCACTGGTACCGTTACCTGTACACAAAGGAACAGAAAGTGCCCCCATCCGTAGCGAGGCACACGTCCGAGCCCGCCGAACGGCTCGCCAAAGCACTGGCATCAGCGCTTCCCGACGAAACTATTTTACCAGAGGATGCAACATCGTTTTTAAATGCAACGGACATCTACTGGGACCAGCAAGAGTCGGAGAGAGTTCCTTCTTGTATTGTGCAACCGCAGACCGTCGAGAGTGTCAGCACGGCCGTCAAAATCCTCAAGCATGCGTACGCCGAGCGTGTACTGGGATGTCGGAAAAATGATCTCGAATCAGGACTTCGCGAGGCAGGCCTGTTCGCTGTTCGAAGCGGCGGTCATTCGCCGGTATCCGGCGCTGCAAGCATTGATGGCGGTGTGATCATCGATCTGAGCAAATTTAACTCGATAAAGCTTAGTCAAGATGAGGACTCCATCGAGGTCGGATCAGGTTGCCGCTGGGGAGATATCTCGCGGATTCTTGACGACAAAAACCTCGCCGTCGTCGGGGGTCGCAACTCCCACGTTGGGGTGGGCGGCCTCCTCCTCGCAGGCGGCATATCATTCTTCTCTCCCCAATATGGCTTTGCAGCCAACAATGTCATCAGCTACGAGATCATCACCGCCGATGGCTCAATCCTCACAGCATCCCAGAAGAGCCATCCCAGCCTCTGGCGCGCCTTGAAAGGCGGCTCCAACAACCTCGGCATCGTCACACGCTTCACACTCCGAACGTTGCGTCTCTCGACCGGAAAAATCTGGGGCGGCTGGCTATACCTTCCAGGCTTCCAAGCAACCAGAGTTCTGGCAGGGCTGCACTCGGTGCTGAGCGCGCCTCTCGACGAGCACGCCGCAGGCCCACTGGCGAGCTTCACCTACATCCAGCAAATCGGCATGCAAATCATCTCCACATCCCTTGTCTACACCCGGCCCACCGCCTCATGGCCCCCCTGCTTCGGCCCTCTCAAGCCCATCTGGCGTCTCTGGAGCACCTGCAAACAGCAAACCCTCACCAGCGTCACCGACGAGATGGAAACGCTCTCCCCACCGCACCTACGACAAGCATACGGCACAACCACCATCACAAACGACGCTGCTACCCTCGCCGAAGCACACGCTACCTATAAAGACGGCATGCACGCAGTACGCGGAGTCAAAGGCACCCTCTGGACGATGGTGTTCCAGCCGCTGCATCCGACATGGCTACGCAAAGGCGACCCGAATCCTATGGGGCTTCAGGACTGCCCCGACGCGCCACTTGTATTGGTGAGTTATACTGTCAGCTGGTACCGGCCGGCGGATGACGAGCTTGTGCATCGAGAAGTAAAGAAAGGGATCGAAAGGATCGAAGCGTTTGCAGAGAAGAGGGGAACGGGGTATCCGTACAAGTTCCATAATTATTGCGGGGAGTGGCAGGATCCATTTGCCGGGTATGCAAAGGAAGGTAAGAGCTTTTTGCAGAGGGTGAGCAGAGAGTATGATCCTGAGGGGCTGTTTCAGAGGGGCTGTGTTGGGGGTTTCAAGCTGGGCTTGGATGAAAAGGATGGGTATTCATGTCAGACTAGTACAAGAGAATAACTCATGAAGGCTAAATGATCATGATTATGATTTTGAGGAACATCAGAGACCCGCGCCGGGTAAACCCAGACATAGTGTATTCTTTCCCAAAACTCCCACAAGAACCTCCCGAAACTCCAAATTCGCAGACGTAAGACACTTTGTTTTGCTGTCGGTAGCGCAGTTAGTGTGCGTGTCCACACGAGCTACCCTCGAACCTCTTGTGGCCCACTCTCTTCTTCCAGCTCCAGCTCTGCTCGGGATCCTTCGCCATGGCCAACATAAACTTGACATCATTATCGTTGAACCCACGATCGAGATGCAAAAGTTCCACAGCCAACTGCGCGTACTTGATGGCGGTGTATCGATCTCCAAAGCTGCTGTACACCTCAGCAGCGTGCTTGTACGCCACGCCCATACTGGCCTCCAAACGCTCCTGCTTGTACAATGAAAGCAACGTCTCCACCATTTCAGGCGTTGCCGTGGAAGATGATGTCCAGTCGTTGAGCGCCTCGGTGATATCCTCTATCGCTTGGATTCGCACATCACTCTCAGCTGCGAAAATAGGGTGTGCTGCACAGCTCGAGCACGAGCAGTCGAATCCCCAGTTCGACTTGAGGTTCTTCATGCGAGCCTCCCTCTTTCTTTCGTTGTTGATGTACGTGATTGTAATCTCCTCGCCGGGATAGATGGTCTGTGTCGCGTGGACGTAGTGGCTCAGCGTGTCTTCGTCCCAGAAATAGGCTGCATTGGGCCTGCAGTCATGGTTCATCATGGCAATCTCGGGCATCACAGCATACTGCTGTACTTTATTGACGGTGATGTCGAAGGCGTTGGTGTTGATGCGGTCGTCGACAGGGTCGCCTTTGAAATGATCCAGGAGCTTCCAGAAGAGCTTTTGTGTGTCGGTTGGGAGCGTGTCTACGCCACGGTGTCCGAGACGCAGGCGTTCTGACTCGAGGAGGTTATAGGAGAGAGGATTTGAGATCACGAGCGGTGTTGAAGCGAATATCTGGTCGCCGCGATGTAAGGTCTTGTTGGCAACAATACCGCGGCCTTTACCAGGGAAGTCCTGTTCCTCGAAAGGAGGGTTTGAATGCTGGTTTATCCGGGAGAGGGCTCCGGGCTGTGAGAAAGCAGGCTTTTTGAGCATCTCATAAGCAAGCGGGGTGGTAGTGACGAGGAATATGCCACGGCCATCAGCAAAGTTCTGGTCGGAGAAGACGCACACAGGCTCGGTCTGTTTTTCACTCGAGTAACACTCTGGTAAGAACGTCCATGGAAAGTCTTCGTGTTGTTGCGCGGATGCACGTGCTTCTTCAAGGGTTATAGTAGTGTTTAGTCGTATGTTGTCCGTCGTCGATTGCGCCCCAAGAACTGCAGGCTGACATTCGCCATTATACAGTATAGAATCCGATGGGCAAGCATCTGCGAGAATAGGTTTTTGTGGAACTTGTTGAAGCGTATCTGCGAGGGCAAAGGCACTGCCTAGTAAGCCGACACCAGCTGCGCTTTTCATTTTGTATTAGAATGAGATGGATTAAGAAGTGGTGTAAATGTTCGATGCGACAGAAAACAAACCAATGGCCCAGGCATCATGGCGGGCTTCATCCGTTTTAATAAAGGTCTTCGACGTTCAAGCCATCTACTGCGAGGGATGCCGGAATGAATTTGGTGAAACGTGAGATGAATGGAGACTGCTGCGAGGCGAGGGATGAAACGCGTCCAGAAACAGACAAAGTCTGCCGCTGCGGGCACGCGGATGAGACGCGGGACGATCACATCAACCTTCGCTTCTGATTTCTCTATGGCTCAGGAGCAGCCCAGGCAAGGCCGAAATACTGTGGCCTGGACTACCATCGGTGGAACACGGGCTTAATGCGAAACGCAAATTGGATGAAGCAACAGTCGAGGCGCTTCTCGACTCGCGAAGGCAACGCAACCTGAGGCCAGGTTTGCCTGAAGCTATGACCTGTCTCGCGGGAGGTGCACAATCGTGCTGCAGATCCGGGGTGAGGTGGTGGAGAGGTCCACCTGTGCGCGCGAAGCTCGAGGAGAAGAGGCGCTTCGCCCGAACGGGAAGCGCCTCGGTTCCACCTTCCATACATCAAATACTTGCCCGTCAACCCGCACATGTTTTGCTTTGAAGTTTCACATCGCGGGGGAAAACTCAAGGGGCCTCACGCTGAGTACGCGATAGTTTGACGATTGAATAATGAACTTTAGCACCCACATCGATGAGCTCCCTTGGTTTGTACCACAAGACATGCAAAAACACCACGCGTGATGCGCCCTTCGCAGATTGAGTGCGATTCGCAGTGCAACAGGCCCAATACCATCAACATGGGAGCAGCGCTCCATATCTGGCGGGATTGACATTGTTGAATATCGTATTGCACTGTTCGTTCGACTCTTCTTCAGAAAGCTTGTCTAGCCTGCAGTTGCAGGTACCCACAGAGCATCGATAATCAGCTTTGCAAGCCTCAATATTCTGGATCGGAATTCGTTGCTGGAGTTGCAACACGTCGGGCGCTTCAACGATGGTTGCGGCCATGCCGCCAACCAGGTGGAGATCGATATGACAGTGGAGGAACCAAACGCCAGGATTGTCAGCTATGAAGCGAATCAAGAACCAACCGAAAGGTGGGATAACAAGGTTGTTGCGTCTCGCGGGCGTCTGGTATAGCGAGTCCTCATTGCCATCCCAGCTGCCCAGGCCTCGCCCTGCTATCTGGAAGTTGTGTCCCTATACTCGTCAGCGTTTCGCTTTAATGATTTACTTGATATAATTAACGTTAACTGACGTGTAAATGCATGGGGTGTGGCCAGATTTGAGGATTCTCCATGTATATCTCAACGATATCATTGTGTCGCACAACATAGGGACTTGTGCCCGGTCCATACGTCGTCCAATCAAGCGCCAATTGACCGGTCGTTAACGCGGATTGGAGGGAAGGGACTCTCGGCTCAGTGTAGGGCTGAATACCAATGCTTATGCGCGATCCAATGCCTTCATAATAGACTTGATTGGTGCGAAAGTTGATTCGCCTAGTGACATTCTTGAAGAGTGGTTCGTTATCTAAGGGCACCAGTGTCGCATCGTCCAGAATCCCTTGCGCTGTCCAATTGAAGTTCAGAAGGGTGGGAATGTACGAAACGCCCTGAGAGCCGTATGGGCCAGTGAACGATCCGTTTGGCGATATACCTGCCGCTATGCTAGTATTGTTTTCGAGTGCAATGTCTCCGATCAATGCCCTCGTTTGACTAGACGGAATGGGCCCTGTTAACATATCTGTGGTCATCTTGAGAATGTAGTTAGCAGCCTGCTCATATTGGTTCCCCAAGACAATAAAGTCGTAACTCTGCCCTGCACATATGGCTATCGTGTCTGTGATCGCTGGACGCACTGGTTCGCCGTCAATCGCCACAACAGTGAGAGTGTGGTTGGCGATATGGAATTGGCCACAGACAAGACCCGCAAAGCTGACAATTCGTACCAAGTATCGTCTGTCACGCTGCGAAATTTCATGCCGTATCAGCAGAGGCTCGCATCTAGTTAGTTGAAGCGAGATACGTACCTTCAGTCTGAACCTTGGTGGTGCACGGCTATCATTCAACAAGAAAGAGTTTGGAGTAGGAAGGGAGCCATCGGTGTTGTTGGGGCTCAAATAATCATGGACCATGAATGGTGATTGCTGGTGCCACCTGAGGTCGTGAGCAAAGAATTGCGACTGTCACACTGACTTACCAGTCCGATACACTTAGATAGATCTGCCTATGGACTTTCAAACTTGCCTCCCATACAGGATCATGAATGATCATCTTCCCTCTGAGACCGTCTGTATATTGCGCTTTTTCGTGGCTATGCCACCAATGCGTCCCAGCTGGATTCCCTACGAAGCGATATTGGAAATATCTACCAGGCGCTATACCACATTGAGCGACTCCAACAGGACCGTCTGCTGCAACGGTTCCGTTCTGGTACATGCCATGGAAATGAAGCGAGGTGGTCTCGTTCATTGTACGCGTTCACAACGATGGTATCGCCGACGTTTGCTTCGATGGTCGGAGGACTGGCGAGCATCAGCAATTGCATCTGGGAATAAGAGCTCTCCTACGGCCATATCCCATTGACACTGATGATAGGTCTAACGAAACCGTCTGGCGCTGCCTTGCCGATGTTAGTGAGCTTCGAGGAGTCGTGAAAACGCAGCGCACCAGTCGCCATCGGATATACCAGTCATACGTGACCGTCTTCGCCCACGCATAGCCCACCAACGAACTGAATAGTAAGAAATGCAACATAACTGTCGATATCTTGCAGTTAATGAAACTCGAGATTGAGCAGGTTAAAGGAGAGGAGTGGGCGTGCCTTCCCAGGTTCCTCCCCACCGCCTTTGGCGCACTCGACCATAACTGCTCTGTAAAACAGTTTACGCCTCTGGAAAGCCGCCGGCTGCAACCACCATCTCTCGGGGGTAAGGCAGGCTGCATATATCAGACATTTAGCATGTTCACATATCACTATTTCTGAAACCATGATAGTGGTTTCGCTCGAGCTTTGAGCTGTATGTCATGCCGTGGGCGTGATACGCACTGGATCGGCTGCAGAGTGTGGTCACCTGAACGTACCACAAGCCAAAGAAAGACATCTCGCGTAACATTGCGCTTTTTGTGTGGCGTTGAATCGATGATATGAAAATAAAACATGATCATTGTCGGCGGCGCTCAAGGACGAGCGGAGGCAAAGGTGGAGCCAGCTATACCTTTTTCGTGCTTAGGGACGAAAATGAGCACCACCCACAAGCCTCTCATCACGATGTTGTATAACCAGCACATGCACCGTGCATCAAATCTGTCGATGTGCGTTTGTATTCTTCAGACGTTCCAGTGTATTATTATTTCTGGTGGATGACGTTACCTTAGTCCAGCTTTCTTCCATGGAACCGCATGTCAATCATGGCAAGGTTTACAGCGTAAGCGCGTTCCCAACGTTTCTGCCACGAAACCGAACGACAATGACAACAGCGATGGCGAACATCGCCTGTGATATCCCATTAGGCAAGGCCGGATCGTCTGAGATGCTTCGTTCGATGCGAAAAGACTTGGATACTGCAAACTCGGGATGGAAAAGGACCCCACGTCGCGCCCGTTTATACCTTTGATCCTCGAGGAGGTTATGAGTATTGGACCCTTGGAACCACACTAGTGTAATTGACACACCCGATACACCAATTAGGATAGACATACTCTCTAGCGCTGGGCCATGAGTCTTGGGCTGGGTACTGTAGCTTGCCTTGTTCTCCATGCTTGGCAACCAGCCTACTTCAACGAATGTGGCCGTTGATGTATCATTTGCGAACATAGGCCGGCAAATGCTTTCTACCGCGACGGCGGTGTCGAATCGTGGAGATGATGACGAATCCCAGGAACAAAACCTTAGATAGTCCTGCACTGTAGGTCGGTCGAAATGTTACGAGGGGTTTCTTTTCGTCGTCCAGCGCTTCAACAAACTGCCAGCGCTTGGGCAACCTGCAATCAGCCTTCGAACGTGAATTATCAACCGAAGCGAGTGTATTGTTTGATTGATCCCTGATAAGTTACTCATAGCGACGTAATACCCTAATTGGATGGAATGTTCGATGCAAACTATGATTATTTGGAGCTCTACAATCTTGTCGAAGGAAGACTTCCACACGTACGAAATTGTGAAAGATTCGCACGAGAACACATGTGACTGCGCTTTCTGTTGCCTTCGTGCACAGTGCCGCACACACATGTGCTGTGCCATGAGTTGAATGCATGTCCCACACGTTACTGAGAACTTTAGATTGGGCCACACCAGCGAGTGCTCGTGTAGGATAGAACTCGAAACAAGAGAATGAGACGATCAGTTTGCGAAGCCGCGTTCATTCCAAGTACAACCCGAAAAGATAACTAGGGTTCTTGGGCAGGCTGTCATCGCAAGGCTAACCCATCATAGAAATTACTGGACGCGCGGGATCCACATCCCTACGCATAGAATCCTTCCCGAGTCTACCGCCTCGCTCGCAACATACTTACTGCATATGTCAAACATGAAGCGAGCACAAGTCCTCTAACCCTCGGTGGAAATGCGTTGTGGCTACCATAGGTACAGCTATCGAAGATGGTATTTCCGGTACGTTGCAGCCTGGACGATTCGACAATTGCCTCTGCTCTAAATGCAGGGAATTACATCGCAATCCATGATTGCGCTGTCTCAGACCGCGTTATGAATGGCACCAACGCAATCCGACATACTCGTTCGTCCTCGTTCGTTTCGGCGTTACACATCTACCATCCATTCCTACGGCCGGAGTAGGAACATGAGGGCCAGCTCCGCCTCGCTTCCAACCACGAAACTGCTTCGCCACAACCCAATGACGAACAACAATCTGGACCAAACTGCCCAATCAGCGAACCAAGCCAACGCTGAGGCGCTGGTTCACGATCCGACTAGGCCCACCATAGATTTGCTTGCGACTTTTGCGACGAGCGCTTTCTTGCGCGCCGATGCAGATCCCCAGCCAAGCGTTCGAGATGTAAGCCAGCCCCATCACAGCCTAAGGGGCTGTCGCTGCGCCAGCCCGAATTGGACATCAACGCTGCGATGTTCGAAGGGCTGTGGTAATAATAGGCCGCCCGTCAAGATGTATCTGTGCGCTGGAGATGAATACCTAGGGTATAAGGTACGCTGCTTCTCAAATGGAGTGGCCATCTACCAGTACGACCAATACAATACCATTCACACTTCTACGAACTCCTATTATCGAGTCTGCATACGAGGCTTAGAGCCTGTTGACTTTTCCTGAGAATTCTATCTCATACTTCCTCCACCATGCCAGAACGTCCCGAGCACGCAGATACCTGCACAGCAGTCGGTCCCGGCTGTCCTGTCGAAGCAACTCTATACGGTTATTACCCAAGGTAAGACGCCGAGACATCTGGGCCAAAGAACATGTAGATTAACCGTGGCATTAGTCTCCCCTGGAATGCTTTCTTCGTCGGCTTCTTCGGCCTCTGCTGCCTCATCAACTTAGTCCTAGGAATCCGCTACCGCACATGGACATACATGGTTCGCCTCTCCCAGTACCACGAATACTGCCCATCACATTGACACTCCCCAGATCGCATTATGCCTCGGCTGCCTCGCCGAAGCCGCTGGTTACTATGGCCGCGTAATGATGCACGACAACCCCTATGACGATATCGGCTTCCAGATTCAGATCTGCCTCCTCATCATCTCGCCCGCATTCGTCTCGGCGGGCATATATCTCACGCTCAAGCACTTCACCCTCACCTTCGGCGCGTCTTGGTCCCGTCTGCGTCCCGCGTGGTACACGTACATTTTCATCACAGGCGATCTCATCTCGCTAGTGCTCCAGGGCGCGGGCGGTGGTCTGGCCGCTACGGCAGACAACGGCTCCAGCACGCAAGATTTGGGCACCAACCTCATGATCGCCGGTGTCATCTTCCAGGTTGTCATCTTGTCTGTGTTCGGATACTTGCTCACCGAGTACACGCTCCGGACGTACCGCCGGCGCGACAAGCTGTCCGTAGCTGCGACCGAGATCCTGCGCAGCACCAAGTTCCGCCTGTTCGTGGCGGGCGTGATGGTCGCGTATCTTGCTATCTTTACGCGGTGTGTGTACCGTATTCCGGAGCTTACTGGGGGATGGGGAAGCGAGCTGATGAGGAACGAACCTGAGTTTAGTAAGTTCTACAACATTGCCGGCTCTTCGAGCGTTAGCTAACAGGGCTGCAGTTGCGCTTGAGGGTGTCATGATCACACTTGCAGTTTTTACGCTGACGCTCTTCCACCCGGGCTTCTGCTTCCCAGTCCTTGGGGCGAAGCAGGCCGCGAAATATGCGAGCATTAACAGCAAGGATGTTGACGCGGAGAGCTCAGTGGAGATGCTACCACGAGGAGACACGACGTACGAACCATATTCTCATCGTAGCGTGTAGAGGAAGGCCTGCGATGTTTTCAGTCGGGTACTTTTATGACTTTGAAGGATGTAGGCAGGTACATGCGACATATTATGTCGGATATCGAGTTACGGAAGATGGCAAGGCGCACTTATGGGATGTTGATCAAAGGATCCATCACGCGTTCACGTTATTTTTCATTTTCTAATGGAAACGAGTTGTTTTCAAAATGCAAATCGTTATTGAGAAATTTCCTCATCGCACTGGAAAGCCTTGTCCGATATGGAGAATGAAGAGAGGCATGGGTATCATAAGCGCCAAAGAGGGAAACACCATTATGATCACTCGAGGAGTGAACTGCCGCACCAAGCTGCGGTGTACAAAGCCATCCATTAAAGACAAAGAAAAACTAAAAGCAAATGCAATCAAGAGAAAGTGACAATGAAAAGTTGAACAGCAAGCTGTAACGCATTCTGCCATCGACCAAAGCCAATTGGCCCGGTCCAAAGAAAGAGCTCGAGCCGCTACCTGAAGCAGACGGAGAGGAAACTTGGAGCAAGTCTTCTTGTTAAACTGCAGGCACTGAGAGGGTGCCTGCAAGTCTCCGCGGGATACCCACGAGGCCGGCGCACCGCTTTGAGCTAGCACTCGTAGTTATCGCCACGGTCCAAAACACGGAAAGGGTTGCAGTGCTCACGGCCACGGTGGTTGGTTGTTGGGTTCCGTAGAGCGGTGGGTCGAGGGACTAGGCCAGGCTGGTTGCCAGCGCGAGGACGATGTGGTACGTTAATCCACTGTGGAGGGGCACCGCCAGTTGGAGCTGCAGCAGGAAGGTTGCCTTGCGGGACCTGGCCGACGTCATTGCCAGGCGGTGTTGAATGAGGCACGGCGGGAAGCGGAGGGAAAGCAGGGGCTGCAGGCAGTGGAGGGAATGCAGCATTATTAGCAGCTGCGAAACCAGCACCAGGCGCGGGCTGGCTACCACCCTGGCCTCCGGCACTACGAGCAGCGGCTGCATCGCGAATTCGGCGACGACGACCTGGCCGGCTGGAGTTGGAGGTCTCGAAAGCCTGCATGACGCAGACTTCCGTTCGGTGCCCAAGATGCGTACCAGGGCGGTTCAGGCAACACCAATTGCAGGTGACCTGAGCGTGGCATTTGCGACCATCACCTCGATCCTCCACCATATGGCTATTTGAGCCACACCGAAAACAGTACATGGCGTTACCCCAAGACCAGCCCTGGCCTTGAGATAAGGCCTCGATGTTGTCAACCACGTCCTGCAGCGAGCAGGGCTGGTTGGGCCCCTTGTGGATGTCATCGAGAACCAGCTGTATGGCGGCGATGGTGGTCATGGCCGCATCGTTGCTTGCAGTATGCCCGTCTCGGTGCTCGAAGCCCATGTTTCCAACCAAGCGCTGAAGTCCGATCTCATTCGAAGGGTGTGTCCAGTGTCCAACCTCACGAGCGATCACTTGCGTGTCGATCAACTTCACGAGATTGCCTTTTGTTCGGGGACTCCAGGAGAGAAACTTCTCAATCTTCTCGATATCATTGTTGAGGGCGTGACCGAGGATGACAACGGGACACACGTATCCATCTACCATAGGATAGTTGAGCGGCCACTCGAAGGCGGAAGTCAAGAAGTCGATCACGGCCTGGTCGTCCAGGAAGCGCTGTATGCCAAATCGGTTGTTGTCGGGATGGCCTTTACCAATGTTAACAGATTACAACTCACTATTCTACGGATAGACTTACCCTTGCTCGCATTCTTGTTGATGAGATGCGCGTTTTTCTCAATGCGCGCAAAGTAGAAGTAGATCCGCTCAAGGATCTCTTCACCCCAGGGACCGGGCGACGCGAGCATGGTCATGTCGCCGGCTTCGAATGTGTTCATTCCTAGCTCCTTGAGCCGCTCGCTATCGGCATCCCAGCCTTCGGTATCGAGGCAGATGACCACAGTGTGGGCAGCGAGGGCGGGTGCGTTGGGGTATTTTGCCCGGTTGAGATTGCAGCAATATTTGAGGACATCGCTGTGGCTCAGGGGAGCGAAGAAACGGTCGACAGCAGCTATATCCAGGTGGTTGAGCTGCTGGACAGCCGTCCAGACCGACATCTGCGGAAATGTCACGTTAGCAAACCGCTGAGGTTCGAATAGAATGGTGCAAGGAAAACTTACATTTTACTGCACGGTGTGACTTTAGAACCTGTAGAAGGTATATAAGGCGAGGGGTTACTACCTGCGAGTTGAGTGTGTATCGAATTGGAGAACCCAGGAGAGCTCCACAGGCTCTGTAAAGGCGTATAAGGGGTCTACGGTTGCAGCGGAAGAAGTGGAAGAAGTGGAAGAGAGTGTGCAGTTGACGCAGCCAGGAGGTTTTGGGTGTGTCACTGTGTGAAAGTTCGTCGGCTAAGTAACGACGGGCCTCACTTTAAAGGACCGTGGGCGGTTTGTGCGTTCAACGTGCAGGTTTCGACACGTGACCTTGCGTGAATGACACAGGAACGCGTGCGGATCCCCCGTGCATGAGGGGGCGCGCGAATTTTGAAGGCGCTAGAATCGAATCTATCGCTTAGGAAGTCCACAGGTGCAATATTTCGGCGGCCAGGCGCAGGCACAGAGATTGCGGGCACATATTCTACGTGGTTCTTGTGGGTTGTTTCTTCGGTGAACGCAGCTTATTGCTCAGCACCGCTGACCCGTTCTTGATGCATCAAGATCGATCTTAAGAGACGCCAGCGGCTTCTCCAAGCTCGAAGTCCTTTCCACGAAGTCTTCCCAGCCAGTGACCATAGAATCTTCATGTGTTGTGGCCGCATGACTTGACCACAAATGGACCTTCCGCAATAGTGGAAGCATCAAAACGCACAATCCAAGTCAAACCTGCTTGTTCTGGTTCTTATATTGTGACGGAAGCACAATTTGATTAGTAGAACGTCACGAAGCAAAGGGTGTGTGAAGCTTGGCACCGTGTTCACTGATGTTGGCTAGAAGATCTCTGTGCTAGTAGAATTACGCTCTGAAAGAACAATCATGTAGATTATGAATAGATAGAATGGGACCTACTAATAAAAACATAGTGGAAGGAGGCGCACAATTGATCCGTGACATCTTTGACAGTCACATGCCCAGGTTCACAATTATAACGTCTCGGCCAATCAACAACATACTCCATTCCTCCGTTGCTGACCGTCTTTTAACGTGAGATCGTAAACTTAGCGTAAGTCGAAGTAGGGCGGTCTATATTTCAGCACCTTTGCTACTGCAAACCACCTGCTCTCTATGACCGATGGTTTGCGTCTACACACACCACCCTACGCATTCAGTGTACTCTCCATCCACGGATACACAAAAGAGCTCGCCTCAGGATACCCTATATGCGCCCTTTCCTGCACCAGCCTCATCTCCTTCTGACTCCCAGACTCGGCAAGCAACATACTATCCTCAACTGGCATACACCCATCTAACACCCCATTCACCAGCACAAGCCTACAACTCTTCACCCATCCCCCACAACAGCAACACCCTCTCCCTTCCCACTGACGAGACTGAACTCATCCTGGCACTTCCCCAGCATCTCCTCCCAAGACCCGTACCCGTGCTTGCCCACATATGCACGCTCGAGGCCGAAGGGCTACTCATGCCGATGCACCTGCTCCAGCTACTCCCGTTCGATATAATAATGCGTCCCCGCGCCGTGTCCACTCGCGCTCTTCAGTAGGTTGGCGTGCGTATGCGCGACGCGAAGGGCGTAGTACCCGCCTGCTGACAATCCCCACTCAATGACCTTCTTCTCATCGAGCCTCTCTTCACCCCTACTCCACTCTAGGATCGAACTGAACAGGCGATCCAGGCCCAGCGGATCGCGTCTGCTCGCTGGACAGTCGCCCAGCCACGCGCGAGGTGCTCCGCCGTGTGCTCTGTGTTATCGGGGCGGTGGCCGTCGATGCTGGTGATCAGTAGAACAGTAGGGAGGGGGCCTGTGCCGTTGGGCTTCCGGATGTACAGCGGGATTTCTCTGCCATCGCGGCTGGAGGCGTGCGGTTTTCTGCTCTTTGAAGGCGAGTCTTTTGAGGACCGTGTCGATGTAGGGGAAGCGTGACAGCCTGTAGACGGCGTTGGCGCGGAGGTAGATGGTTATCGCTTTGTTTTTGTCCGAGGCCTCGAGGTCCTGGGCTTACTTGGAGAGGGCGCAGGCGGTGAGGAGGAACGCGCTGGTGCACTCGTCTGAGAAGGGATCGTGTATGTCTTTGGAGATCAGGGACGTGAAGATGGTTTCGAAGTCCTCGAATTTGCCGTCGTGCAAAGGGTACACGCCGAGTTTGCAGGGGAACATCCAGTGCATTTCCCAGAGTTTGACGATGCTGCCTTCGTGGCCATAGTCTTTGAGAAAGAGGTCGCCTAGGACCCAGGCGCCGTTTGGCATTGAGATGTTGATGTTGCTTTCGAGAAGGAAAAAAAAAACGATGTACGGAGACGACAGCATGTTCAGGACGGTGAATTTGTTTGGAAACAACGATGACGAAAATGACGAACTCGCACCTAGGTTTGGGTATGTGGCAATCACATAGGGATATGATACGGTACCACTCATATTCGAGCGCTTGCGGGGCCGAGTGCCTGGTTGCGGGCCATCCCGTTGTGGTCCGTCCGGAACCCCTAAACCTGGGCCCTGACTGGGCCGACACCACGTGGTATCGCAACGTCAAGTAGAAGTTTACACAGCGACGCGAAAAAGCGTGCTGAGATGGATGCGATGCTGCTGCAATAACAATATGGGTATCAAGATCAGGGCAGCTCATCCTCGTCCTCGTCTCCCTTCTTCTCCACATACTTCCTCAACACGCTCGCCAGCTTCGCTCGCCCTTCCTTCCGCTCGAAAACCTGCGCGTGGTCGCAAGTCGGCCACCATATGGTCTCTAAGCCTTCGCCGCGCATCTCTCGGTCCTTCCAAGTCCCATCCTCACTCTTCAAGTCCACGCCAGCAAGGTACCTGCCCACCGTCTCTGTCTCAACAATCAGGTCTCTACCGCCCAGCGAGACGGTGACGTCGCGCCCTCTAAGCTCGTCTTTCCACAGAATATTTTGTGCCCAATAGAAGTGTCGCGCGAGCGTATGACTGACCATCATGTCTGCGCTCGCGAAATAATATAGTTGATGCTCGTTCGCACGGCGCGGCCTGCGTGCCGTAAAGTTGTATGCGACATCTGGAAGATGCAGCAGGAATGTCACCGGATCGACGAAGAGCATTGGTCCGATCTTGTCCTTCGTCCGTGCATCCTGCAGAAGGTGCGTGGTTACGACGCTTCCGTACGAATGACTTGCGAGCACTACTTTATCGAAGCCATGACGCGCCAGGATGAGGTGGATTTGGCGGCAGATCTCGTCGGAGTCGAGGATTCTGTCTGTGATACGGAAGCTGATGGGCATAAGCTCGACAGCTAGAATTCCGATTTCGCCGTCCGCGGGACCGAGAGGGTCGTGCTTGTTGATCTCGGTGAAGAACTTGGAATAGGGATACAAGCCGATTCCGATGCCGTGGATGAAGAGGATGGGAAGGCGGGTTTTGGAAGTATGCGGGCGATACCAGTAGGACAATTCTGGCGCAGGCGAAATGTGGCGGGTGAACAAGGATGCAACGCGGGGAGGGAAGATGGAGAGGGCTTTCTTGACGTGGGTGCGGTAGAGCTGGAAGCCGTGGAAGCGGAGGTAGGCGGCGGTGAGAGTGTCGACCATCATCACAATCTGAATCCGTCAGCAAGACTGGACGCTCAAGGTAGAGGGAGTGGCGCGTACCATATACCACAGCACAGGCCGGTGCAGCATCTTGACTTCATCCACAGTCAAGCGCAGGCTCTTGGCGGGTCCTCGCCCGGGCTCGATGCGCCTCCCTAGCAGCGTCTGTACGCCGTCGACATACTCGTCAAGCTCGCTCTCCTCCTCGGCTTTGCTGCTGACCCCGTCGTCTACCTCGATGCTCTCTTGCTCGCCCTCCGCGGCTTCAGTCCGCGCTTTCTTCTCGACCTTCTCGTCGCCCTTGTATAACAGAGCCCACCTGAAAAACTCCTTCACATTCTCCCGCCTGATCTCATGGCTTCTTGCGCCCAGGAACCACCTCGAGATGTATCCCTCTGGCTCTGGTATCTTCCCCCAGATCTTCCAAAACAGCTCCTTGCGCTCTTCTTGGTTCGGCGGCGGGGGATGCGGGGCTTCTGCCTGCAGAGAGCGCTTTCGGGGTATGAAGACAAGGAGCCAGAACGCCGTCTCGATGATGGCCCAGGCGAGCAGGAAGCGGGTAAATGCGGTCTGCGGGTGCTCGGCGATGCTGAAGCTGCAGAAGAAGATGCTGAGCGGCAGGACGAGCCGCAGCGCGAGAATGGCGACGCGGATGAGCAAGTACTTAGGGACACTGTGCTCGAGCATGGCGGCGGCGTAAATGGCAAAAATTAGGTATGTGGGTAGCTGTTTCAGCCGTGCTCCATTGCGTTGGTCAACAGGCACAGCGTGAATAGGCGTAGGGTAGGTGCGGCCATGGCTGTGCAGGAAGGCTTAGTTTTACATAGCAAGGCTGTTCCCAGTTTGCACATGTTTGCGCCATCCTGCTGAGTCAGGCCGAAGGATGCAGCCCCAACATCGTCATCGCACTGTCAACATGAGACGACTTCGTCCTTATCGCAGTATCCACATGTCTGCCTCATCGCAATAGTTGTTGAGCGCTGTGCAGGCAAGGCACTGCATTGAAGTACAAGGACATTCCCGGGTTCGTGCGCAGGGTGTGAGGGTGCTCATCGTAAAGCGCAAACCACTGCTATGCGCATCAGTCGCTAGCACGGCACTGACACTTCTACGTCGCATTCTCTGATTTTTGTTGAGTCCAAGAGCTATTGATTCGCGACTTTGGCTGGCTTTCACATCCGGTATCTTGAGCCGAGTGCACTACTACGCCACGTCAACGTTAGTGAAATCCGAAGCTCGATCCATCACTAAGACTACACAGACGCTTGTCGCTTCTAGGGAGCAACAGCCAAATGCGGTTCTGTCTGCGTGTGGTATATCTCATAATTTGCGTTCTGTGTATTTCCTTACCTGCGGTTCTCGTTCCCATCCCATCTGCGCCTCCTGTAATTGCGTCGATCTCGGATTCATCAATTCGTCCTGCCCAATGTTCCAAAAAGCCCTGAGTTGCGTTCTCCTGGTAATTGAAACTTGAATAATGAGTTATGATAGTGTCAGGATGGGCCACGGTAGCATTATCCATCTTCCTGACTCCCAAAATCTGGCCCTGTAGAAAGCCTGATTGCAGCTACATGTTCGAATCCGAACCCTGGACTCGGCATATGGCTTCATAGTTTCAAGGTATCACTGTGAATGTATATCCCTTCATCGCACGCTCTCTTGACATGATTCCTGACAGAAAAGAGATGGACGAATAACAAATCTGAACCAAGCCTAATCGAAATCGGATGAAGACCACAAGTTGTCCCAGGTTTCCTTTTGATACCTCGGAGGGATCAGACAAACTAAAATGATGTCGAGGCCAGCTTTGCGAAGTTGGTGCTGCATCCGGGGTTCGGGGTGTTAAGACTCGTGAAGCAGGAGAGTCGAGGAACGTTGTCTGGCAAGTCGTGTAACAACTCGACACATGTCGTGGTTCTGGATGGTGACGGCTTAAAGGATCCAGATTACTGCTAAAAGGAGTTCCTGCTGGTTCCGTGCTACGTTGGAAATTTAGCTTTGCACACGAAGGTCGTTTTGTTCTATGTTCTTTGCCTTTTTTTTTCGATCGTGCAGCTCTTTTGCAGAGACACTGTGAGATTATATCGCTTTGGTAGTGGCTCCTTGCCTTGCTAGATTCAATGCGGTATGGTTTTACATGTGGGAACAAGTGCACTGGGCGAGCTTCTAGAAGACTTTGTCACAAGGGTTTCAACCATATTCACTGCTTTATACAACCCCGCAGTTTGCATGGCAGGCAAAGAATCTGACATACGCGATGCTTTTGACAAGATCTATTATCAAGCCATGGCTACGTGTAATGGGATTGTGGACAGGAAGTCCGCAGTTGGGACACACTGTCTTTCAACCAATATGAATGGTTGGGAGCGTGAGCGGAATGCAAACCCGCAGACAGAGGAAGGAAGCTAACGTTGCCACTTTTTTTTTTTACACAGGAAGGAAATTTATTCCTCAGAAGGGAACAATGGTTCAGGGGTGGTCGTCAATACTTCCCAAGGTTCGAAAAGAGGTATATGGCCGAAGAACAACATTACACATTGCTTCACTTGCTAGAACTATCCATTGCACATATGATTTATATTTAGTTTCTGTACTCAAATAAGATGTAGAGGCAATGCAAGCAGAGAACACCTATTCTAGATGCCACTGAGTTTTGGCCCAGGTTTTATAGATCGAGAGACTGTCCCATCTTGGGTGAACGGCCTGAGATGCGCGCAGAGTTCGAAAGATGTCTTAGGAAGACCTTAATCAGGCGTATCGAGGCATTTTCTTGTGCCTCCTAATGCAGCCTTCAAGTGTGACGCGACTTTGGTCGTCTCAGCACTTGGCAATGAAGCCTTTCCTAAGAACTCTGAATATAATTGACTCCATTGCGAGAAATTCTGTACATCCTAGCTAAAAGGATAAGGACTCTACTGAGCATCAGTTGCAATCAGTTTTTTCAGTCATATTCAAGTACTTTGCTACATGTTCCGGTCGACTATCTGTTCTCATACCAAGGCAGCAGCGCAACTTTATCATTATACCCTGATCCATTCGCCAACACTCAGCAAAGATATACACACTTAAGAAATATCGTCTTACAGATATTAGTACAGGTGTTAAGGTGTCAACAAAGATCATGTATGCAATCCATCGATCGCCATAATGACAAGCTAGTATTACTTCGATTCCATCTCTTGGGCTGGTTTCCCAGACCGTATGCACTTCTACACATATCAAAATGACCATATTTGCATATATATGCACTCCAAGTGATTGGAGGTTGCAAACTTCTAGATCGCTCTCAATAGTTTGCATACATTTAATTAATCGCGAGAAATGTAGTAACCCGACGCTGTTGCTCGCCTTCAATTCTATCACTTGACCGATTTACACTCCGAATAGCCGCTATAAGTTGGGTACCTGCCAGGGCTTGATTGGGTTTCTGTGTTGATGGACGTTTTTTCGAGGGAAGATGTAATTCTGCACTGGAAAAAAAATCTACAAGCCAACCATTACTTGCGCTATACCGTAAAGACTGGTCTATATGGACCTTGTCTCGAGGTACGCGTTCGCAAGATGGACAATTGCATCCGACATCCGGGCCTTCACCAAGCACACTGAGCACCCTGCACGCTCACCACTTTCCTGATGTTTGGATGCTTTTCAGGCAACAGTCGTTTCTAACGGGGAAGCTGCTCGACAGCTCCGCAATTCCTGCCAACCCAAAGTGGTTCGAGACTTGCTTTGCAATTTTACCTGTTTGCAAGCCTAATCAAAAGGCCGAAAGGCTCACCGCTCTCACCGATATCGCAGTTCTCACTCTCGCTTACTTTTCTTCTCCCAGGTGGATATAAAGGAGTTTTCTTTTCGTGTTCAGCGTTCCTGTCTTCTTTCACACATTTATTGGTTTCTGTACTCCTCATTTATCCTCTATCGGCAACTTCCACAGTCTTTATCTATTCTCCAACTTCAAACATGCATATCTCAATCTTCTTCGCTGGTTTTTTGAGTCTCGTGCTCCCCGCGCTCAGCGCAGCTATCGCCGATCCCCAACAACCTCCATTCCCCGTGGACGTCCACACTCGCCAACAAGCTCCCACCACCGGCGATCAGCATCCCCTCTGCGGCGCCTTCGCATGGTGGAACAACGGCCATTGGCAGGAGGAGCAGCTCTGGGAGATCCGCGATTGCACCAAGTTCTACGTCAACGTCGGTCGAGTCAACATGGAAGAGTGGGGCAAGTGCCTCATCTGCTTCTTCTTCCCGTGGGTCATCTTCCATGGAGCAAGGCTTTTCAACTTTCTCACTATGTGCCAGGTCCAACGATTGCTCTGGTCACAACACTCTCACCATGACTCCCAACCACGGCTGGGTTGACACCAAGGGCGATGTGTGGAGCTACAAGTGTAGCTTGAAGGAGTGATGCTCTCAGGGTAAGTATGCGTTCCCGTTGGCTGCGGGTGGTATCCCCGGATAAAATCGCTGACTACGCAGCAGAAGCTTGGGGTCATCCAGTGCCCGCATGAGGGGCGGAGGGATTGGAACGGCCCGATGGAGGTGGAAAAGTGGTTCGCTGATCATATAGTTGGGGGAAAATGTCTCTGCAGGCGTGTCACGTTCAATGGAGGAGAAGCCATACTGATTGGCAGCCTGTGATGTAGACCAATGAAGCCTTATCCACAATTGTCTCTCTCTCTTTTTCGTGCCTCTGTCGTGAGAATGTCTACTTGATGCGGCGACGGGTAACAGAATGGCTGCTAGCATGCGAATATCTCCATCAACCAAAGTACACCGGTACAGCGGGATTTCGAAGGTCGTGGAACCTGTGCGTTTGAACTGGCAGGCGCGAAGGGCGGTGGGTCACGTGCTACCCAGCGCGACGGCAGGTGCGCAGGCGGGCCTGCTCTATTCCAACAAACACAGACTCGCTCCTTCTCGCGTCGTCTAATCTCGCGCCCCGTCAGCGAGTGATGCCAACATGGCGAGATCATCGCAGTCAACTGTAAAACATAGCGCAAAGCGAAGATATATCTTCGATCTGCCTGCAGGGTTTGCCGTTCGCCCCCAGTCCCCTACGATATGCCGTCTATCTCGACCCCAAGCCCGATCTCACGTGCGGCACGGTCGCAAAAGCAAGTTCGACTTCTTTGGGTTGCCCGCCGGTGAGGCTTACCCCTCGATTGCGTCCAGTACTAGCTACTGACTGTGATCGCAGAGCTCAGGAAATTGATCTACAGCTATGCGGTTAGCTCTCCCCATAACCCTGACGCTGGGCGTGTGTACCTGATTCGTCAGAAACAGGGAGAGTACCGTGATTTTACTGGGCTTCCCCTTGTCTGCAACGCTATGTACAAAGAGTACACCTCAACCCTCGTCCAAAACACTACCGTCACTGTCCGCGCGGAAGACGTTAATGAATACATTGGGAACTTCTACGCAGACCGCGATGGTGCTCTCAAGCACGGAGACATGCAAGTCTCGTATATTGCTTATGGAAGACCAGTTGCATGGGACGTCATTGATGTTGCCAGTCGCTTTTCCTTCAAGCTTGATGTCTCACAGCTGCTAAAGCTTCAATGCCGTCTACCGCGGATGCGCGTGTCATTTCTGTGCTACTCCCAAACTTTCATCAACAAGGAGCCAATGTACTGGACCCAAATGACCGAGGACTTCAACGAGTTATTCTCCGCAGCGCCGATCTATGGCCCGACATTGCCCGGCGCAGGTCCAATCCCTTCCATTCTACCCGGAATGGTGGAGTATTTCGAGGACAAGACCGACTACGAACTCTCAGTGAACGCGTGCTGGCCACAGCCAGGACACACGTCTGCGACTTCCCATCATCGCCCCGCCGTAGTCTTCGACATAAAATTCGACGCTTCCAAGAATCCAGATATGCCGTTCTCCGAGCATTGGCGCAATCGAAGCGAGCTCAAGCGTCTCGCAGATACGCCATGGAACGTCGACGAGATGCTCGAGCTGGAGGAGGATCTTATCACGCCACGTTTCGACATAGATCAGATGTGGACCCTTCTCCACCAGACTGGACTTTACAACATGGGCGTCAGTGATTGGTTTCTCAATTTCAATCGCGAGTACTTCACTCTGCACCCTGATGATTTCTGCCCCCCGCTGATCTCCGGTGACCAGCCGCGCATTCAGGACGCGGGGAAGGTTGACAAGGATGAGGAGATGACCGAGGGCAACGATGTGTCTGCCACCGTATATCGGCCTTTACCCCTGCCATTCGTTCCATTCGTCGACAAGGCGCCTGGTACTGAAAATAGTTTCCTCGAGTACCAATCGATCACAACCCTGGACGAGGACCACGGCTTCGGACGTTGCTCCGACACATCGTTCGAGGAGCTGCGATTGCTGACGTACAAACACCAAGCAGGACAGTCCCAGGAGCCTCTGTACCCAGATAGACCCGAGGACGAGGATACCCCTAGCGTCTTCCAGGAGCTGTTGCGGGAGGCTGGTATTGACGCCTAAGGACACTTCGAGCTCATCCCAGGTTGTCGAGGTCTGACGTCAACTCTAGGTGGATCGAGAAGAGCGGTTATCTGGCAGAGAGCAAGCACACGTGTACATTTTTGCTTATCGTCCAAGGACAGTTGCGTAGTTTTGAATGAACGAAGATCTACACATTGGCGTATGTTTTGTATGAGCGTGACATAGCTAAGAGCTTCTGGTCGGTGATCCGGACTCGCCCTTCATTTTGTGTTTGTTCATGACTGTTCCTCTACGGTTCCAGCCCGTGCTCTACACAGGATGCCCCTCCGGAGCTGCCCCAAAATCCCTTTCAAACTGCTCCCAACCGCCTCTTGGCTCGTCACACATCATCATCTCGCTAACCACCATATCATAATACCCATCGCGCGGCAACTTGCCCTGACACACCGTCCCACCCATGGCAATATTCAGCAGAATCCTAAAGTCCTCCATCCGCCGGATCCCCAGCGGGATATTCGCCTTCTGCACGGGTCTCCCATCAATATACCACACCATCCTGCCGCGCCAATTCGGGATCCCTTCCTCCTCGATCCACGCGAAGCCATATGTGTGGGGACACCGCGCGATATCCGGCAGCGGCGTGACGATGACCTGATGCTTATTGTGGTCCTCGCCGTTGTAGTGGCCCCAGTGCAGACACGTGTGGTTTTCCCCTGCGCCTTGCCAGCTCTCGCAGATGTCGACCTCGCCATCGGTCGGCCACGTGAACGGGTCGGCGGGCAGCATCCAGTACGCGGGCCATACGCCCTCGGCGCCGGGCGGCAGGATGGTCGCGGTCAGGTAGCCCCGTGGCCGCGAGAGCGTCTGATGCGACGTCAGCCGCGCCGAGGTGTAGGTGCCGCCCTGGACAAGACCGCGCACGATGAGGCGGTTGTCGTGGTGGAACGAGTTGGCGGGATTGTCAGTGTAATTTTGCTTCTCGTTGTTGCCCCAGCCGTGGTCACCGAGCTCGTGGCGGAAGTTGTGCGAGACTGGTGTCGCGGCGTCGAAGGAGGGTTTCCAGTAAACCTTCTCAGTGGCGGGAGACGGCGCATTCTGGGGCGGCGGTGGGTTCGATATCGGTCGGTTCTGCGGGATTGAAGGAGGTGCGGGAGAGTGTGGTTTGCTATGTTGCGGGATGGGTGGTGGGCCGAAGTTCTGCTGTGTCGGTGGTGGAGGACCCCATTGTTGCTGAGGAGGACCCCATTGGGTCTGTGGAGGGCCCCATTGCTGGTTTGGAGGCTGGTATTGTTGCTGGGGGTATTGTGCGCCGGTGTACTGAGCGTTCGGAGCACCGGTATACTGCGGCTGCTGCCCTGGATAGCCTTGCTGAGGAGGGCCCTGGCCGGGATAGCCTTGCTGATTGTTCGATGAAGAGTGCTGGGTGTTGTATTTTTGCTCGTATTCTTTAACCTTAGCTTTGCCCTTCTCAAAGAGCTTGTTGAAGGAGCTAGACATGGTGGCGGATTTTGTGTTTACGAGTGCGGGGAGATCGTTCGGCGATGTAGACCTAAAACGCGTTGTCCCGTCAGACGTGGGGCAGATTGGCCAATGATGTCACCGGCCCTCTCAGCATCAGGATTCCTCCCAACAAGTTCCCATCATGCACATAACAATGTGTCGGAAGCCGATATTTGTGAAGATTGTGTGCTTCGAATACACTAGATAGGTTCGCTATTTTACAGGTCCATCATTCCAGTCGTTGCGTCGTCAAGGGTATCATGAACGCGACAATTTGATCGCTCCAGTATTACCATTTGTTCCATTGCGCCATGCCATTCCCCCTACCGGTCAATGAATGCGCCCCATCAGAGATCGCTACGCATATCGCGCAGGTCCTAGTTCAACTTCTTGTTTCCAACCTGGACCGACCTGCCCTGGCTGCGCTGGTACTGCAAGAATCCAAAGAAAGCAAGTCCTAGGATTGCAAGCATGGCAATGTTGCCTGTATTGGATCAGCCTTCGCTCTTCATATCTACGATCTTGTGAGTGTATTGAGAACTTACCAAGCACGAACTGCACGATGCCACCCGCGAGGTCGACCAGCCCCTTGAAGAACTCGATGAAAAGGTTGATTGCACCCGTGAAGAAGCGCAGCACGAACTCGACCGTCTTCTGCGCGAGATCGCCGGCGGTGGTGAAGAGAGACCAGACGACTTCGATGAGGCTCTTGGCCAGGTCGCTCAGGCTGTGAATGATGGACGACATGATTTCCAAGTGTTTGTTGTTGCAGAAATGTGGTGTGAAGGTCGATGTAGTGCAGTGGAATAGAGTAGGGTTGGCGTGTGTGTATGTTATCAAGGTAGGGCGCAAGAGCTCTCTGCAGTAGTTATGGCAAGACGCAAATAGGATGATGTCGTTAATACGTACCTCACGTGCGGGTACGAATCAGCTTGCTTTCTTTTGTTTCGCGACTGGGTCAGGCAACAGGAATCTGGAAGTGGCTTAAGACAGAGTGGCTGGGAGAATGCCGTCTGGTTGGCGAGGGTGAATGCGGCACGCGACGCCAGCTACGCGCAGTGTGCCTATGACGTCACATTTCATACACAGGGTCCGAGTTGGCAGGATGTCTATGATCGACGCCGCTTTCGGTAGGCCTCAAGACTGCCGTATTGGGAAGCTTGAATATGGATATCGGCTTACATACCACAGCTTGTTCGTTCTCTTTTGCAGCTCAGTGTCCGAAGGTATCACACATGGGAATGGAATTGTCCTAGGTACGGTCGATCTTCTAACGCCGTTGCTTTTCAGTATCATACAATCCTACCGCACGTACTTCAGCAACTCAGCCATGCGAATCAATGCCGAAGAGGAGATTGCTGCCCGGAGATGAACAGCCAGAAGACGTAGAACAGGGCGAAGGGCTCGGGTCCGAGCGAGGAAAAGTTCCGGTACTGCAACGACTGCTGCTTGAAGAATCGCTCAAGTCGAATCTTTTGAGTGGTGAACGCTGGTGGGTACCTCAGGCCCAAACGGTACTCGCTTGTCGCTGATGTGAGACAAAATGTTCAATACGATTAACACGAGAAACCACGCTTTGGAGACCATGAAGCTTTGGGCAGATGCTTCCCAGCTTGAAGGAGCTCGTATTCGATGAGTCACACTTGCCTGCTCAACCTCGCGCGAAAGGCGCCATACTCGAGCGGGCAGATCGGAGGTTTCGGAAGACAAAATTTACGAGAGATAAGCATGCCCGTGCTAACGATGCTCAGAAGCGAAACCGGAATCCCGTGGAAGTTTAGGGTTGACTGTATGGGATCCTCGATGCATAACGTTGAGACCTTACGTTAAGTCCGCAAAATCCAGACCAAGACGGGACGATATACCACCAACATAAAATTGCGCCGAACACCAGAAATGAAGTTGTCTAAGTATAAGAGTGGGCATTTGCCTCAAAAATAGACAGGTAGAAATCAAGATACACCACGATGAAGCTTTTTACATTCACCATTCTCTTCTCCCTGGCCATCGCTGCCCCCCAAACCCTCCCCACCACCCAACGTCTTACAACCTTCCCTGGCTTCGCCGAGAACATCGCCGTCCGCCCTAACAACCACCTCCTGATAACCTCCCTCTCCACCTCCGCACTGCATACCCTCGACCCCTACGGCCCAAACACAACAACCCTCCTCCCGCCAATTTCCAACGCAAACGGCATCAGCGGCATCGCCGAGCTCCAACCCGATTTATTCGCCGTCTCAGCAGGTCTCTGGAACACGACCGAGCGCCGTGCTACAAACGAAACCATCTGGACCATCGATTTCAGACAAGCTCCACCCGCGTTCACGAAGGTCGTCGAGATACCCGAGACAACGATACTCAATGGCTTGACAGCCATTCCTGGGACTTCCATCGTCCTCGCGTCCGACTCAGCCATCGGCGCCATATACTCGGTCGACGTCGGGAAGCGCAGCTACGCCATCGCCATCCAGGACCCCATCCTCACGCCCGTCGGCCCAGCGCCTAATCTCGGCGTCAACGGCATCGAGGTGCACGGTTCAGACTTGTACTTTGCGAACAGCGGGAGGGGTGTGCTTGGGCGCTTTCCCATCAACCGGGCGGGGCGGGCGACGGGGGAGGCGGAGGTGGTCGCGCAGTTCAACGCGTCTGTGAACTCGGCGATTGATGATTTTGCGATCGATGAGGGAGGCATTGCGTACGTCGCGTTTCATCCAAATACTATATTCAAGGTTGGTAGAGGTGGTAAGACGGAGGTGGTTGTTAGCGGGGAAGGGGAGGTGAGGGATCCGACGAGTTTAGCGTTGGGGCGGGGAAGGGGGAGGAGGAAGGTGCTGTATGCCTCTGTGAATGTTTTGGGGGAAGAGATTGTGGGTGGGGTTGATGCGATCTATTTTTGAGGATGGCTTGATGAGTTTGGACTGTAGACGGATGCTGGGGGGGAGTGTTGCGATCTTCTGGGCCCCGGAGGAGCTAAGTAGTACTAGCTGTGGTATGAGGAACACTGTACAGATGGGTGCTAGTGCGCGTTGGACATGTGCTATGATATTTCCGGGCATAGAGTTTGTCATGGCTGCAACTGTTGTTCTATATGAAGTGAGGCATCAATGTCACTTGGGCAAGTCCGAGCTCCATGTCATGTTTCCGTATCGTTCGCCCGTAAGATTACTATAGCACGATGTGTCGTCCAGCACGCAAGTCCTGGCGACAATGCTCCTGTGCCATAGCACTCGTATGCCCGGGTTTGTGGGTCGTTGCTCTGACCTTTGTTCAAATACGACTATGGGTAAGTGGTAGTCCTGGCCTTTGTCCCTGCACCAGATATATTGGGCCATGGAGATAGGGCTCTCATTGGGATATGGAGTTCAGCTACCATCGCGCCTACTCGGGGTCCTCTTTTGCTTGTTCGATTTTTGCGGCTCTACAGAAATGAAGGCCTCGAGGACGATCAGTATGTGCGTGACAACGAAGATCATAGGTCTCGGACTTACATCAGTAAGCTTCTGCTGAGCGAAGTCAGCCCATTCCCATTTTGTGCGCATCGCTACAGCATCGGGTATTGTGGACATGCCCACTTTCCCACCTAGTGACATTGACCCATAGCGAAAGCTGACTATGTGGCCACGACTCTTGACGCTTGCGAACAGCGGGAATAGGGGTCGGTAGATGGTGATGACTCGGTCAATATCGCATTTACCACTCTTGATAACCAGATTTACGTCCAGGATGACTTCGATCGTGGCCTTGCGCTGCAGCTTGAGCAAGAATCGAAGTGTCTTCAGTGTGAACCTCCAACCGTTACCGGTAGGTCGAAGGCATAGTCTGAGTCGACCGACTTGCTGCAAGGGGGCAACGGCGTTCTGAGATGTGTTCTCGGGCGAAGACAAGCGCTGCCCAAGGAACATCGGGAGTAAGTATAGATCTTCTTGTCCAAACACGAAGGTCTTCTCCCGATAACACATCTCCGCGAGCTCCTTGAGGAATACTTCACCGCAGTACTTGACATCCCAACAGTGTCGATACTTTGTCTCGTTCATACCCAGCTTGCAGATGAGCGGTGGGAATGCGGCAGCATTCGCAGATAACGGTCCAAGATGGCGCTCGTGTGCTGCTTGGGATAGCTGGATGACGTTCTTGAAAGCGTGGCCCCGATCAAGCATTGCCGAATAGACCATGTCGCGGACCTCGCGCGGGAAGCTAGTTATGACTTGATGGCATAGTTGTTGGCAAGAGAGCCAGGCGTATTGTTGCACCATCTTCTCAAACTTAGAATTGAGCTTTAATCTTGTCTCGTAGTGTCTACCAAGCTGTCTCTGGAGTTCGAGACGCCTGAAAACTCTGTCAACGTTAGCTTGAGGGTCACACATCTCATTATCAGTCGGCGCGTTTACTCAGCCGTATCTTTCCTGCAGCGCTCAACGTCGTGGAGCGTGGGCACTGTAATTCCTAGAGAGATGGAAGAAGCCATTGCGTGGGTGCCGACGTTGTAGCCACTTGCCGTAAAGCTCAAGAATTAGATTCATGACAAGGAGCTCTGGCAGGTGAGGAGTTGAATATATGTAAGGACGGCTGGACTTGACTCGCTCCTGCCTCTTACGGTTGAGGCGAGACAGTCTCTCACTTCACCCTGTCAACTAGTAAACACCCAAAAGTGAGAGCGCAAAGAAGTTCACCCCACCCGAAACTGGGGTGGCGGGTAGTCGATCCCTGTGCGTGTGAAGGCATCTCTCAGAAGTATAGGAACAACACCTGTCCGCAATTTTGCAGATGTGGATTATCTAGGTAGATTTGGTTTCAATACCGAACGACAATACATGCAGTTCAAATCAAGGCCATGGACTTGACTCAAAGTATTATAGCATGATGTTGACGAAGGCGGCAGGGAGTCGTTTCCGCGTCTTTGGGCGGCGGCCTCACGGTCTCTGATTACCCAGGGTAGTCGCCGATAGTCTCGATGAAGCACCACCCCGTAACGAACGAGAGGCATTGAACGCTAGATCGGCCTTGATAATGGAATGCGTTGAGCCGGGATTAGAGACGATGAGACCGGATGATGTGATGGAGCCAGGAGCGGTGTGACGGGCGTCATGCTGTCCATGCCAATGTCAATCAGGTTCTAGACGGGTAGGCGGGAGTGAGGCGATCGTCCCCAGGTGCTTCCCTGCAGTCTGAAACCGCCCGGATCACGCACGTGGGAGGAGTCTTCGTATATATCACGTGAAGCTATGGGTACCTCCTCAGGTACCGAAGTGCCTCAACTATGTGGCCTACATGCAGAAGAAATGCGAGCGCTGTTGATCTGAACACGTTTAGATGCATTGGCCCCGCAAACTCGGCGCAGAATTGAACGTGTGCTCTCGTCAATGGGCAGCGGTCCGTCTGGGAGTGGGATGGATGTGCTGGCGTTGGTCCATGGACGAGGATACGTCGTGTTTGCTGTCAACCGCGGGTCTCACCCTGGTCACAGACATGGGTGCAGAAGGCACCCCACATCGCATGCATGAAGCAGCTGCGACGAAAGGCCGCGCAAACGCCTGCCTGCAGTACATATACTCGCACGGCGCACGGCACCGCTGGGTCAGGTTGCACACCGTTCTATCCTCGGCCGCCCTGTCCATAGCCGCCGTCGCTGCGCTGGGCCCTAGCTGCAGCCATGGACTCGCCGCCCCCGCCGCCAGTTGCAAGCGAGCCCGCTGGCGAAGAGTCTCCATCGTCCACGAACACCGAAGCTCCCAAGGGGACTGCTCGCGCCCGCGCCCGCGCAACATCTGCAACGCCCGCCTCGCCCGCCTCGCCCGCGCGCCGGAACATGGCCTCGAACCCGCCCAAGGACCCTGTGCCTCCTCGCCGGCCCACCACTGTGGTCGGCGCGGGAACTGCCGTCCGTCGCCCAGCTGCAACGAGCTCGACGCGTGCCGCAGCCACCGCGTCAAAACCACTTTCCAGCTCGACCACACGCACCTCCGCCGCGGGATCCAGCTTGAGCAAGCCGCCGACGCGTCCTGCGCCCGGAACAGTGGTGCGGAAGCCTGCATTGGCTTCCAAACCCACCGCGTCCGATGCAGAGCCAGACTTGTCCTCCGTCACGTCAGGGGACGAGAACAAGAGGCCCGCGGCGCGCCGAACGACGCTGGCCTCGAGCTCGGCGACCAGGTCATCGCCTGGCAAAACCACCACTACGCGCCCGGCCGCTTCCACCGCGACTGCTGCGAAGCGCCCCCTGACCGCGCGGCCTTCCACAGAGAGCGCTACAGCACGAGCAACTCCCCGCGCATCATTGTCAGGGTCGACACGGCCTTCCACCACTGCACGGCCGACGACGACAACAGCGAGGGCAGCACCGGGCTCAGTGACCAGGGCACCTGTCTCACACGCGAAGAAACCATCCATCACCGCTGCTCCTACACCGGCCCCTGTCCCGAAAGATGCCATCCCCGAGGAAGAGTACGTGCCTCTGACCCACTTCTGCTGCTGCTGCTGCATGCTGACTCCACCAGTACCGCCGAACTCGTTATCCCCCCCAGGAGCGAGCGCCTCAAAGAGCAAGCTGCTTCCGATGCCGAAGTCGAGACCAGAAAGAGCGCCCTTGGGCCTGTCAAGGCTGCCCTCGCACGCCTGGGCGAGCGCGACGAGGCGACGCGTCCCGATACTGCCCCCTCTGGCCCCGTTACCGATGGCGACCTAGACTCGAAGCGGCGAAGCGCACAGGTCATGCACGACTTCTTCAAGGAGACAAATATGCGCGAGAAGCTGCAGGAGCAATGCGACGACCTCAACCGGGAGGTGGACAACCTCCAGGCGGAGCGGACGAAGCTGAAGCAGCAGCTGCTTGATGCACAGTCGGCTATCGCCGAAAAGGATAGAGCCATTGCGGATGCAGCCAAGTCATCAGGCCCTGATCAGGCTGCGCACACGACGCTGGTGGATGAGATGGAGAAGAAGTTCGACACGGAGACCAAGGCACTGGAACAGCAAAAACAGAAGCTACAAGAGGAAACCGCTGCCGCTCAGAAAAAGGAAGCAGAAGAGACCAAGCGTGCGGCGGAGCTCCAGCAGATCCTCAAGCAGCTCAATGAGGACCTGGAGAAACAGGGCGCCGAATGGGATGCTGAGAAGAGAAAGCTTGTCGAACAGCAAACCCAGATCGAGGCCTTGACGACCGAGGTAGCCGCGCTCAGGGAAGAGAGGGATACGCTGAGAGAGCAGTACCGCGATGCCCAGGCTACCTTGGAATCCTTGCAAACGAAGCTTACTGAGATCGAGCAAAGCCGCACAGACGACCTAAAGTCCCGCGATGAGCAGATTGATGAGCTTTCCCGAACCGTAAAAGATCTTCAAGCCGAAATCGCTGCCTCAGAAAGCAAACACGATGCAGCGTTGCAGGAAACGCGACAATCTCTGGAATCGAAATCTTCCGAATCGTCCAAGGTCGTGGAAGAACTGCAGGCTAAGGTAGAATTGCTGTCTCAGCAACACACCGACGAATTGCGACAGAAAGACGAGGTCATTGAGTCACAGGATAAGGCGCTCAAGGATCTTCGAGAACTCTCCGATCAGCTACAAGCTCGTGCCGATCAAACAAGTACGGAACTGGAACAGGCTCGTAGCGAGCATGCTGCTGCTATTAACGACAAGATCGCCGAGCTGCAGAAGAGCCACGAGGAAGCGCTGCAGAGCAAAGAGGGTGAAGTCTCGCGCCATCTAGAGGCTGTGGACAGTCTACAGAACCAGATCAAGAATCTGCAACAAGGCGAGACTGACGGAGCCAAGATTGCTGCTGAACTCAACAAACAAATCGAAGAGTTGAAGCAGACACATGCAGAAGCCCTGGATATCAGATCCAGTGAAAATGATGAGCTCGTCAAACAACTGGATGCGATCAACGACCAGTTGAGTGGTGATGCGGCAGAGATTGAAAAGTTCAAGGATGAGAATGAAGGACTGCGCAAGACTATCCAGACGCTGGAACAAGTCGCAGAACAGGAGAGCCACCAACACGCCGCCGCCCTTTCAAAAGCCCAGTCTGAGCTCCAAGAGGTGACTGATAAGCTCGACTCGTTGCGATCAGAACTCGAAAGTATTCAGGAGCGGGCGAGGAAGGACCTGATCACTCTCGGTGATGACCACGATGCCGAAATTGAATCACTTCGCGCCGATCTGGAGGGAGATGCCAAGAACCGCCTCGAAGAGCTACAGTCCAAGTACGATGCTCTCGTAGCCGACAAGAACGCTACCCTGGAGCAACATGAGAAGACACTTGCAGAACGTGCTGCTGCGCTCGATGCGGCGAACGAAGAAATGGCCACCCTCAAAGAGAATTCTGGATCGGCCTCGCAAGAGCTGACGGATGCATTTTCGCGGCAGAAAGAACTCGAAACGGAGAAGCTCGCAATCGAAGTGGCGTATACTACTTCACAGAGCTCGCTCAAAGATCTACAGGAGCAGCTTGAAAAACTCGCCGAGGAGAAAGCATCCGCCGAAGAAGCTCACTCGTCTTCCCAGAGGTCGTTTGCGGATCTGCAGGCGCAGCTCGAAAAGCTAATCGAGGAGAAAACTGCCGCTGAAGAGACTCTCTCATCATCCCAGAAATCGTTCTTAGATCTCCAGACACAGCTTGAGAAGCTCGTCGAAGAGAAGTCAGCGATCGCAGACGCTCATTCTTCGACCCAGATGTCATTCGCAGATCTACAGGCACAGCTCGACAAGCTTACTGAGGAAAAGTCCGCCATCGAGATCGCTCACTCTTCTTCGCAGAAGTCGTTCCTAGATCTGCAAGCGCAACTGGACAAATTGACTGAAGAAAAATCTGCCGCCGAAGAAGCTCACTCGTCTTCGCAGAGCATCATCACGGACCTTCAAGCCCGCCATGATTCGCTTCTAGCAGAGAGATCATCCGCCGAGGAAGCCCACCAAACGTCGCAAAATCTCATTACCGACCTTCAATCTCGCCACGACAGATTGCTCGAAGAGAAGACTGCTGCCGAAGATGCACACAGTCGCGCCATCGATGCCTTGAAGCTAGAGTCTGATAGCACGTCGAAGCAACTTTTGGGCGAATTGCAAGAGAAGTACGATGCACTTGTGGCGGAGCAGAGTGAAGTGCAGGGAGTACACCAGAACGAATTGCGGAAGATCACAGTTGAGCGCGACTCTCTTCTAACCCAACTCGCGGACCTGGGGAAGAAACATGAAGCCATCCTCTCCGAGAATCTTATCGACGAAGAAGCGCACAGCAAGGCACTAACACAACAACGAGCGGAGATCGAGGAGGCGCACAACCAGGCTTTGACCGAGCTACAGGTAGAGGTCGGGAAGAAATTCGAGTCGCTGCTCGAGGCCCTGCAATCCGACTTGTCAGCCATGGAGCAGCAGAAGAAAGCGGCTGTGGAAGAAAAGCAATCTGTATTGGAGGAGCTCATCGCTCTCAAGAAGGATCTTTCTCTACATGACGAGTCTGCGCAGACGAATCTGAAGGAGCTAACTGAGAAGTACGAAAATCTCGCACGCGAAAAAGCAGCCGCCGACAACGACCACGAAGCCGCCATAGCTTCATTGCGCGAGGCCTTGAAAGACGATCATGAGAAGGCAGCGTCTGAGCTTCAAGGACAGTGTGACGCACTCCAGGCTAAGCTCATTCAAATCGATCAGGAGCACAGTGATGCCATCGCGTTGTTAAAGGAAGAGCTGAGCGAAGGCCATTCCAACAATCTGACAAATATGAAGAAGACTCTCGAGGACTTGCAGCATCAGCACGACGACCTCATCGAGCAGAAGCAGTCCATGGAGAGAGCTCACGAAGACGCCATAGCGGAGCTCATGGTCGGCATGGAAGCAAGCATGAACGACGCAGTCCAACAGCTTCAGAAGAAATACGATGCGCTGGTCAGTGAGATGGAGATAACGAAAACCAATCATGCGAAGGAGCTCGAGCTTGCGAAGAGGGGCAGCAGTGAGTCGGAAGGCATGCTTAGGGAGCTGCAATCGCGCCACGCCACAGAACTCGAAGAAGCCAAAAACAGTAGCACTGAGTTGGAAAGCATGTTCCAGGAATTACAATCTCGCCACGCCGCAGAACTCGCAGAGGCTAAGAAGAGCGGATCGCAACACGAAGGCTTACTCCAGGAACTACAATTCCGCCACGACACGCTGTCGGCGAAGGCTGCCGCGGACATTGAAAGTCAAGCACAGGAAGTCAGCCGTCTGCACGAACTCATCAAGAAGCTAGAAGCAGACCACTCGAAAGCCCGTCAAGAAGCAAAGACGGCCCAAGACAGCATCGAGGAAATGAAAGTCCACGTCGTAAAAAAATATCTCGCCAAAGTCGAGCCGCTCGAACGCGAGAACGGCCAGCTTAAGGACAAAGTCGACCGCCTACAGGCCATCCTCCACGCAGGCGATAGAGTCGCCCGCGCGGCCGCCACCATGGGCGAGAAGCGCGAGATTGACACGCTCGCCGAGGAAGATGAGGAGGACGAAAGCGAGGAGTTCACGTCGGGTGCCCATTTGCATTCGGCGGGCAAGGCGTCGCCGCCAAGAGAGGTTCTTGGAACAGTGAGTTTGTCGCGGAAATTGAATGGCGGGTGGAGACTAACCGGCGGCTAGCAGTTGGCGGCTATGCAGGAGACGCTTTCCCAGCTAAGCGATCTGAACAATGAGCAGATTGCTGAGAGCTCGCGCACGGCGAGGAAGCTTGCAGATGAGGAGTGGGTTGCTGTGGATGGTGAGAAGTCGGGATCGTCGAGCAACTGAGCAAAGACGACGTGAAGGGATGCATGGATGACTGGTTCACCCCATGTGAGGGGAGCGTGTGTGTGGAGCGGACCTTTCCGCCTTTCTTTCATCGTGTGCATCTTTAATACTCTCTCATGTTTGTGGTCGGTCTTACCACGAAGCGTGGACCTGCAGTCGGCACTATACCCTTGTTACTGTCGCTGGAGCTGTCACTGTCACTATTATACCCCCTTGTTTTGGTGCTTCACCAGCATGTCGAAATATATACCATTCCTCTCCGAGCTACTGCTTTCACGCTTTGAACAATTTCCTCTCTGCATGTGGACAGTTTTGTTCCCATCTGCCCGTGATCCAAGCTATTCTCGCATCACAAATATCGAAATCATCCCGCGGCATATCCTAATAGCAGGTCGACGTTGGCGGCGGGCAGGACGATGTCGATTATCGCGGATGTCGCTACATCAAGGATAAACATACCGGCTGCGGCGGTGAGCTTTTTGAGGAAGCAAAGCCAGGCGGTGTGTCTGTCGTCGATTTCGAAGCCGATGGCCATGGCGTGGGCGTTGCGTATGTGAGTAGCGTGAGTGGACGTACACGGGAGATGAAGGGATGTGGTTGGGTAGGAGGGCTGGATTGGAGGGAGGGAGGAGTGGCGGGTGGAAGAAGATATGGAGGAAGACGAGCTGAAGGTAGACAACGAACGCGGAGAAGCCCAAGAACGCACGCGCGGGAGCTCTCACATAAGCTAAAGGAATACTCTCGCAGAAGCCTGAAGAACGCTCTCGCCAGTGGGAAAAAGAAACGCGAAAATTGAATATGTCACTCGCCCGTCACCTTTAGGACCGCGGCTAGGCAACGTAACACAGAGCGGGTTGGTGGACTCGGAGAACGCGAGATTCACTTCGATATAGGCACTTGCTAGGGTATCCTGGAGTGACACAGTATGGGCTGCGGATGCGTAAGTCACAACCCACTCCTGCGCGCGCGTATACGTGATGACGCGGACAGATCTTGACCGCTGGGTGTATCTTGTCGTATTCGCCCTAGCAGAACGCGCAGCTTGCTCTCGTTGAAGCGGTCAACTTTTGTCGCTGGCGTGACGCAGTGCTCGAGGAATCCAGCATTAAAGGGGGAACGGAGTAGCCGGCCAGCCCAGGGCGCTGTTCAGAGCGACGGCGAGGTCATAGTCATTGCACTCGTGCTTGTGTTCCGGCGTATGGGCGAAGTCGCGGTTCGTCCGAGCACAAGCCGGGAGACGGGTACGGGCCGTAAATCTGGGAAGCCCATGGTGCCGGTTCAGTTGGGGCCGGTATGATTGAGAATCCGTCAAGTGGAAGGTGGGACAGTAAACCCAGGGGACAGGAGCTGGTAAAGTACAACAAACGGGAGCGAACCACGGAGACGCATATGTATTCCTTTGAGCTAAGTATGTTCAATTGCGTAAGTCTGGTGTGCTCATTTCCATCATAGCAGCCTACCAGCTGCGCACAGTAGAAGCTACTCAACATGCATTGCCCCAAGCTTTCACACCCCGCCACCCCATCGCAAGATCGCACATAGCAGCAGCCCAAATTCTGCGTCATACCCCAGTGTCCTAGTCGCAAACCCACCATTCTTCAAACCCTGAACGACTTCCCTGAACGTGGTTGTACCTCTCGACATGGTGAGATTGGCAACGAAGAATCCGAAAGAGATAGAGACGCTCTGGAGAATATCGTTTTGACTGAATCGTACTTGCCGGGTGTGGGGAAGAAGAAGTAGGAGGCGGGTGAAGAGGACAAGAGGAATGAAGATAGAGTGGCCTTGGAGGGACGAGAGAGCAAGGAGGACAGCGTTGAAGAGGATGGTGGGTATGACAAGCGAAGTTTTCCTGGCTGGAGGCTCTGGCGTGTTTGCAGTTGGCGCCGGAGACACCTTCGAGGAGTCACTGGTTTTCGATACCTCCGTCTTCAGTCGGTCAGGTGACAGACCTACAGCGTCGAGATGTAGCTGAATGATAAACAAAGACGCCGTCAACGTGATTGGCAGGGTCTGGCTCAGCACAATGTACGGGAACATCGTGCGAACTGAGAACTTGTGCTGCTGAGCTACAAGGCATTAGCATAATGCGCAACATAAAAACACCACACCTAGGTCTACCTTTGTATGCCATCCACACGTTCCAGAACCAGGTCTGAAGTAACGCTGCTTGAGTCCAAAACGCGCTGGGTCTGTTGCGCACTAGCTCTCGTGCAAAAGTCCCGAACAAATTGGTTTCCAGCATCCAGTATCTGAGCCCAAAAAGACTAACCCTTCTCCCCAATAGATTTTGCGTCCGTGCCCATGCGGTCAGAGATTGAATCAGAAAGTTGAGCATAGTGTATGACAACATCGCAAAGGTGACGGAGGCCAGGAAGGCATAAATTTTGATATGTCGCGCCCTTGCATTTTTGACATCTTCCGCAAGTTTGATTGATGGTAGGCGCTTATATTGACCGTACAGAGAAGTTGATATGGATAAGGTGAAATAGAGTGCGAGGAGGATGTAGGATAAGACGAGGGTGGTGCCGAGGTAGTTGAAGGGCGGATTGGCATAGCGAGCTATGGTGTCCATGATAAGGTTAGGAAAGATGTCCGTCTAGGATCTCTGGGATCATTGAGGTATATGTGGCTGCGGTGCTATTGAGGACAGGTGGGACCAGAAGATGGAACATAAGGAGTGACGTCATGAAACGGGGCATGTCTGAGACGCCGACAGAAAGCTACGCGAAGGATGCCGCAATGGTGTAAGATCTATGATAGTTACAGGCCGATGTTGTGAGAGCGCAGCATTTCAGCAAGCGCGTTGTAGATGTATGTAGGGGGGCTTTGCAGCCTCATGCCAAGACTCTGTTGGTCTTTCTCAGGTTGCTACGTTGCCACGACACCTATATTCTTCTCACTTCACGATCATATCTGCACTGCCGCCTCATTAAAAAAAAGTGTTCCGATCATTCGGATGATTGGTCTCTCCTAATCGCCTCCTGCTACGCGACACGAGCTCAACGGCATAATTCCCCCGTTCGCCAGCTGAGTCGAATTCCCAGATGACCACCAGCATAGCATAAGGCTCCGGCCGAACGCACCAGAAACCCATAGCCCTTACAATTTTAGGACATTCAGTCGGCGTGTGGAACGGATCCGAGAGGATACTATCAGACCATAGCGTTGAGGCGTGGGATGGACCGTGCCCGCTCGCTTGACCCTGGACATTTCGGGAACGATGATCTACCCGGACAGCCTCATCATAGACTACTTCGTATGGTCACTTCCGACTAGTTGGAAGTTGATCACAACTCGAGTCAAGTCACCATGATGCAACGTCCCTCGTCATGTCAGTCTTTCTGGAACAATTGGGTCCTAATGAACTCCAAATGAGCTCTCAAGCTAGTAGAGATCCTCAGGCACCCAGCCGCCAACACGTCCCCCATAACGAATCCACCATGTGAACGACCAGACGGCGGAGAACGCCACTCGACCCACGTGCCAAAGTCTACGAAGGGACCAGCCACCTGGAAATCTCAATATGAAACATCCAGTCCCCACGCTCTAGAGCCATACTCAGAGTAGCTTTCTTGGATGGCCCTTCGTGTTATTCCCCGACTGTGTCTGCCAAGCGAATTTCGACAGGTAAATTCGGGTGGTTGCATCATAGCACGAGAGCTAGGGTCAGCTGTCGGATTGAAATACCTTTTGGGCCCTGGCCTCCGTCCTATTCCTTCTCTTCGGAACTCAACCGGTCACTTTGCGTGTACCATTGAGGAGATTGCATATCACTGTCTGAGCGCTAGTGGCACACCTTGGACGACTTCTACATCACTGGGAACTTCGAAGATTATATTTGACGAACATGGTCCTGTAAGTACATCTACAGCCAGATCCGCAAAGCATAGTTGGCGAAGCACTGGTTAGGAATGGCGATGATGGTGATGACTTTCTCTTCCTTCATCATAGGCCACCTTAGTGACAATCCTTTGTCCATATAAAGATCCGCATGGCTAACCACCACCATTTTGACAGCAGTCTCGCACGCGATTCCACCATGGACACCGCCCCAAACGGGACTTGCTACTCAATCACTGGCCTCGCATCCCCCTTCAACGATTACACATACGTCCCCTGCAACCTCACCGCCATAGAAAACGGCCAACACTCCGCCTGTTGCGCATCCGGCGACACCTGCCTAACCAATGGCCTCTGCAAATACAACTCACCCACTCCGGTCCGCAACTTCAACACATACTGGCGCATCGGCTGCACAGACCCCACATACCAGGACTCCTCCTGCCCAAAGCAATGCAAGAACAGAGAGAACGTCGAGCGACATGTGCACATCGTGTTCGAATGCCCGGGAGACGGCCAGTGGTGCTGCGGCACTGGGGCGAATACCGACTATGAAAACACCATGACGGTGAACACCACATGCTGCAATATCCCGGATCTTGCCTTCCGCGACGAGGTGCGGCAAGCGTACACAACGGCCAAGAGCGACTGGCGCAGCGTCATCGACATACGGACGTTCGAAGCGCTGGCTAAGAGCACAGCTATAGACGCCGCTTCTACTGCAACCGCATCATCGACCGAGCAATCAGTCCGACACACATCCACCTCATCACACACTTCGATACTCCTCGCCACGGCCACAGCCTCTACCTCTCCATCCCCATCGCTATCCACACCTCCTTCCAACCAAAACACCACAGCACTAGGCGTCGGTCTCGGCATCGGCATCGCCATCCTCGTCGCCGTCCTCGCGCTCCTCACGTTCCTCCTCTACCGACACCGCCGCCACCGGAAAACGCAGCACGAACGTATGGCCGAGCTCGCGGAGACGCAGGAGGACGTGCGGCATGCGTTTTCGCATGCGTTTGCGGTGGAGAAGAGCGGGCGGGAAGTCCCAGCAGAGCTAAGCGCGGAGAGGGGCGTGCATGAGATGGGGAGGCCGGATTCGTGGCGGACGGGGGACGATGGAAAAGGGGACGAATTCTATCGGTGAAAGATAGGGTAGAGTAAGACATTAATCCAAGTAGACAAACAGTTTGTACACAATTCGGGTGTTGCGGTGGACGGGGTGCTGAAGCAGAAGCTGGGTATCATTGTCACACTATCTACCTGCGTCCCAAGGCGATTGACTAACAGCCGACGCTGTTACTCCTCAGCGCCCAAGTGGGCTTTCAATCCCCCCTTGCCGACTTTCATGGCGCGCTCAATCTCCATTTCTTCCTCTCTCAGCCGACCTTTTCCGTACTCAAGGTCACGCTCTTGCTTCCTCCTCTCCTCCTGCACGCGCCGTTCGCGTTCGGCAAGTGCCTTCTCGCGGCGTCTGCGCTCCTCACGCTTCTTGGCTGCTTCGGCTTCCTCCTCAGCGGACGCGGCGGCGCCCTCAGGCGCTGGTGGCAGCGTGGAAATATATGTTTCGACGAGAGGTTCGCGGGTTGATGGTGAGAGGGAGATGTAGCGCAGGTCGGTCAAGATCGAAGCAGGAAGCGTGTCGAGCGTCGTAGAGCTATTCAACGCCGCAAGCGGCTGCGCCTTCAGCAGCGCCGTAAGATCTGCCTTCAACTCGGACGAGCGCATGCCGATGCGCTTGATGTGCTCGCGATACAGTTTCTCCTTCTCCTTATCCGGCAGCTTCCCGTCCTTCAGCTCCGGCTCTTTCTTGTATTTCCGCCTGAACTCTGGCCAGTAGAGTTTCGGTGTGGCGTACCGGTCGAGGAGCGCGAGGTAGGGTATTCGCGGGTCGAGCTTCTGCTGCTTGGCTTTCTGCTCTTTGAGGTAGACCATCTTGTTGCGGGACCACTCGTCGAAGCATTCTTTGCGGGCTTTCATGTTGGGGAGGGCTTTGTACCGGTCGTCGTCGTAGAGGGCGCCGGCCTCGAGGACCTTGTCCCAGGGGGTGTAGGGGCTAGTGTGCGTGTCGTCGAGGAGCTCTTTGAAGAGGGCCTTGCAGTCTTCCTCGGAAAGCGGTGGTTCCTCGTCGAAGTATTCTTCTTCTGCATAATCGCCTTCCATGCCTTCCATCTCCTCCATCTGCGCTAGTTGCCAGGCGAGGTCATCGTCTTCGGCGGCTTGTTCCGCGGTCGGCTCCTCCGTGCGTTGGCGTTTGTGCACATGCGATCCTTGCTCGCCTTCGTCGTCTGTGACCTCAACTTCTTCGTACTCTTCCTCTTCGTCCATGCCTTCCTCCCCCTCCACTTCGACGATTTCGATGTCCTCTTCCGCAGCTGCGAGTCCTGCCTCAATATCGGCCATGGCGTCGTCCTCTTCGACGTCGCCAGGTTCACCGCGCTCCTTCCGCTCTTTCTTTTCGCGCTCCATGCGATCAAACTCGACGACCGCCTTCGTCACGTCTGGCGGGAACTTCCAGAAACTCTCATTCGTATCCTTGTTCCACACGAACCTCCTCCCAAGCTTCGTTCGCACCAAGACCCATGGCGCGCAGTTGGGAATATCCTGGCGGTGCTTTGGTCGATCTTTCGGTTGTCGTGTCCGAGCTGAGAAGCTGGTCTGTCCTCCGCGAGCACCTCCTCGATGTCCACCTCTTGCATGATCTGGGCCCCGGTTATTATATAGGCTCTGCGCGCCACCAAATATGAGGTCTTCAATCTTTCTCTTCGGATCGTAGGCATTCGAGTTGTCATGTTGGTGTGTAGGATCGTTGTAGTCGGCGTAGGACGAGTCTGCGCCTAGTGCTGCAGGTGGTCTCGCAGGAAGACTGGCCGGAGGCGGGGGCAGAGGAGCCGGCGCTGGAGGTGGCGTGGCAATCGCGACTGGGCGTGTGTACGTAGACTTCTTGGTCTCTTTGTTGAAGTAGTAGACATGGCCTATACGTTGTAAGCAAGGCTATGACGCAAAGTAGGCTGGGCTTTCGCGTACCTGAGGGCGCCGTGTGCTCCGTCCAGCCTGCGGGAAGGGGCGGCGGGGGCGGGGGCGGTCTGACAGGCACGTCGGCCATTGGGAACAATGGAAAGCAGTGGATTGCAGGCAAAGGCAGCGTGTAGGCGCGAATGGCGCAGTGAGGGCGTGCTGTCGCTCGAAAAAGTGGTCGGGCTTGGCACAACAGCTCCGCCGACGACGCGCAGTGAAGCTAATGCCTGGAGCTCTCCGTCAACGCCAACCCTCTACCAAGCTCCCCGCCGCCCTCGCTCCCTCGCTCCCCTCCCAGCGCCTGCAATCCCCAACCCCCAGTCCCAGATCCGCCCGAGCCCGCAGCCATGTCGAGGAGATACGATTCACGGGTACGTCGCTGCCGCAGCCGCCGCCCGCCCTCCGCTAACGCTCACGTAGACGACCATCTTCTCGCCCGAGGGTCGCTTGTACCAGGTCGAATATGCGCTCGAAGCTATCTCGCACGCAGGAACCGCATTAGGCATCTTGGCCAAGGATGGCATTGTTCTGGCAGCTGAGAGGAAAGTCACCAGCAAGCTGCTGGAGCAGGACACATCAGCCGAGAAGCTCTACATCCTGAACGAGTGCGTACACGCCTAGATAGGCCTCGGGACTCACGCTGACGGTGCCAAAAAGTAACATGATCACTGCTGTTGCAGGCATGACAGCCGACGCGAACATCCTAATCAACTTCGCCCGCAACCAAGCCCAGCGCTACCTCCTCACCTACAACGAAGACATCCCTTGCGAACAGCTCGTGCGCCGGCTATGCGATCTCAAGCAGGGCTACACACAGACGGGTGGTCTCCGGCCCTTTGGCGTGTCCCTGATATACGCAGGATGGGACCCGCAGCGCGAGTTCCAGCTCTACCAAAGCAACCCTAGTGGCAACTACGGAGGCTGGAAAGCGACGAGCGTGGGCGCCAACAATGCCTCCGCCCAGAGTCTGTTGAAGCAGGACTACAAGGAGGACTGCAACCTCAAAGAGGCCTGCGGTCTTGCCGTGAAGGTGCTGGGCAAGACGATGGATTCGACCAAGCTGAGCAGCGAGAAGAGTACGTCTGGAAATCGAACACTGCATGCAATTGCACTAACACATGTCCAGTCGAATTTGCGACGGTCGGCAGGACAGAGACTGGCAAGATCTACCACCACCTTTGGGGAGCGGACGAGATCGACGCGTTGCTCAAGGAGCACGGCTTGGCCAAGCCGGAAGATTCTGAGATGACCGAGGGCTGAGGCCGGTCGACTTCCTGGGGAGTGCGGCGTCTATGGATTACGATAGACTTTGGCCTGTAGTATACCATACCATACACTAGGTGAGAGCACCAACCATTTCGGTAGCAAATCTCACGTTCATGACGGCATGCCAAACTCTACCTTCACTTCACTTGTACGCACCATGCTAATCTGCGACGCGAACTCTCTGTACCGCCCTTCATCCAGCATCCGGAGCGGTCTTGCTCATTTCGTTTCTTATCGCGTCCTGCTCGTGCCAGTTCCGCTGAGGCAGCTGCCATGCAATCACGCTGGGAAGGGCCGCTCCTGCCTTTGGGAGCAGCTAACGTGGCCAGCATTCGCGGCCGGCCTATCTCCGCACCATTCTCTACCCTCGACATGGTCTCTTCTTTTCTTCAGCCTTGCCAGGTGCACCACAGGTCTCCTTATTGCATCGTTTAGCCGCATTGTCTATCCTGCACTGCATCCCATTCTAGCATGTCTAGCCCAGCCCCCCGCCCGAGCGTGGCGCACATCCCCGGCATCGGTCCATCCAGCTCCATCCTCCAGCGGCTGCTTCATGAAATCAACAACACCGGTGCGCCAAGATCAGACCCTATTTTCCCAGCCAACAACGGTCCACGCTCAAGAAATGGCTCCATGGCTTCCTCGAGAAGAGCGTCGTTGAACTTTAGTACCGTCCAACCGGAACAAAGGAAATTGTCGGTTTGGGCCAAAGGTGGATCAGCTGCGGAGGATGCTCGCCAGAAATTGAGAGCTCTCGACGAAGCCCGTCTACGCAAGCCGTCAACAATCGCCGCTCAATTTGACAGCCCAACAGCGTCTCCCGCCGCCATTGCTTCGCGGAAATCATCGGCTGCGTTGCCTTCTCATCCATTCTTCACTGAGATACAGTATAACCGCGCGGCTACTTTTCCGGAGTCCGGGCCATCTTCGCCTACCTTGAAGCATGCAATCGATAGTCCTGGTGAGAGAATATCTCTTATAGCCGTGTTTTTGCTGACTGTGAATTGTCACACCAGCTGGAAAACGAGAACGCAGCGGCGCCTACTCACCTGATTTTATATCAAAGAAACTACGCCAAAAGAGTTTCCCCGACATGGCCTGCCGGGACCGCGACTACTGCTCAGCATTTTACACACGTGACGACATGGTGCCTGGGGGTGGCTCTGTCGTGACCACTCGGGTGCAAAGCGCTACCTCGGAAGACCCCGTCTTTCGTCTGGAACCGCTACCCGAGGCCCCTACAACTCCGCCCTCTCCACCCTATGGTTTTCGAAGCACGCCGAAACACGCATACAAACCGTTCCGTCCTGCAACGCCACGTCGATCGCCCACACCGTCCGAAAGCGGGAGTCCCAGGGGTACACCGACTTGGGCGCGCCCACTACACCTTGTAGAAGACGAGTTCTCCGTTTACAAGAATGTGCATGGGAACAAGTCGCACGAGCATCCCCTTTGTCTCTATTGCTTTCGGCAGCATGGCGATTTACACAGGATTGTCAACAACCACTGCGAGGCGTGCGGGCAGGGTGAGGTTTTGGAGGGTCACTATTGGGAAGCACGAATTTGGTCCTAATAGAGAGCTGGTGTCTCCACAAACGGCTTTGGCCGGTCTCATTGGACGATGCAGACAATGATCCATGGACAGGGATGTATGGAGTGTTTGATTTGGTTCCTATTCCCTTGATCGTTTGTGTGTGGCTCGAAGTTTGGAGGGCTTTTGGGTACGGTTCCTTTGAGTTTCGGTATACCGGTAGTCTTGGATAGCGTTTATTCACTATGTTCTCACTTTCTTTTCTCAAAACTGCTTTTGATACATCACCGTACGGAAGATGGCGATGCACAAGTTGCTTTTAAAAGTTTATGGTCAGGAACAGCGGTTCCTGATTCTTGGTCGACAATGATCTGTAGTGTCTCGAGCGGGGCGGGGTTTGTGTGGCATACGCTGTGCTGCACAGCGTCTTGCAAGCAGCGTACGCTTTACAAAACATCGCCGTGGAATATCACATAGTAAGTATGCGGTTGTATGCAAGCATCTCTCGCTTGCATTAACTTTGCCACAGAAATTTCCAACCTCTACCATATTGTGCAGTGAAAGAGCAACTTTCACCCACGGGTTGGGGTTAGTGGCTGTAGCATTGGTTTGTCGAATTTCCGCATTTTTTCGCAAATCACGGTCTAAAGGATGAAGATGGCCTAGATTGCGAATGCATTGGTATGGTTGGTGATGTTGCGATGATTGAACTCTGAATGTGCGCAGAATCTCTAGAGTGTGGGTGCGAATGGGGCAGGAGGAAAGGGCATGGAAAGAAGGCGTAGGCATACTGCTTGTGATGTCGATAGTGGGTGTGCGGGAGGGATGTATGTGAGATCCCACTTACAACACATCTTCTATGTAATAAGACGACCGTCATTTGTTTACCTTTTCGGGATCACACTTCGTGGATGGCTAGTGTCAACAATCGGATGACTCATGCTCATTTATTGGTTTGTTCTTGATTGGAGGAGAGTGCGGCAGTGTGACGGGATTGTGATTGTGGTTGGCTGCGTAGTTGCAGACGATGAACGAAGAGAAGAGGTTGTCCCTGGGACAGGCGAAGGCATTCTTGCGATATCGGACTAATTTGCGCGCTTAATGCATTTTTCTTGCGGATCTCCAGTCTTCGGCGTGGCCACTGATTATAAGAAGAGCTATGCCTTATCCTATGCTCGGTCGCACATGTCGCAGCGATGCCACAAACTCAGAGAACTCGCTTCTTGTCCATTCCGAAATATTCTGCTGGCGGTATGTAATGTACGCGCGTGGTATCCATGTCTTGTTGTGCGATCTGCAAGGCTCCGCCTGCCTTGCCCACGTGAGCTGCATGGCCATGGTTGAGTGTTTAATTCAAAAGCTCACCGCAGCCCTCCATAAATCTGCTGCTTTCCATGTACCGCAAATGCTCCAATGCCGCGGGCCAAAGGTGTCAAGAAGGATCCAGACAAAATCCCCACATTGGAGATATTGAGGAATGCAGGAGGACAACGAGGTTGGCCGTTTGTTCTGTTGGTTTTTCTCGAATACTGACTCTTGCAGTTGAGTGAAATACCACGTGGATTACAAGCACTGTTGAGACCCAGAATACGTCGGTAGGGACATCCCACTCGAGCTCTGCAAAACTTGCTACCGACTCAAGATCTTCCTCATCACAATAGGTGGATCGAAAGACCGTAAAATCCTTTGGAATGTTTAGGGATTCGGCAAATGTCTCTTTGCGATGGGGCCATGATTTACGTCCGCCCGAGCTAGTTCGGAACGTTCGTATCGATGTAGATATGCCTTATGTAAAAGAGCTGTTTGGGACATTCTCGATTTGTTGTTTGAACTCAAGTGCGAAGCAACCATCTTCATTAACATCCGCGCAGTCAAGACATACCATCGCCCAGGATGGATCGCGACGACTTAGGGCCTAGGTTTGGACTATAATGGTCCGAATGCTATCAATCAAAGGGAAAGTCTTGTTCCAATATTGGAGAGACCGATAGACCGCACCCACGAAGTCGAAGTAATCTACCACCTGGGGATCGACCAAATTTAGAAATCTTAAATCCACCTCTTACGAGACTCTTCTCTCTGCATAGGCGGATAAAGCCCCACTGGAACGTTCAACAATGTGTTGCTTTCAACGAGGCGCCGGAAACAGGAAGTGGTTTTCCTCAGGAAGTTGCGCTATCAGCGTAAGTGCCTCACATCCTGGTGATTTCAAGCGATCTTGAGGGTCGTTAGCCAGTTCTCAATTCTCGGATGCCGGCAGGTGGGTGTGGTCCGGAACGCAACTAGTGCGAAATATCAATTCCAAGGCGCAGCATATCACAGCGAGATAGCCTTGTAACAAAAGGAGGTTTTCATTAACGTGGCAACCAGCGGTACTCTGGGGTCAACTGCGTCTTGTGTCTTTCCCAACAGTCCTCAAGATTTCAAATTACTTTTTATTTGACGAGAAATGAGCAATCACTTTCTACAACTGCCAGTGATGCGAGAGAGGAGAGACACGTCACCAGACATTTTTGGAATGGGCGTCTACCCCGTTGACACACTGTACAGAATTGCTCAATCTACTGCGCTCCATTCCTACGACCCAAACGTTTTCAAGGGCCGACACAGGCTCCATCAATACACTGCAGCTTCGTCCCATGTTTCGGACAGTTTTCAAGTGGATTCCAGAACTTCGCTGTTGCGCAAGTCTCAGCACCTGCTACTTGTCCCGCAGACTTTGCACCTTTCTCCGCCCCTCGAAGATGGAAGACTTACTGACACCCGAATCCAGCCAGATCTGCGTGCATTTCAACTTTTTCATCGTTAGCCCGGTACAGTCTTGACAACGACAGAGAAGGGAGATATTGCGTACCCGATGTCCACCATTGCACTCGCATCGTATCTCACCAAGGTTGTCGCACCAGTCCCATTTCGGGCCGCATTCGCCCTGGGCTACGACCTCCACTGGGGTGGAAGCTGTCCTGGATGCAAGCACCATGAGCGTAGCAAGGGTGACCGAGAACTTCATGCTTGGGGGCGTTTGATGGCGTTCAAAGGCTTGAAGATGGCGTTGGGAAAGTTCACAACCATTGTGCGTGGCGTCATAATGGCTGATACTTATACCTGTTCATTGGGCTGGATGCAATGTGCTTGAGCAAGCTCGTCTGGAAGTGCGTGACCGTGACTTGCAGATGGAGGTGGGGGCAAACAAATCAGTTGAGGGTCTGAAATAGATTGTACGTCAAGCCAAGGCGCGACGATTAGTCTCGTATCCCGCGCATCGCTGTGACCGGCAGTAAGTACTTCAAAGACGTCGGTGCTCAGAGTTTGTCGTCCCGAAAATCGGATTGCAGAACCATTTCCTATTCTCTAAAAGTGGAGATTGTATCAAGATAATTGTCTAAGTGGGTCTGGAGATATACAAGAGACCGCTATAAGGACCCACTGATTGATCTGTCTTGATGACGAGGATGCTTTTGTTCGCTGAGCACAAACGTTGCCTTGGTCTTTAGTGAAGACGAGTGCTCTGATTCTGCGTCGATATGCACAATTAATTACCATATATACGAGTCACTCGAGCTTGACTAGATATACTACAAGCTTTCAGCCACGATCGGCAGTAATTGGGCTGTCCAACGATGGCGTCCGTAGGCTCACGTCAAAGAGTGCACGTGTGAAACGGGGCGCATCAGAGGGTTATCGAATGGTACATCAAAGGTTCGCCTTACGCATGCTGTAACCACGAACGCTGGAACGGACCGTAAATTACACAAGAGACGTGCCTACGTGTAGTGCGCAATGTGGCAGCTGAACTGACAGATGTGAGGTGACTTCGCTGCACGGCATTGCGCGACAAAGTATTGCCAGATACAACTAGGCTGTCAGCCAACCCATTTGCTTCAGCGAATGCACTCATACCTGGTTGATGGAGAACGTCAGGCCAACTGTGATCTGGCTTGCCCCACGTTACCTAAAGCTCCCCCCGCTCCCTCAACGGTCTACCCTTCTCCGCCAGATCCTTGTCATAATCAGGCGCATCCCTATCAAATTGAACGTCGGGCACATCAGCGTCCCTCCCAAATTGCCCTTCGCTGGTACGTATAACCCACCAACCTGTAACGGGTTGTAGTGTGTCACGCTTACCACCTTGCTCATTCGCCCAAGGCTCGTTTAGCTCACTCAGATCCGAAAACTGCGGTACCTCCAGGGTGCCACCATATTCATAGTCCCATTGTGCTGTAGTCTTGCGTTCTGGAATCGTCGGATATGTGGCTTTCTGCTCCTCAGCCCGAGAGGGAACAGATTGCGCGCTCGGCCAGAAGCAAAGAAGCTTTTGCGTGAGCTTTCTGAGGAGACCTTGCTCCCGCACTGACCCATCACAAGGGCTTGCAGCCATCGTGTCGCCTGAGAGATTTGAGTTTCTCTTGCCGCGCTGCCTTGTTGACTGGAAGACCTCTTCACTGTCCCGCACCGTGTAACCCACAGATCCGGCAACAGCTTTCGCCATGTACTTCTCCTTTCCATCTCTGATATGGATCGGTACGTGGACTAATGCTGCTGGTACGTCGTGCCATTCGACAGGATAGTATGTTTTTTCTCCATACCACCAGTCATTGCCGTTCTCAGCGACCATTTTGGCCCAGCGTCGGGCTGGTCCCTGACCACCGAGCAGCTTCCCGTCCGTACCCCAAAAGATGAAAGCAAGTATCCACCCGCTGAGAAGTTTAGCACCCAAGTAGCTGTCCCTAGAAGAATGGACTGCGCCCTGCCAGAAGCGCACCACACTCGGCGAGTCCGGTGCCTTGAAAGTTTCGACCATTTTCGAGACGAGTACTTTGAGCGAAGACTGCCACATTGCCAGTTCTGGGTGGTCCCTTGCGAACGTAGAAAGGTAGTCAAGTCGGTTGTGGATGTCTCGCCAGTCGTTTTCTTCGCCGAGTAATGTGACAGAGGGAATACCGCAAGTAATCCCATATTCGTATACGAAATACTTCTGCAAAGTGCCCATCATAGTAACAGAAGCAGCGAGTTTGTCCGTATCTGTGGTAGTAGTAAAGTTTGGCATAATCCAATCGCGAAGGCTAGGGTCCTTGATATTTTTGTCAACCAGGTTGGTCATCTCTATGAGGAAAGCTGGCAGATCCATGAGTTCATGAACGATTTCCAACTTCCTCTTTCCCTGGTGGTCTACGAAATGCTCACGAAGTTGCTCAGCGTGTTCATTAACGTAGAAATTGAACTGCATCAAGATGCCGAGCCACACGTCTTCTGGACGGAGGACGACGTGGTTGTGCATTCGGTACGCATCCAGTATGGTGCCAACGAAGCCGTTAGCCGATTCTTCCTCGGCTCCGAAATGGCGAGGTGCTGCGATTTCGATCACCGTTGGAAACGACGAGTCCATGACGGAAGTTTCGTTCTCCTTCCATAAAACAGGGCAAGCATGTTGGAAGAGGCTAGTGGAGTTGTCTAAAGTGTGGGGTACAAAGTCAGTGAAGTGCTCAAAATCATGGGAAATTAGGTGGGATGTGGTTGTTCAAGCTCTGTGTATGACCAAAGCCTGATGTTCTCAGACAATGATAACAGCCGAAGACAACCACTTTGTAAACCCCGGGTTTCGTACACGTTGACAGCGCAGGAGCTGGCCTTACCTCAACAGGTGCCACACGCGTAGTTACCGGCATATCGATTTTCGAAGAACGCGGGTCGCTTTTGGAAGTGCTACTAGACACTACAACATGCTAATTTGGACAGCCAAAGTATATAGATCATGGTTGACGTTGCTGCCTGATAATGGGCGCCGTGAGGGGTAAGGCGACCCGCGAATCAACGTGAGTCGTTCGTCTTAGGCATCCCAGATGACCCTGGTCCGCGATAGCAACACTGTGTCCAGAAGAGCATTCCTCAAGCGCTTTGTTCCTCTTTTATGAACGAGTCGTGTTGGATCTCGATGAGTTTCGATGCTGTTGCGCCTCAGCCCGCTTCTCTGGGTCCGTCTTTGCAGCCTCTACACCTGCACCGGATTCTGCGGCGTTTGAGGGCCCGTCGTGATCTTTTGCAACTTGATAATGACGTTTTCGGAGCGGTTCTTCGTTTCCAATCCGATTTCAAAATGTATAAGTCCACGCTGGTAGTGCTGATATTTGAGCTCCATACCGGTACAAGGCTCGTCACGACATGCCGCCTTTAACGGAAGTCCTGAGCATGGTAAAAGGCCAGGCCTTTGGCAACGCGTGGATAGAGTCTCGGTCTGGGCAGAAATACTGTTATCGTCACAGGAGCGAATACCGGTTTGGGCCTTCAGTGCGCGATATATCTGTAGGTACCGTTCTCAGATCGTTCACACTCGCGCCGCTTACTTGACAATATAATGCGCGTTTGAATGCATCGCGAATCATCCTTGCCAGCTGAAGTATAACCAAAGGCGAGACCGCAAAGAACGCCATCATCAAGGAAACAGCTTGCGTAAAGCGGACCAACACCGAGGTCTGGGAGCTTGGCCTAGCCAATTTTGCCTCTGTGCTAGATTTTGGAGAGCAGAGTTCGTACCAAACTGAAGCGTCTAGACGCTTTCATCGCCAATGCAGGAGTCGAAGTGCAAAAATTCCAGTATGCAGAGGGTCTTGAGCTGCAACTGACAGTCAATGTCGTTTCATGTTTCCTGTCCGCCATTTTCGTTCTGCCAAAGCTCCCGCAGACTCCGGAGGCGCATAACATTGACACGACGCTTACATTCTGCGGTTCGATGTAGCATATCATGGGTCCCGATGCCGAGCTGTACATTCCGGAGGGTGCTAAGACATCTGAAATTCTCGGTGATCCGAAACGAAAAGACATCGTCTCGCGATATGCCTTGAGTAAGTTTATGGTCCATCACTGCTACCACCAACTTGCTGCTTCTCTTCGGAACAGCCCAACCCAGGATCGGTCTTGCGTCATCTTCAATATGATTAACCTAGGCTGGTGTGAGACGGAATTGTCTCGCACGAAGCCACGTCCAATTACGGAAAGACTAAGCTTTGCAGTGATGGTGTGGAGCGCCGAGAAAGAAAGCAGATCTTATATCCATGCCTTGGCAGCAGGAAGAGAAAGTCATGGGTGATATTTGTCAGAGTGCGATTTTAAAGAATAATCCAGCTACGGCCAGAGCGAGAGGGGACGCCGGAACGAAAAGAAGATTTGGAACGACCTTTTGCGGAGGATAAAAGACATCTCATCTGGAATGGCTGGGTTCTTTGATTACGCGGTAGATCTTGCTACAATTCTCCAGATGAACCCTCGTGCCATAGGACGAGAGAGTTTTTGGCGCGGTTCCTTCCAACTAGAGACCAGAGGCTAGATGTTGGACGCATTAGCCATCACGGGCCAGGAAAATTCAGATCTTCGAGGAAGCAATCCCATGCAAGCCATGGATTCTCTCTCGGAGCATGAAGATTGTCAAGCTGCTCATAGCTTTGATAATCTGCATTCGGAAACAAACTTGTGTCGTCCAGTTGAAAGTCCCATGTATCGAAGGAAAATGTCTCAGAAACTGCAGAAGCTTCTTGAGGTAATGAGTCGTTAGGTTGCAAGGCAAGAGCTGTGTTCGGGAGAGTACTAGGCCTTTGAACCTCCTGTAAAGGCGGCTGTCTCAGGCGCTGCACGCGATGCATTAGCCTAGCGATTGGTTTCCAAAGCATCCCCGAGTCGCCATCGGCAATGAGCGTAGTATAGCTAGAGAACCCCTTTCTAGCAGCGGCATAGGCACGGTCGAATAGACTCCCGTAAGGTTGTACGAGCAATTCAGCAAGGACGACAGCCAGTGCATGCCATTGTACCCAGCTTTTCCAGGCCCAAGGAGCAAGTTCCGCTGGCATGGGTTTCAAATGCTCTTCGAGGACGGTAGTAGCTGCCTCCAGGATGTTCATATCATCCCATGGTGGGACTATGTTGCGAGAAGATCTGTAGGAAGGCCTTCGCAGAAACAGCTCCAAGCTAACTAGGATTTTTGGACCACATTCAATGTGATGCATTACCAATGGCCCGGTCTCAGCCTTGAATCTACAGAGATCGTTCTCCACATGTTGCTTCAAATCGTCAATGACAGCGACCATTTTCGGCCAGTGTGACCAGTCCGTGCCGTCCGCATTGGACGAGAGCTCGTACAGCTTACGTTGACTCAACATAGCCGCATAAACTAGCTTGGTGTGGGTCATGTCAGTAAAGCCGGGCGAACCTACCATAGGCACTTTGCTTGCTGATGATAGGTCACTGTCGTTTATATCAAGAGGAGGAGACTGAAATTCTGACAACGGTACCATGGGGACTGTACCTCGGTCCATTGATGCGTGTGAATCAAGTATACCGATCGCGAACAATAAGCGTCGCCGCAGCTCTCGATCGACCGTGGAGGCGTTGCTCGGGAGACCTTTGCTAAGCCTGAGTGCGGTGGCGGCTCTTACTGCAATGGCAAGCAACGTCCAAGTTGTTGCGCTATTTGAGCAGGTTCGTAAAGCGTGCTGGTAGTAGGGTTAGTGTCGATAACAGAGTTGCGAGCCTGATGAAAGTGTTGACGGACAAGATATACGACGAATGCTTGTAGGGTGATCAGGTCAGGACCCAAGAGCAATTGTGATCGAGCCAGCATATCTTCAGTGGCCGATTGATAGAGTGCCAGCATTTCTATTCTATCCCCAAGATCCTGAGCGACGGCCTCCTCGTTGGTGATGGCGCAATAGGCCATGAAAATAATTGAAAACTGCAAGGCTCGTACAGGCACGGATGTTTGTTTTGGTTGCTGATTCTGCTCAAAAGTCCGCATTAACGTGGGCCAATGGAAGAGTTTATATGCGCTTTCTACTCGGAAACGATAGATTTCGAGGAGTTTCGCCTGAGCGGTCGCAGACGGCAGATAAAACGGCGCGTGCAAAATTGGATGGCGGAATAGGATTGCACCAGCTCTCGAGGCATCGTCGTCTGGCTCAGGTGTCGGGTCCGTCTTGAGACTCTTGTCGTCTTCGTTTCCACTTTCTAGAGTCTCGCGCAAGCCACTGATTTCTTCAGAGAGCAGCTTCCAAAAGTCTGGAGCAACAAAATCGTCCATCCTGGCATTTGATGCAGTTCCAACTGAGGCATTTCCATTCACTACAGGATGGTCCTCAATCTGTGCACTGGGATGCAATGGAAGCGCATGTTTCTGTACAAGGTCAGTCATATCCTTACAGACGCATGCGTGAATGCTGTACTTGATTATACTCCTCGAGAAGGTGCTCTATGCGCACAATACGCGTCTCGATATTTGTATTGGCGCTACGCGTTTTCGCGGTTCTTCCCCGAGGTAATCTGGCACGCTGAATGACGTGGCAGCTGAGCCCTGAACGACTGCATGCCGAGCATGGCGTGCCTTTGTCGCATCGTATCTTCCTCTGCTTGCACTGTTGACATGCCAGTCGTGGTTTTGGGTCCATTGTATTTCGTGTTGAGTGACTTGCGATTGTCGCAGTGGGCACTGTCGATGACGATCGCAGCAGCCTTAGCTTGAATTGTCCGAAAAGAGTAAGGTGGTCTGCTCGGGGAAATATTACGGGCGGCTAGCGCCATGACATAGGCTAGCCTCTGTGGCAGCCTAGCCAGGCAGTTGCAACACTCGACCAGGCAACTTCTTATAGAATTGAATGTATCCGACACAATAGATGTTGTGTGAAGCAAACTGATTGGGTCGTTTTCGCTGGCCTCGCCTTTGAAGCTTACCCAAATCATTCGTTTGAATTTTTTCCTCCTCCCACGAAACGCTGCACAACTGCACGTACAACAATGCCTTGAGTAGTTATACTAACATGGGTTTTGCCGATTTACCAGCAGAGCTGCTGCAAACCATCCTGAACCATGCAATAGTGGTGCGAGGCATGAAGAGAGGACTGAGGCTACGCTTGATAAATAGTATGTGCACCAGCTCAACGGCTCTGAACGCAGTTAAACAAGTCTAACTGTTGACCCAGAACGATTCGCCGCTGAAGTTATCGATACCATCTACGCCTATCGCATGCTAGATGAGCGATTTTGTCAGCCTCTCGCTACCGTACGAAACCCGCCTATGCCACCGTTCACAGCATCTTATATCGAGTACCGCATTCACAACAAAGAAGACGATTCCAGTCTAGCCCCGTACCCGAAATTGGGGCTCCTGCGCAGAATCGCTCAAGACCTGGTAGCTGAGAACGTATCGCTTCCGTACGATGATTGCGTCCGCTTCCTGTGTCGTCTCATCTCCGAGGGTGGCGCGGATCGTGTTTCCCAAGTGTTCCCGCCTGCTTTGCCACGACCGGCCTATGGTCATGTTCTGTATGAAACAGAAGAATACTATGGTGAAGAATATCCCGCTAGTAGCTTCTGTTTCGTCGCTAATTTTTTTTTTTTTTTTTCCACAGTTGACAACCTGTTCGCTGCGGCCGTTGTGACAAACACCGTGACCATTGTCGAACGCTACATCGAGATCTACCGAGACAAATCGTTCAAGCCCCTACTTGGAATGGATTCGCGAGAGTTTAATCTGCAGGCTGCCCGCTATGCAAGCCCGGAAACCCTTGAAGTTCTCCTCTCCGGAGGTCATTCCCATCGTGTTGTTGTTCCGCGACGCAACGATATGCTCGTTGCTGCAGCGTCCGTTGGTCGTCCCTCTGCCTTCCGCTTCATCCATGAGTTCCGTATCGATGAAACGCCGTGGGATTTCAAAGATCGAGCAAAGCGATATGCCTCGCTGCAAGTATTCAGTGATGCTCTTCTCACGCCGAGCAGGGAGGTGTGGGACCATGTGATGGAACTAAGGGCTCGATACAACTGCCCTAAAGATGTACCTGAAGACCGCAAACAGAGGGTTCTAGCAGAATGTATCGGCCAGGGTGGGGACGCAGACCTACTCAACCATCTCTTGGACTTGTGGCCTGATATCGCTGAAAAGAATGGCTTTGGCGATCGCGCTTCAGCGAGTCCGTCAGGTCTTCTGCTGGACGCCTGTGCGAATGGCTATGAGGATCTGGTACGCGTCCTTTTATCTAGAGGCGCTAGTATGAGCTCCGCAGTAATCATTGCCGCCGCATACGGGCAGACAAAAATCGTACGTCTACTTCTTGAACACGGCGCCGCTCCTTTTGGTGGGCTTCTCAGAGCTGCCGGAGGTGGATATATGGACGTCGCACACATACTGCTCGATGCTGGAGTCCACCCTGGTGAGACAGACCCACGTCTGCTCATGTATCCTGGGCTTGTGACATATGGGTTGACCGACGTCCCCATTGCAAACGCGTGTGCGATGGAACATGTCGAATTGGCCAAACTATTGAAGGAGAAGGGGGCAAAAGTGAACGGGCATGCGGGATCGGAATGCTTGAGAGTCACTCGAAAAAATGGGTTAGAGAGCATGTTGGATCTTCTAGATGAATGGCATTGTCGCGGAGTCTAGATGCAGTGGGCATATATCAGAACCTAGTTTCCATGGCTCTGAAACAATTGAAATTGAAGTCGATACATGGATTTCATCATTGTGAGGGATTCAGCCGACCGAAAGATAAGACGTAGTTAATCGAAAGAGCGGCTCGACGGGCAGGCCGAAGCAGCTGCGATCCACCATGATATTCCCAGTTCTAATTTATCCGCGACTCACTCCCACAGGACCAAAGCACAGCTCATCAAAAGGTATCCCTAAACGCCCCATAGCCCAACCGAAACTCCATGCCAAATGCGAGACCTCATAAATCACCGCCTTGCCCTTACAGCAAACGGGCTTTCCTCTGCAGCCTTATATGAGTCAAAGCTCAGCAAGCTAACAAAGTACAGCGCAAAGAACCTGACCACCAAGTCGCCGAACCCTCCGTTGCCACTCATCATGCTCTGCAGGTTTGCCGCGATCCCAGCACCGCCGCCGACCGGTCGCGAGGGTGCCGTTGTCGAGCCGAGCGTGTAGCCCTTAGACTGGAAGTGTAGGCCGCGGGCCGCAGGGCCGTTCGTTGAGTCTTGGACGGCTTTGCGCACGGCGGCTGTCAACGCGCTCGGGTTTGCACCGCGGATGGTTTCGACGACCGAGCTGCCTTTGAGGACGAGGAAGGTTGGCATGCTGTACGCGCGTGTCAGTGGCTACGAATCGATACAGCGGAAGAGTGTGGCTTACGCAGATACACCATACTTTTTCGCAACTTCCTGCTGGCTATCGACATTGACCTTCGCAAACTGGATACGACCCGGCTTGGACTCTTTCTCGGCGAGCGCATGGAATACGGGCGCGATGGTCTTGCAGGGACCGCACCAGTCGGCGTAGAAGTCGACGACCGTATATGTGGCTGAGGATACGAGCTTCTCGAAGTGTGACGAAGATGTCACGGAAATGGTCTTGTCGGGCATGACGATGGTATTTGGCGCACGTCGAGAAGGTGAACGGGTCTAGTATGGACCTGGGCAATTTTGCAGCAGATGTATGTGTTCGGCGTATGCGACGGCTGGTGGAGCGTTGCGGGTGGAGTGTGGAGCGCGGAGAGAGGGCGGGGCGGCTGCAGATGTGAACAGCTTGCGGAAGAGCGGGCGGAGGTCCGAGATAACGCCGATTGGCAGCTACCGTGGGGGCGGTTCGGCGGTAGCGCGATGACTTCGCTGTTCTCCATGGACTCCAGCACAACAGCCTTGTAGTTCTTGGGCAGATGATTTATGCCGGTGAACGTGTCATTGTGCGCATGCCCTTCAATACCAAGAGATCGTACTTCGAAATGCATCTCCTAAATGTTTCAGTATCATTCAAGAAATGCTGGACGCTGGCTAACTCGTCTTTCCACTCACCAGTGTTTGTACATGTAGAACGCATGCTCGAAATCGAACACTCTCAGGATTTCTAGACCCACCCCGCCTTTCGCGATCCCAGTTCTCTGCTGCGTGCAAGTGGCTGCCCGACAGCGTGCCCTAGCCGGGGGGACTACTTCGACGTTGTAACCGATAGCGTCTCGTAATTCGCCCATATAACCACCACCTTTGACTAAAAGATTAGGGCGGATGTCTTTGAAGTCCTTGTCGATGACCTTGCCTTCCCCCAGTGCAAGCTTCAGCTGTTCTCGACTCTCATCGCTGATGCGCTCATAGCCTCACACCCTCGCCAGCTCGCCGTCGGATATCGTGTCGAGCCCCCGAATCTGATGCGGAGTAGCGCAGCGCCCATGGAGAAGTTAGAAACACAAGGTGGAACGGACGTCTAGCACGATCGTGGACCTGAGTATGATTTGGTCTCACCAATGGCGCCATGCCAAGTAGTATTTCTCCTCCATGGTATGGAACTGGTGGGTATCGATCCGTATCTCGCTCTTCTCTATTTGTATGCCCTTGTTTTTACATTGCGCCTGGGTACAGGTTGCCATGCCGGGAATTGCATGCTCGACCCGCCAATGTGGTGCTTCGTCGCCGTCCATAGTGTACGTTGCGGAGGTCGTGGTCGTCACAGCGCTGGCCATCATGCAGTGGGTAGATGATCGAAGCGAAGGGTGGAAGGGAAAAGCGAGACCTGAGGTTTGAGTTGACGTGAGCCGACCAGGCGCGCTTTCCGTGTAGAGCTGTCACGGGACGTTGGAAGTCTTGGCACAAACACAGTGAGCAATGCGGGCGACACATCTGCGAAGGCAATAGTTGAATTGATTCTACAGTTGCATGGATCAGGACTAGCGGATTCGCTGCGGGGTGATTGACCAGTTCTCCGGAACCTCAAAATCACCAAGCGCTTTCGCATTCTATTCAGGCCTTGCTCTTCCCTTCGAGGTCCAGGAAGTACTTGATCGTCTCAATAACCGTTTGCTCTACAGGAATAAGATCAGATTCCTTGATATCGACCAATTCTGCGGAAGAGTTGTCAATGTAGAACAATTTGTCCTGTAGCGCGCATCAGCCTTTGGTTGCTAGTTGCACATGTGTTGTTACAGATCTCACCATATCAAAGTTGTTTCTAGTCTGCGAGGGCGTCGCACCCGGAATCTTCGAGGCAATCTCCGCAATCTAAAAGATGTCAACGATACGTAAGTCATCGATCTCCTTGCCGCACCTGGTCATATCCTATCCTGTGACCGCCGATCAAGATTCTGGTCTTGTTCAGGTTGGGCTTTTGGAGCGCATTGATATGCGCCTTTGCCACGTCTCGGACGTCAATCCAGGTCGGCCATTCCTGCGGTGGGATGTCTGCTCCGGTCGCAAGACCGTACAAGAAGCCGGTACTGGTACTGGCCTTGGCAATGCTGGGGAGCGGTAGCACGTACGGTCCACCGACCCAGGCAGTGTTGATAGTATTCAGTGTCCATGAGGGCTTCTCCTTGTCGTAGAGTTCCCACATCGCAGCCTCAGCACATCTCTTCGAAGCCATGTATCGAGCAAAGTGACGGTGTAACTCAGGAAATTGCGTCATGTCCAGGTTGGGGTCTTTGGCTTCCTCGTAGGTTATTGGATTGAAGTCCTTATTGGTGTAAGTGTATCCCGTGCGGTATCCGCCCTTTGCATCGGCGATTGTAGCAAAAGAACCCGTGACTACGATGCTCTTGATTGTAGGTTGCTTCAGTGCTGCTGTCAGCACACCCCTCGTGCCTTCGATAGCAGGTTTCAACAGGTCTCTTTCAATGTCCTCGACTTGGAGAACAAAAGGCGAAGCAATGTGCGCAACATGTGTCACACCTTGCATAACCGTATCAAATGAGCTTGGGTCCTGGATGTTCATCACCTGGACGACTTCAAGACGCCCATTGGATACTTGTTCTGGATAATGCTTGCGGATGATAGATCCAGAAGCATCAGAACGGACAGCTGCGCGGACTTTGGGGCCGTTGGGAATGGCAAGCAGCTGATCAACTACTCGTTGGGCTGTGTGGCCATTGGCGCCGGTAACGAAGACGACATCAGAAGAGGTGAAAGACATGGCGACTAAAAGAAGAGCAGAGGACGCACAAAGCGGGTGAAATGAGAGAGACAATGACAATTGCGAGAACATCCCACTTAAATGGGAAAAGAAAATATGATGCAACCTATTGCCGGGTATAGAGCAAGCGTCTGGACGGGACATGGTCTACTGCACGTGTGTTCACATTCGGGCATGAGTCCGCGAAGGGTACGCGAGCGAGCGACAAGCGTGCATTTTGTGATCTAGTTGGATTCTGTGGCGGTACTGCAACGTCTCAATCGATAAAGTAGACAGGGGCCTACAACGGCGCATTGAACATAGAACCATGGTGAACAATGCGCTCGAAAGTACTGCCGTGAGCTATTGAAGGAGAGTATCTTCGTAGGACGGACTCGTTTGAGACGAAAGAAGAGGGATGGTGGAGCAGGGGTGTGGTAGGAAGTTAGACAATCACAACCCCGCGCGGCCCGTGCTCAGAAGGAAGGAAGCGCCCCGCTACCGCAGCAGCCGCTCAACGTGTCACATACACCACGCATGTGGCTCGTCAGCCAGCCGCGCGCGTCTCAGATTGATTATAATCGTGACTTCGTGGTGAAGACGTACGTCTACGAAACCCTCCTTCAAAGGTCGACCCGCGATTGGGTGCAGGAACGATCACGAACCCTAGTGGTAGTCGCCACCATAGGTAGGATTGGGTGTAGTATTACTGCAGGTGCACAAAGCAACATCAAGGCTGTCGAGCATTCGTGAACGTTCATCATCGACACCGATCTCCAAAGGGGCAAACGAGACGCAATCCTCTGTCCAAGTATAACTTAAGGTGGGCAACTTTCCGGTCCAGCCTTTAATCATCGGTCTCTCTTGGTCTCATCCTGCAGGGTTGTGCAAGCACCATTTATGTTCTCAGCACACCCCGACTGCTCCTCAAGACCAGCGAGGGCATCATGGAGAGCATTGCGCACAGTCGATACAACTCTGATAAGACTGCAACTCTAGTTAAGTCCGAATCTGTTACAGGTTATAAGTCTGAGATCATCACGCCAATTGCTTACATCAAAAACTTTTCAACCTACGCGCGACGTTGAACTTTTCTGATCATAGTGCTGGCTCGAGCTCCAGATATGCTTGCTTTGCAGTGAACATAGTGATGCCTGTGGCTCTCTGAAATCCGCCTTCACCTAGTTTCACGCACATTGCAATAGCGCCGTCGCCCTTTCGACCCAACCGAGACATTGCAAGTCTACAAAACGCCTAAATTTTCCGAACTGCATATCTGAGTATGATATTGTAGCAATAGCTCCAAACATGGCTGCACCGGCACGCACGAAGCCTTCGCCGATTCACACCCAACGCTTCTCTGCGCTTCAGCCCGCCACACCGTCCGCATTCTCAGCACACAAATGTCCTTGCAAGCGGTTGCGTTCGCCTGGTTAGCAAAACTACTTCTGCTCTGGAGGTACATCTGACGTACTAACCATGCTCAGAATGCAACTGTCCCCACGATAAAGGTTGCGCGCTTCGCTCCGTTCGCCCTACGCCGACGACATCGTCGACCGTCAAATCCCCCTTCGGCTGGGGCAAATACACATCGATCTCGACAAGCACAGCTGCGTCTCCCGCATATCGGCAAGCATCTCCAGGTCTTGTAGATGCCCACAGCACACTTCAGGCTCCCTCGAAAAGGCCCTCAGCGTACGAGTTCGGATATGATGGATCCATGTCGCTCTATCCCATTGCCCCATTGCTGATCCCGAAGCCAATGAGGCGGACAGACACCATCAGCGTCAGCGTCATCAAGGATCTTCCGAGGGATGTGACAAGGACATTCAACGGAAGGGTCGTGCGCAGGAAGAAGCGTCCGAAGAACATCACAGTGTATGAGATCCATCCCTACGCAAAACCCGTGGTGTTGCTGACTTTCCTGTAGTCCTCAGGTGAATGAAATCAACGATATTAGGCAGTATGTTTGCGATATGGAATGCAACTGCCGCTGCTGGACTTCGAGCAGCCCAATTGCCACGAGGCACTCGCCAATGTTCGATCGAGACGTTATTAGATGAAGGATCCAGAGTGAGGCGAAGCTGAGACTGATTGATTCGGTATAAATCAAGAGACATGGGATGAACTTGAAATCATACGAACAGGACATCTGAGCGTTGTATAGTTATGGTTAGTTTTGTAAAGTCATGGTTACGACTGAGGAGCTTCTTTATCATCATATCGAGACCTGTTTTAAACCTTGCAAGACCATATGGTGCGTTCTTATTCTGGGCATACGAGTATAAACAACACGTGGTTATTTTCTCCCTACTGAAGGCTCAAGATCTTTCAAGCTGAGCACAGAACAATACGGTTGAGCCCACGTACCAGCTTGACCGCGTGCGCACTGCTCTTTCTATCAATCCTCCACCCTGGTGGCACCTGAAAAGCCCCTGTAGTGCCTTCTGGAACATCGACATCAATCGTAGCGTGTGTTCCATTCGCAGTCCAGCCCGCCTTAATGGGCCCAAACGGAGTCGGCACCCTACCACCTGCTTCTGTCAAACCAAGAAAGCCGACTGCGGGGTTTACCACGAAGCTTTTGTAACCGGATATGGTGGGTCGAACACCCAGCAGATACTCGGGAAGTACATAAGACGGAGCCGCGCCCCACGGATGAGCCAAACTCGTGAACAGATCTAAACCAGGGGTACCGTCTGGATTTACGTACTCCCAGCTGGCGCCAGAGAAGTACGAGTCGTTGTTCACCATACTACCCCAAAGACCTCCGAGGAGATGTGAAGCAGCAGTCGCGCTGTCGCTCCCGTAGTTGAGGTAAGACTGAAACAAGGCTTCGAGGAGAAAACCTGACGGGTTTGGCGCAAGTTGATACTCAGGAGACTCAGCTTCGGCAGATGACGTACGATAGCCAGGACCAAATCGAAGCTCTTGAAGTTTCAAGAGTGACGAAGCGATTTGAGAACTGTTTGCCGCGCCAGAGAGGATCGCCCATGCAACTCCAGTAAGCGAGAAGTTCCCAGGCGAATCCAAACCTAGGGAGTAAGTTCCCAAGGAAGGGTTCCAGAGATGCTCGTTGATCGCGTCGTTGATCTTGGAAGCAGTTGAGTTGAACTTCCTGGCAGCTTCGGCGTCTCCCAAAGCAACAGCAAGCGGCGCAAGCCGGCGCAGTGTGAAAGCAAATAAACCCGATACCGCACTTCCATTGACAGGGCCAAGGAAGTTGAAAGGGTTCTTAATCTCCGGAGTATCTGCCACGAGGCCTGAAATCGGATCAACGAACGCGAGTTTCGCTTCCGCTAGCATCTTGATCTTGCCCCAGTGTTTCTTCAATCCGGCAGTGTCACCGGTATACCTGTAATATTCCCCGATTCCGGCCAAAAAGAGATCCTGGTAATCGACCAGGCCTTGCCATCCCTGGTAGGCCTCTGTGTACTCCGGGCGAGTTCCCATTCCCGGGCTTATGGGAACAAAACCAGCGTAAATTCCAGAAGGGACTTGGAACCCCAGCACTAAATCAATACTGCCCAGGATATGGTCCCATCGCGCTGTAGTCTGTGCTACTACACGAACTGTGTGATAGAAGTCGCCGATCCATACAAGGCGATCTCGTTTGGCGCCGTCAAGGCAGACGGAGTGCTCGAGTGGCGCGACACCGTATTCGACCAGTGTGCTAGCCGATGTAAGATCGGATTGATAGATTCTAGTTCCTTTATCCGATGTAACTGAAACATTCGTGAACATGGTACTGTGGTCCTGATAGCCACCGAAACCCCAGGTTCCTGCATAGGCAGAACCTGAGCCGAATCTAGCGGCGGGGTCCGGTTGAGAGAGGGGAACAAGAGCAATTTCCTCTCCGTCAAGCAGAACACGGTATCCGTCTACTTCAATTGCAGTGCTGATGCGGTACCATTTGCCCTCTTCTATCGAAACGTTCAAGGCAAATAGTTTGTTCGCTGGCGTTTCGAGACTCGTTTGGTTTACTATATTCCACCCGCTATTGACTATGAGTGTGTTCGGTGGCAAGAGGGTCTTGTTCGTGTTTGTAAACGTAGTCTCATCGGGGTAGTTGGACGTCAGGACAAAGTAAGGCCCAAAAGGCTGGGAGGCGCTTGCAATTCTCCAGCCCGTTCCACCTCTCACTATCTTTGTGTCGAATTCCAGTGTGTAATTGGCCGGGGCTAGCAGTATGCCCTTGGCAGACTGCGCGGTTGTTTGGCCACGAACGAGCGCACCGGCGTTTGTCAGCTCCCAGGTAGAGGGTGCATTGCCGGCGTCAACGCAGGCGACCTGAACAACGCGTCCGCCAAGATCGAATACCTTATTATAAGTTTCATTGTTGGTTTCCAGATACCCTGGAAGTTTGTCGGCGTCTGTATGATCGCTCGTCGCTCGAAACCCAACGCGGTCGAGAGTTATCGTTCCTTTGCCAAGCACACGTATGGATTGCCACCTTTGGCCACCTTGTACGAAAAAACTTTCCACGTGACCAGAATCATCGATCGCAAAAGTCTCCACCCGAAATGAGTTTGAGAGTCCGTTCGAGAAAGTCCAGGGCCCGTCTGCATTGTCATGTGAGAGTCCTACCAAGGACTCGGAATATCTCACTTCGATCTGTGCAGCGGTGCCATTCGTCGTTGTCACAAAGAATGGAAAGCCGGCAATTTCTGCCCCGTAATCAAGAGTGACGACTGGTTGGGATGATGATAACGTTATGCTGGTGCTGTTCTCGTACGACGATCCGAATGTTGGATCGGCAGCATTGTTGTCAAAGTACCTAGTGGGATAGACATTCCCGTACGAAACAATGCTTAATGAAAAATTTAGCTTCAGTACTAGGAAGGTTTTGCTGTGTTCACGTACGCGTGCGCCAATGTACTCCACAGCAATTGTGCAACCGCTAATGGCCTGAAACTCATCGGCATTGTCAGTTGTCGCAACAACCACTCAGCCAGAACGAATTCTAAGATCGTAATCGCAAAAGAGTTCCCCAAGTCTAGGTCTTATCTCGACCTATGGCGCCCTCCACAAGACCCGTAGGGGTTGCCGAAATGCGGGGGATATTGCACAAGCGCAGGTACAGACTCAGTATCCTGGCTTCCACTGATCTAGTGCACGAACTCCCGACATGGTGCCGAGGTCGATACCTTTGACAACAAGGCGATGCCATCGCGGTGCGAAGTAGCCGGAACAGACGCGACGTAATGTGGGGGAAGAACGAGATTAGCGCTCGGAATGTGGGGTTTTCGGTGCATCTTTCGTGTGTTTCCGCGTCATCTTGCGCCGAGAGATATCTCAGGTCACGTACAATTGTCTAAAAAGTCTGGAGCGTCGCGGCCAGGTGAGGTCCATCGATCTTGGTTGGTCCTTTCGCTTCGCCATATTGATACGCGCTCTGCAGCTGTGTCGTGCCGACATGCATAGCAACAGTCGATCGATGTCAACGCGCAGACATCTGCAGGTCTCTGGGGGAGGTTCCTTCCATCGGAGACAATACCATAGGTAATACTGTCGTTGCAGCCGTAAGTAATCCCAGTGGGTCCACCAGACAAGGTGTTTTTGTCAATTTCTCAGAGGTAAATGTATCAAAATGTTAGCTATAAATTATAGGAATTCCATAAGCGTATAGGATTTAGAGGTTTAAGGGACCTAGGACGATAGGAAGGGTTTTTTTAATATATACAATATATGTGGTAAAAATGATTAGTATTATTTTCAAAATATTACAGTGTTCTGGCAGTTTCGGTGCCAGGGGTGGGAAACCCGGATCTACTGGGATACTTACGGCTTCAACCACAGTAGTAAGAACCGCCACAAAGAAGAATGAAAAACTGTAGACGTATCAATGCGAGAACGAAAGGAGCGCTCGGCGCATGAGGCCGAAGAGCCGCCCCAATCTCTCCCCCATTGATGCGTACGCGCGAAACATCTGTGGATCGAACGTGCTCAAAAATTGGATTTGCCCATGACTATGCGATCCTAAGATTATCTAAATTGTGATCCACAGCTCTCCCACGGTAGGTAGTCATTTGAACCAAATAGCCCAACACATCGAGATAGTGTCGTAAGATGGAAAAGGAGGAGCAACATATCCTGTAGGTCCGCAAAATTGTAGGCAAATATGGGAATTCTGGGGAGAAGGATACGGCAGGTGCTGTCCTCTCTGTATCCTCTGCCAGCGTTGCTGAAGGGTTTCAAGACATGATACTGCCCTTCATCATATTGATCCCGCTGTATTGGGCTTCTCACAGTAGGACAACTATGCAAAGTCGTGGGCTAACAGACGATAGAATTTTTGCCGAAGTACCCACGCTCCTCCATCCTACGCCGGCGCTCTTCTCAAGCCGTGGCAGGGTCCAGGGTATCCGAGTCCATTTACATAATCCAAGCAGCCGCCGCGAGCAACGCAGCCATGAGCCCACTCGTCTCAATTGTTCGCGAAAGAGTTGCGGCACCAGTGAAGGCGGGAGGAGTGTACGTGCTCGTGGGTGCGCTAGTAGCACCATGGCCGCCAGTGGATTGGGCGGTGGATGTACCGTTGTTGATTCCAGTTGGCTTGAAACCGTTGCAAAGTCCGTTGTTGCAAGTGTTGAAAGCGCACTCGGAGTCTTGCTTGCAAGCAGCGTTGAAGTTTCCGCAAGCTGCAATCAACATCGAATTTGAAGCCCAGCATTGTGCACCACCGGCACATGGTGATGGTGTAGCGCGGGGATCGCACTGTGCGCCAAGTGGGAGCGTGCCAGCTGCGGCTGTCGGCAAAGAAGTTGGGGCGCTGGTTGCGGTAGATGGGACGGTGGATGACAAGAAGTAGCAGCCGTCAATGACTACGCATTGTTGTCCTGATGGATACTGATGGGCAGGGTTACAGCTGTAACGTCCTTGGTTGTCCGTTGAACCAGGCGCAGGGCAAGCAGAAGAGCTGGTTGCTGGTGGTGCAGTTGCAGATGAGGATGCGGAGGATGGCAAAAAGCCGTTGCATAAGCCTTGTTGTAGGTTACAAGTGTTGAAGGCACCTGTGGTCTCTAGTCAGCTTGTGCTCGTCGATCATTGCTTCGAGTAATTACATTGCGCGTCCTTAGTGCATGATGCTTGAAAGTTGCCGCACACAGTCTGCAGCATAGAGTTGACGGCATAGCAGTTTGCCCCTTCGGCGCAAGCGGTACCCTTCGGGTCGCAATTGCCGCCAACGGGTACGAGAGACTCTGTAGCCTGGGCTGAGACATAGGCTGCGGCCGCAACCACGGTGAGAAAGTGATATTGCATGATGATAGTACGAAACAAGGTCGAAGGGGATGGCGGTGTGTGGTATTGAATCAGTGAAGAGAGAAAGGAGGTGCAATGCGGTCGGAGGGTTGATATAGATGTACACAGCACTGTTATTTGAAGTGAGGGGGGCAGAAAAGGATGAAACGGCCGCAAGCATAACAGACTATTGGTTCCACAGCTCAGTCCATCGTGTAATTGGGGAGAAGGCTAGCTGGCTGGATCAGCAAGCTCATTGGACCTCCGTAGGAGTTTCTTAGTATGAGGTAATTTATTGGCCACAGGAGCATCAGCTGTATAATCGCCGATGCGATGAGCTAACTTTGCACATAGGAGGTGGCTCCGAGCGGTTCGCTTCGTTGGGGGATCCACACGTGCCTCTAGTGCCTACGGGTAGATCCGCACCTCGAACATCAGAGAACTCGAGCAAAACATGCTCAATAATGTTGTCGAGAGCATGTCTGTTGATGTGGTGTATCGAAACGTCGATCCGGTTCTTCCGTAAAATCAAGCACTTTGAAACGTAGTGTAGGACACATTAGTGCATCTCGCTGGCTTCAGTGAATTTTGGTCGAGCAGAATTGGTCTATTGGATGAGACCCGAGTGATGTTGCTACTCGGGGAGAAGAGATCAACGCCACCGTGCGACGAGCTAGAACGGTGCGACATTCTAAATCCATGTTGGCTTAGCAACCAGCTATTGGTGGCGTTCAGCCGTTCAATTAGCGGCGAATAGCCGCGGATAGCTTCGATTCACGAACTCCTCTCTATAGAAGTTTCTTGTGGTGTCAGCTGGCAACTAAAGAAGAATGTTGTTCATGGCCTTCAGTAAGGACACGCAGAATGATCGAGTTCGGCTTGAACGAAGTGTCGTTGCCAACAGCAGTGTTAAACTTATCCCATGCTGCCACTCTGATGCTCGCACATGAACTTTTCATAGGGATTCACCGCACAAATATAGCATACAGTGCAGTCGCAAGCCTGCTGAGGCTCAAGGCCGTGTGTGGGGTACATAAGCTCCCGCGCTGAGGTCGGAGCGATGAGATGGGATAGTGGTCTCACACAGATCACCTTGTGTCATTGAAACTAGGCCAATAATAAACTTCCAAGTAGCTGCAGCTAGGTCTGGCACATGAGCTCCTCCATTAACCGCTTGTGCAGTACACAAGGCCACAATACAGACCCCATCCGTATGAAAGCCTGTTTTCTCCCTGACGGGGTTGCGATGCGTCGACCGAGATGGCCGTTTATGTCATCTTTAGCGACCATGTTAGGTCTCGGAGTTCCTCGCGTCTGTTCATGGCCACAACCACGTCTTTGAGAGGCTTCATAACTCCAATTGGTATGCGTTTCACATCCTTTGGTGGATCCCAATCGATGGCATCCTTGCCTTGCGGCGGTTTGAAGTCCCAACCCATCAACAGGACCGCGACAAGAGACAGAATCTCAATGTGCGCAAAATGTCGACCAGGACAGAAGACAGTACCGCCGCCGAATCCACGAAAGGCCGCAGAGTGCACACTGTGCTTTCCTGCGTCCCCTGGGCCTGTCTTAGTGCCATTGGGTGTGGATATGAAGCGCCGGGGATTGAACTCCCGTGCATCGGGACCCCATACCTCCTCGTCTTCGTGCATGACTCCTCCAGCGATTTGGACTACAGACTGGGCGCGCAGCTTGTATGTGTCAGCCACGATAGTGTCCTCTGTGACGAAACGAGCTGAGGTCATGGGTGCGATCAAGCGGAGCGACTCTCGGAAGACAGAATTGAGGAGCGGGCAGTCCGTGCGTAATGCTTCGTAAACAATACTGGCAGTCTTCGTCGAGTGGTCTACAGAAAAAGCACTCTTCTCAACCTCAGCACGCAACTCTTTCACCAGGTCCGGTCGCGACAGGATGTAGTTCAAGACCCAGAAGACGGTGATGGCCCCGTTTACGAGTGCCCCAAAAAGCATGCCAAATTCAGAACGGCCTCTATCTTCAAGTGAGACACCGAGTTCAATGTGCAGGCGAATACGCTCCTGTACGACAGCACTAGCTTGAGTGTAGCGCTTTCTTTCCAGGTAATCGATCATGGTCTTCGCTAGCTTCTCGCGGGCGAGATAAGCCTTCCTGTTCGTGATCTGCGGGATTGGTGATACCATCACACCAATCACGTCACGTTCCCACACCCAGTAGTCCTTGACCAGCGCTGGATTCAGCGCAAATGGGTTTTCAGGTCCGTAGAAAGCGTGGATAGTGACTTGGGCGAATAAATCACGACACCACTCAAACAACGGCCTATCGCAGTCGGGCAGAGCATTGAGCCGCTGGCTTATTTGCTCCAGGACAACCTTGCCTTGATTTCTGATCTCCGCCGGGCCCATCAAGCTGTACGTTGCGTTGTGCAGTCGGTCCAGGAAGGTTGGTCTCTTTGCGTTCTTTGCCTCCTGATCGCGGAAAGCTTCGACTGTCGCGTTGGAAAAGCCGACCATTCGTTGTGTCACAGGGAGTATTATCGGTTCGAAGAGGAGGGTAGACGATGCCCGTTGGATGTGGTTGGCTAAGTGGGGGCTGGTGACGACGTAGGTTTGTGACGAGAGCATGGGCAGCGTGTAGATGGGCTGTTTGCAGCGCGCACTGTACAGGGTTAGGTTTTTGTTGGTTCGATTTCTTCAATCGGAAACATTACCTGGCTATCTTATAATAGTTTGCACCCTCTGTCAAGAGGCCAATGATGTGCCCAATGAACGGAATCCTAGGATACAGGACAGGAGGTGTTCCGGCCTCAGGATGCGCGCGGAACCATCGCTCAAGCAAAGCAGCGCTCAAGAAGGCAACGGCCACTCCCGCAACGAGGGCTCGCAAGGTCGACATGGCTACCAAGGGAAACCTATCGCGCAGAGAGTTGAACCTACCTGCTGTACGATTCGAGGTGGTTATGAGGCACCGAAGCTGAGGTGGTGTTGAAGCACCGACGCGCATCGGGAGTGCGCCACAAACACCCAAAAGGCAAAAGGTGTAGGCGCGGGTCACCCATTTCAGCGATCAATGCTGGGTCTGACGTACCGTGTCCGTGCACCCAATGCACGGATTCACACAATGCACGCCGAACAACATAAACGCTCCACTAGAAATGAGGCCATAGAATCACCCACAGACAATATTATCACGAGATAGTGGAGCAGGAAGTCGATAGCTGCGATCAATTTGCCCTTCTTAAATCTATCTGGAAGCTTAACGTTGCGGCTGCGGCGTGTTGATCTAGCTAGGGCAGTAGATGTGCCCTCTGAGGCCTCCCTAACATCTTGAGCATCAATAACACATTTCTGACGCTTTCTACTCTATAGAGATAGCTGAGAGGCCTTCCTTTTACCCTTTTGGGATAGTTCTAGAGCTTTTTCAGCGTCACGGGTAGACTTCTAGGCAGCGCGCTAAGCTGCCTTTTGAGCTTGCTCCTTCTCCTTTGCCTCCTTAGCTGCTTCTTACGTAACACGCTTCTCTTACTAGCTCTTCTCCTTACTCCGTATAGAGCTTAGCTACCTTCTTTAGCTCTGCTATCTCTACTTTTTGAAGCCGCTGCTCCTTTTCTTCCTACTCCCTAATAGATTGACGTACACGTGCCTCCCTTACCTTTCTAGGTGACTAAAACACTGACCCACTATGATATTTATCATGCTATTATAGATCTAGAGCTTTATCCTTCTTCTTATACTTCGTCTTTGTTGGTAGCGCCTGCCTTAGCCCATTAATGTTATGGTGGAGTAGCTCATTTTGAATAGATAGGTGTGGAGTGATTGACGAAGCTTCTAAGTATCCCTACTACTCTGATCCTTGACTGCGGAGTGTATGAGCCTATCTATCTTTCTCTAATCATGATTACTAAGTGATGATGAGGAGCTCTCTCTTGATTCTTGAGATCTGGTGAATCTATTAAGGACTGGGTGTGTCACGGTAACCCCAGGCTACCTGACAAGCATGGATGCGCGCTGACGACCAGCCAATAGAACAGCATACGGGTGACCTGTCTACTAGCTGAGGTCGAACCATGGCGCTAGCTACCCTTGGTAAGGGCACGCGACGAAGCGAGATGATAGATCCACGTTGGCTAAGGGGAAGAGGACCTTCTCTCCTTATCCAACGTCTTGTACATACACGTAGATACCGAACGCAGTAATATCCATCTGCAGCCTACTACTAGGCCGCAGACGTCTCTACTCGTTGCTCTCGTGACAGGGTGAGGATTAGGTGGTGATATCCCTAATACCGTAAAAGAGCTAAGGATTATTGATTCCTTGAAGGAAGCCTTCTACGCATTCTCAAATAGGGGGATGAAGTTGCCTTTGGTGGTAGAGGCTAGACCCTAGCCCATTTAAAGGTGTTTTGATAGCTCTGCTAAGTAGGCTGTTGATAGAGGCTTGAACATTGTCACATCAAGTGGCTAAAGCGTATAAGTTGAATGAGGAGGCAGGATAGCAAGGAGGATCCTATTCTGATTATAATAGTTGATAAAGTCCGTAGTGATATGGGATCCGTGGCCATCAAGGATTAGAAGTCGATATGATCATTGGGTCTTCTCTTCTGTATAGCGATCAAATACCTATTCAAGCTAGGCAAGCCCAATATCGTTGTTCGTCCAGCTAGAGGGTGATGAGGTGATAAAGATATCATGTTCTCCTGCCTTAATATCCTCCACCTAGGCTGATTGAATGGCCTTGTTGGTAGCCTCGTAAATTAGGCTTGGCAGTAGAGCTGATTCATCAGCGCAGATATATGCTAGGAGCGTGATCCATACGTGATTACTATCCTAGAGTGATGCCCTAACCTCCTTCTTCTCCCACATTCGTCTACTAAATATCCTCTTTGATCTGCTAAGGATACCGATTAGGAAGCCTTTCTCATCCATATTGTAGGTATGACGAGGATCTATCTGATATTAATCGATCTTGCTATGCAGATAGTTGAAATAGAGGTGATATTTATCCTCTAAATTAGCTTTGTGGCGATTGCTGTCTATGGCGACTGTCTATTATGAGATAAGATGAATGCTGTGTCAGTTGATAAAGTGGGTAACCCAGCTCTCGCTGACTAGCTCCTTTGCTATCGTAGAGGCAAAGTTCTGTATCATCTCCCGAGTAGGAGGTAGGTGTTTCTCTATAAGGCCTTTAATATATTATACAAGCTCCTGCTCTTGCTATAGGCTAAGCTTTTGTTAACTATTTACAGTGGCTGCACGCGTCGCTATGATACCTTAGTGTCTTCGCGAGAGTGTGGATCGATTGATAATATATTTAGTAGCAACTTCTGTATATAAAAATTCTTCTCCTGATTCTCGCGATTCGATTTCATTTATTGCAGCCTGAATTAGGTCTATATTGGTGGAGTTATCGCGTGTTGAAGATTAGGGAGTTTTGACGCGTCGGGTGTTCGGCGTGCATTGGGTGAATCCGTGCATTGGGTGCACGGACACGGTACTGCACATTCTGTCACATCGAGGATCCAAACGGTTGCCCCCAGAGGCGCCGGAGACATTGTTAGACCTGACTACAGCATTCGGGAGCGGTCGATGGGCGGATTCGCTTGGGCTGCTCTCTCCTGCCCAACTGCATGCAGGAGCCGACTCGTTCATGTGGGCACGTTGGTCATCCATTCCTCACGATCATTCAAGCACTGCAGCAAACAATGGTATCGCTGTCCGAGTTGAAGGCATCCGCTTCCAGCAAGGCACGTTGGCCGAGGCACACTGTGCCAGCGATTCCTCGGTCAAATCCAAGGCCTCGTGGCTGAAGTTCTCGCATGCGGCTCCACCTAGTACGCATCTAGCGATACCTTGTAGGTCAACTCATGAAGTCCCGATGGCAATCCACCAATTGTCTTTAGTACGGCCTTCCCGTCCGTGACTGCTTAACGCGATCAGGTATTCTCCCGATCGGTCTACCGGGATTATCCGGGGACCCCGCAATTGTTCCTAGTTCGAACGCGTACTGCAAATCTTCACGAAGCCTATTGCGACTAACATTCTCTTGATTCTAATAAGCTTTTCGCCATGGTATATTTCACATTTACCGCTTCGGGGCGCATGGAACCGACACCAAGTGCTCTTTCTCCACCTCTCGGTTGCTCGATACCCCGTGGGTACGCCGCGCGTGGAGTCATTGGAGGAAGTTCATATACTGATATATTAACAAACAAACCGCGGGCCTAGGGACAGGACGGATAGGTGTGGAAAATACAGATCAGCGCAGCTATAAAGCGCTACGATGTTGTACATGTGGCGATGCATCTCCTCGAAGCCCTATCAAACATGTCCTCCAGGCTTTCTGTCGCATTGAGCCTTCTGGCGACCGGTTCTCTCGTGGCCGCCGGCCCCTGCGACCTCTACTCAGCCGGTGGTACGCCATGCATCGCAGCACACTCGACGACTCGAGCCCTCTACAATGCCTTCTCCGGGTCCTTGTACCAGGTGAAGCGCGGGTCGGATAACACCACCACCAACATTGCGCCAATCTCGGCTGGTGGTGTTGCTAATGCTGCGGCTCAAGATACTTTCTGTGCCTCCACTACTTGCCTTATAACCATCATCTACGATCAATCCGGCAGGGGCAACCATCTCACCCAAGCTCCACCCGGCGGCTTCAAGGGCCCGGAGACCAATGGCTACGACAACTTGGCCAGTGCGACTGGAGCTCCGGTTACGCTGAACGGACAGAAGGCTTATGGTGTCTTCATGTCACCTGGTACCGGCTACCGCAACAACAAGGTCAGCGGTTCAGCTGTAGGCGATGCTGCTGAAGGCATGTATGCTATCTTCGATGGTACTCATTACAACGACGGGTGCTGTTTCGACTACGGAAACGCCGAGACCAGCAGCCTCGACACAGGCAATGGTCACATGGAGGCTCTCTACTTCGGCACTAACAGTATTTGGGGTAGTGGTTCGGGAAGTGGGCCGTGGATTATGGCCGATCTTGAGAACGGCTTGTTCTCTGGCCAAGGCTCGAAGCAGAACACCGCGGATCCGACCGTCACCCACCGATTCCTCACTTCTGTCCTCAAGGGTGGTCCGAACAAGTGGGCGATCAAGGGCGGCAATGCTGCGTCGGGCTCACTATCGACCTACTACAATGGCGCACGCCCGACCGCTTCGGGATACAATCCCATGTCGAAAGAGGGAGCTATCATTCTAGGTATCGGTGGTGACAACAGCATTAGCGCTCAAGGTACTTTTTACGAGGGTGTGATGACCAGCGGTTATCCTTCCGACGATGTTGAGAACTCTGTTCAAGCCAACATTGTGGCGGCCAAGTATGCCACTACATCGATGAACAGCGGCACGGCCCTCACCGCTGGTCAGTCAATCTCACTTCGCGTTACCACCTCTGGATACGACACACGCTACTTGGCTCACACTGGCGCCACTGTAAACACTCAAGTCGTTACATCGTCAAGCGCCACATCCCTCAAGCAGCAAGCCAGCTGGACAGTTCGCACAGGTCTCGGCAACAGTGCCTGTTGGTCGTTTGAATCGAAGGACACGCCTGGTAGCTACCTTCGTCACTACAACTTTGTTCTCCAACTGGGCGCCAACGACAATTCGAAGACGTTCAAGGAAGACGCCACGTTCTGTTCGGTCGCTGGTCTCAACGGCTCGGGCAGCACAATTCGAGCTTGGGGTTACCCAACCCGATACTTCCGCCACTTTGATAATGTGGCCTATATTGCAAGCAACGGTGGAGTTCACTTTTTTGATGCAGCCAATTCGTTCAATGCGGACGCTACGTGGGCGGTGGGCTCAAGCTTTGCGTGAATTATTGACAACGTGAACAGGTAGCGGATAGATTCAAGTATCAGCTCTACGCTGAAATACTCACGAGATACGTCGATGCGTCTCCTATAAAACATTTGTCTGGTTCTATAGGCGGCTCGACAGCAAACATTGAGCCAACATCGCGTTCATTTCATGTTTCTCGGTGATTTTTCGTAGTGGTATATTATCCTAATATTGAGTTGCTTCTATGCAGAAACCCCCATGACCTTTTGATTTCAATAAGGATGAATGTAACAGGTCTGTAATGTAGTGGTCCTTGGATGATTGCGCCAGCCTCATATGCCACCAAATTTGAGCGCATCTTAGCTCTTTGTTATCATACATTTGAATACCGTGTGTTGTTACTAGTTCTCACTTTGCTAATCTCCCCTTCTTCATAGCGACAGCATCGAAATGTCTTTTTCGCCCAGCACGATGCGCAACAGTGCGAGGAGCGGCGAGGTCATCCCTTATTTAACGGCTATGCGCATGCAGACCGCGGAAAGAGTACCTCGAGCTGCGGACAACGAAACTCGGATCGCTGACATGAGTAGAATGACGCAAGTCTGCCTCCACATTCAGAACGAGCTAATACCATGGTTGCGCTCAATCCGTCCTGTACGCGTCGATGTGTTCGAGCTAGACGACTATGTAGAGACGTTCAATCCACCTGTTGATGACCAGGACCGCCTCCCAAGCGCATCCCTGGCACGGTCGAGGTCGAGCAGGTCTCAGTGCCATTTCATCACGTGGGTGCCGCCAGTAGACGTTCGGCAACTCATACAATGGACCCAAGCATCCGACAGCCTGCAGTTCCTCTTCAAAAAGGATCTGGCAACATGCGGGAGCGATCATAATTTATTTTCGCTCTTGGAAGATTCCGCCATGCTCTCGGTATCCAAGGTGTGACTCACGATACCTCGCTCCAAGCGCTCCCTGTTTCTCGGTTCCGGTCGACATTCAAGTTCCGCATCGCAACTGTTCTCGACGAAGCAGTTCCAGGATCTTTTGGCACCATCGATGATGGACGATTGGTCCTCATAGCCCAATTCATACATGCCACCGCATGCTTTCCTCAATCCTACTGGGAGAACATCGGTCCTGCCTTTGTCTCTGAGCCTGATCAAACTAGTGTCTTTTGCAAAGGAGGGGGTTCCGCCTCAAGCTCAGGCTACGTGCAATACAGTCTACATGTCCTAAACGGGGATTCAATGATACCTATGTACTTCGTGCCACTGAGTGGCGTCCAGAGTACCATTGAGCTGAAGAACCTACTAGTCCCAGGATCATACTAAACACCTGAAAGTTTGAGATCGAGTGCAGTTGCTTTGCTCGTGCTTCTACTCTATCGACAATCAGCAAAACGTGAAAGGAAATTGATGCAATGGAGCAAAGCTGATCGAAAACGTGGCAGATGGCCCATATGCTATGCATAAGGGCCAGTTTGTAGACGAGTGGGTTTGTTTCAGACAGCTCAGCGATGTACTATATGCCCAAGGAGAAAAACTTCTGGATCACTCATACAAGCAATTGAACAGTTGTTTTTACTTGCTACAGAACTTTCCTTGACTTCAACATCAAACAGTGCCTTGCCAAGTAATCGGGTGACATGATATTGGGTATCAAAGGTTAGCACTGTATGGAACGTTAGAATTCGGCGCTTAGCCTTACGAACATCGAAGGATCTCTTGACCAATGAAGCGGGTTCGAAGCCAAGAGATGACGTGCTAACCGATGTCGTATTCTTTGCATAGCCTTCCACTGACCGGAAGAGCAGCGCAAATTGATACCAAGTCCTTCTAACCGTAATAGGGTCATAATCGAAGGTTCGCCGTCATGAAGATTGCTTGCGCGAAATTCTGCTAGCAAGACCACTCACTTTGGTCCTCACCTATCCAGATTCGATGCAGGTATAGTAGAGTCGGTAGAAGGCCAGTGATTGTGTTCGACCAAAGGTCCTTCCTCCTCTGAGGAAGGCTAATATATACAGAATCCAACATGCGGTGGTACTCCGCCACGCTTCACGAGTGGGAGCGAAGCCGGGCGATGTAGGCCAATCATGCGATTCTTCCCTCACCGGTTTGGAAGTGTAGCGGAATCTGAAAAGGCAGATAAGTGCCATACAACTTGCTCTGATCGCTTCGAGGGGCTAGAACCAGCAGAGCCACCAGAAATACGAGGCAGAGCCAAGTAACTACGCACACCTCGCTAATCATTCACAATCTCGTATTGGTGGGATCATACGCATGTGACCAGCGTTGAACACCGCGTATGTCTTGCATCTTTGACGTCAAGCCTATGTGTCGCTTCTTGGGAGCGTGCTTGGTACTATCATTCGGTTCAAATACGAGCCTCTGTACCGTGGGTGCTAGCTTTTATATTCAATATGATTCACGATAGAAATGGCAAGCATAACAACCCCGTCCCCAGCTATTCCATCCAAAGCTCCTTGGATCTTCCCGAGTGCTCTCAATAGATCCTTCATCGCGGAATTTGGAGCGCAATGGCTCTCAAGACTTGGACCGGACTTTGTGCCTAATGGCACATTCAAATTCGGACACGGAATACACCCAGACATCATCTCCAAGGCTGCGTGGGATCTCAAAGACGAAGAGCGATTCGATCCATCATCAAACTCCAATGCTCTTCAGCGAGAGTTCGGGCACGAAGATGTTGTGATAATGGTGGACGATATCATCCAGCCGACGTGGTCTGGCGGTGACGAAAAGATCGTGGGGATGGCATGCCACTACTTCGAGTACTGTACGTCGGTATCAAGGCCCAATGTGTACCAACATAATAAAGATTGTAAGTCATGAACTTCCGAAAGCAAATGTAGCAGTGGCTGCTTCCTTTGGGTCGCGCATTGCTGTTGCAGTGCTTGTATGGGTGACTAATCTGAAGGATTCGTAGGCGTATCGGACAACATCTATCGCGACGGCCTTATTACGGGCACACTCAGTCCCACGTTCTGGGAAATGGAGCACCAGTTCACATTTATCAACACAGGCTCAGTAATAGAGGGACCAAGCCCTCGAAAGATCCCTTCTGGGACCCGCGTACAAATACCACGCATGAACGAGTCTGCCTCTGACACCGCAGACACCGCTATATGCATGCTTACTCTTGACTGGGAGCCTTCCACCTTCAACTCGCAACACTCGGTCCCGTTCCCTGTATACCTGGGCTACAGGGTAAACGGAAGAACCGATGACTCATCGGACCGCATCATCCACGACCCATGGGTGTTCAATGCTTCATTTCCAAGAGGTGTATCATATGATGGTGCGAGGTACGGATGTAAGGGAGGAACTCTACCACAAGACTATCTCGTCAGCACTGGCGTATGCAGTCGTAGGAATACGACCGCCCCGGATACTGGACACATAGGGAATAACAATGGTACTTGGGTCCGTCCAGGGTCAAATGGCACCAGCAACGGTACTTTGGATTCTCCAAGTCCTCCTGGGCAAGGAGCTGGAAGTGATGCCAACGATGACAGGATGATCACGGGCGCTACAACAGGATCTATCCTGGGATTTATGGCTGTTGTACTGGGAGTGTATTTTCTGCGGCGAGCGAAAAAGCGCACGCGAGAAGGTCCAAAGGCAGTGCTGGCTCAAAACTTGCAAAACAATGAAACTTTTGAAAGCATTGATGCGGCACGCCTTTCGGAAACAGACAAGGACAAAGTGGAGACGGGCTCGTTGCAGATACCTCCACCGACTTATGCCGAAGCAATGAAGGACAGCAGCAGGTAGATAGAGGCGATGTTTCCGGTCAGCGGGCGCAATGTGTCCGTCCATGCGGTAATATATAATATGCATTTCGTCAGATTTAGGGAATATATGCCATGGAAGGACAAAGTCACGGGCTACTGCGGCAGGCATCCAGTTACTAATGGTGATCTTTTAATAGACGTAGTTGACACCAAATCAAACAGAAGGCTATTGAAGTGGAAGAAAGCAAAGTGAAATACATATTGCTCCAGGCTGGCTCCGAACATGTATTCCTGGGTCATAAGCGTATCGGAGGTTGCATGTAGTCTCTTCTTCCATGACTTTGCACACCTATCCCAGGGGTAGCGAACCATAGATTGGCAGAATTATTGACGCACTGCAGCAAGACCGTCAGCTTTCTTTGAAAAGCCAGTTCGACCAAATTGAAGACTCTCCAGATGACCTTCGCACCGATGCGAGTTGGTCATAAGCGCGTTCTCCTTAATGAACATGTGTTAGGGCTCTAGGTGTGCCAGCATATGCAGAATATTCCAGGATGCCGCATAACGAGTTGCGCATATGGGAAGGCGCGCTACCCAAGCTCGGTGATGTAACTGCGGTGGTTCTCATATCACTCTGCTTCAAGAGTAATGGTGTTAGCAGCTGAGCCTATCGTGCCTCCCTGTATCATAATCTCGGCGTCATGAATGATGCAAGGATCTTAATAAAGCCCCAGAACGTGGGCGAAGGCTTTGATATGGGATGTTTGACAGCTCTAAAGTAACACGGTTAGATATGTTGCAACTGCATGCAGGTTCACTGGTGGCTGTGGCAGAAAAGACTGAGTCTACGGAAACATGGTGAATGACATCATGGGTGAGGTCCGTTATGTGTGTCCATTTCAAGCAGCTTTCATTGTTTATCCTGGTTGAATTCGCTTGAGGGAACTTTCGAATTCTTTATCGTGTGAAAATTGAGAGGCCGACCATTGGTGTACATGGTAAGTTTTTCACAAGGCTATAATGAATTTGCCTGAGGTAAGTGAAGATTCGTATTGAATATTATGAAGTTCACTGCATGTCGTGATCACGCAACCGTCGCTCCGGCGCCTCGACGACCGACGTTAGAATTACATTAATAGGAGACAGCTGTGATACGAGTATAGGAAGAGAGAGGCCAGAATGCATACTTGGCCCGATTTGCGACTTGATACGCTAGGCATCGTCATGTGGATGCAAAAAAGGACCTACACGGGCCATGCGGCCTATGAAGCGCGCACTCGTCCATCCTTTTTGAAATGAAACCAGAACAGGGAGGTGCATGTAAAAACATGTACTAACACTGCGCATATGACGGCTCGAAACCCGAGCTGTTTCGCCGAATGTTTGTTGTTCGTATTTACCTGTTGTGTTGTAGAACAAAGTGCTCCAAGCAAGACCTGTGGTCAATTTGCAAAGACTTTTCTTCCATTGTTTGGCCATACACACGTTATGTGCTTCCTGAATCTTTAGAAAATGGTATTGACGCGGCCACCATTGGTGCAGGGAGCCGCCTTGTATCTCAGTCGAAATAGAGAGGGCACTCAGTGAAGAGATGTTCATGGCTTTTACATCGGAGACAATATGCCTCATTTCCTACAGGTGGAGCGGGCGTCGGTCGCTCCATCCATTCGTTCACTACAGCCTGGGCAGTCTTCGAAGCAGACTGGCCATACTGACCAGGCTTCGATTTCGGATTTCGCAGCGACTGGTACAAATGCTGCCTCAGGGCACAAAGCACGGATGAGATGGTGATGTACACCGCTGCGTTACCACAATTGGTGGAATCGCGAGGCTGGATCTTGAACTGGCTGAGAAGGTAGTCGATCTCGGCGTATGAGTTTCGAGTAAGCTTGCTCTGCTGTGCGATAACTTGGTTATCTAGCATGGCGATAGTTGTATCCATCTTCATAGGGTCGAAACCGAGTTCTTTCCAGGTTGCCCGGTGTCCAAGTGGGTTACCTTAAGTGCAGAGAAAAGTCAGTATGAATTAGGACAGAGGAGAGAATACCTCGCGCATATCTAAGCGAAGCTATGGAGAGGACTTTCCCCTGCTAGAAAGGCACATCGACTTCGTTTGGGGCGTTTCCCTTACCATGCTGAAGGCAAATAATGGGACGATATCCAAGTTCAGGATTCTCTTCATCCAGTGGCTGGTGCCAGATGTCATGTAAGAAATTCACTACTTCTTCTTTGGAAGCATAGACAGAAGTACCGAAGTGGTAGGCATTGGGGTCGCTGGTGATACTTGGAACATGCGTGTTCTCCAGCAGTCGGAGATGCGCAGACCAAACATGTAATAAGTAGTCCTCAGCATGGGCTCCAGCGAATGTGTGGTTAAGGCCTCCTGAATTAACATGTTGCCGGTTGAAGCTACGAGATCACTAGGCGTCAGCACATAGAACTGTGTTCTCTAATCTGGTGATATCTCGAGAAATGGAATCAAGTAACAACTCGCAGCAAATCACATACGTGGCAATGCCTGAAGCCAGTAACTTGTCGGGGCGGACAGTCGTTCGATCATAGCAAAGGGTGACTAATACGGCGCTCTTGAAAAGCTTGTTCAGCTCAACCGTTCCACCTATGGGCAAGTTTCTCGCTTGGAGATAGTGTTGCAAGAGTATTGACTGCTGCGAGGTCCATGTGATGTCCCGCAACCGCTGCAGCTTTGGTAAGTTCGACTTGGCCATCTTCCACAAGCAAGTGTCTGCTTAGCAATTTGTTTCGAGTAGATTGGGCCTGGGCTAAGCCGCAATTTTGGGGATGATGGTGCTGAGTATGCAAGGACAGGAACAATGTGAGCTCGCTAAAATCGGAGTGTTAGCAAATTGTCTTCAGCAACGGGTTGCATTTGCTGTTGTAGTAGTCGTTTTCTCACTTGTTCAGATGGAGCACGCGGCCACAGTGTTGACCCATGGGCCGATGCGAGTTATGAAAATTAACAATGTGATTGTGTTGCGAGCAAGCGTTGCAAAAGATTAGAAATTGTGTCTAATTGTTGTTGCAGAGCAACACGTTGAGTCGCCCCGTGATATCCTCGCGCTAACCTTATCCTGGTTGGCCCTCTCCGGCGTTCTTTCCCCATATCCTCGACTTTCTGCAGCAGCTCCTTGCTGTCTTTCCCACTCATCTCGAATCCCTCAACCTTGCACACCACTCGTGCCGCCAAGACTGAGGTGTTCTTTTCCAAGCTGCTGGTGTCCTCTTTCTACGGCCCCGGTTGGCTGTTGAGCGGTAGCGTCGAAGCGTGGCGCTTCGCCTACCGTCGCCGCTATGCTGCTGAACCTTCAAACTGCTTTGTTTGCGTGATATCCTTGGAGCGACCATAGTCGCATTCAGACCCTGTTGTCTTTCATCCTCCGCCCGGTTTCTTCAATGCGCCTCCAAGGATGCTGGGATCAATGAGAGCCGGTTCTGGTACGTCGAGACCACAGCGGATAAACATGCTCTTCCACATCGCACCAACCGGCCGTTCTTCTGGCATGAATACCACTGTATTCACGTATGTCTCCGTCGTGTTGTAGCAGCCCTCCATGGTGAAGAGTTGCGCTTCACAGTTGTCGCCTTTCGCCGAATAAAAGACACCACAGCGTGCATGGCCAGGCAGGTCTACGCAAGTACCGTTCAGCCAAGTCTTTGCGGGTCTAGGCAGATTGAGTTTCTGTAGAAGCTGCCCGCGACAGTGCTTAGGACCTCCATCGCCGGCGTACGACATCGCAACTATAGGCACTTGGGGTGCAGGTGGTGGTAGAGGTCGGACGCTGGGAGTTGGCTTCGATGTGCCTACGGTGTTGCCAATGAAGCCTTCATCGACCGACGTCGGTTGCGCAGTTGCAGTGGCCCCGATCATACCTTCATCACTCGCTATGATTGTTGGTCGGCCCGTGATAACCCAGGTTGCGGTTATGTCAGCGGCAACTGTGGAAGTCCCGCTGAGAATGTCGCCGCGGTCGAATGCGCTTCCATTGATAGCCGCACCCGCTTGCTGGGCTTGCGCCTGCACCTGTGCTTCAAGTTTTCCGTCCTTCGCGAGTTGGGCCTTCGAGATCTGGATAAGTTGTCGCGGCGCCTCGTGCGCGCGGATTTCGAGCGATGTTGCTAGTGTGATGGCGATGATCACGATTAGAGTTATTGACGATGCGATGATTTTGATTCGAAGAGGGATCGCCATTGCGACTGGAACAGTGGAGTTTTGGAGAACAAGAACGACGTATTGAGTTCCCCGGCTTCATGGTTGTTGCCGCCAAGAGAGGTGCTGCATCGCACGTTTCATCCCCATCAAGATATGAAACATCACGGAAGCTGGGCAACGACTATACCACGTTCGGATGATCGCTATCACTGAGCAAAGACTGACATTACATTATAGATACCCAGGTGCGCACACCACATCGCACTCATCTGCCCAGCAGTTTGGCGCTTACTCGTTTGAACCGTATCCTGGTTAATACTGCACGCCTTTCATGACATTCCGCCTCCAGCGAATATTACCATCACCAGCCCGATATATTTCCCTAGCGATTGAGGGTCCTACCGCTCATGGTTCAGCAACGATGTTACCGGGATCACATCCTCACTCCTCGTAAAGCTCGTAAAGCGGGTACAGGTGCCGCCAGCATCTCACCCATTGATGGTTCATTGTTCCTTCTTTGCAGACCGCGCAAGAACGCTCCACGCTCTTTCGCCAGACGGTCCTGCTCTCTTGCCTTCCGTGAAGAGAAAATAACGAGAAGAATTCCTGCGATGACCGCCAAAACCACAAGTACGATCACAAGCTTGTGGTTGCCAGTGAAGTTGTCGTCGCGCAGTCCGACAGTCGACCTCGGCGCCACGGCTGGCATTGAAGGTTTGAAAGACAGTCCGTTTGGTGTTCCGACGCGGAAAGTAAATGGAAAAGACGCTATACTGCGAGTCAGTCGCTTCGCGGATTATGTGGTTGAAATACTCACGTGCCATGGTTATTCACAACTTCTTCTTCTTCTGCGCTAAACGGCTCCACAGGTTCGTGAACAGGTGTCCACGGAAGACGAAACCTTTCTTGAGACTAGCACAGGTTTGGAAGACATGGCCTCTTATTGTACGATTGAGAAGTGGCGTTGAGCTCGCTGACCTTGGGTCAAGCGTTTGAGTGGTGTGGCAGTGCGAATAGCCGGCAAAGCGCTGCATGTAGCCCTGGGGCTTTTATGCGCATCGATTCGTTGAACCGGGCATGCCAATATTTCATACGAAATCCGGCGACAGTCGTAGTCGCATGTTGTTCGCGCTTTCGTAACGGGGGCAGTATGCATTGAAGCTGGCCGTGGAACCGCCTACCGGCCATGCTATTATTTCTCTTATGGTACCGCATCTCCCACATCAGATGCGGTTCACGGTTGCTACTATTATCATCCCAAACCTTCTGAAGAAAACCATCTGGTCTCTAGACAAGACATTCAAGATGAATGTCATGGGTGTTAATAGTGAAGCCGTGGTGCTTATGTGATCATATGTCGAGGCAAGAAGGGAACTGAGGAAGGCACCCATCAACAGAGGGAGCAGTCTTTCTACTCCCGTGATCGGGCGACCAAAGTCAGTATTTGACCGACAATGGTCACGGGATTCGCAAGGGCTTTTAATTGGCTTTGGAATTGAAATGCTATCAATGCTAGACGCCAGTTATGACAGAAATCGAACATGCTCGTACATCCCCCCCTTCGCGATAGGCCAACACTCCCTGCCGCACCTACAATTCGAACATGTGACTCGAAATACTTCTATTCTCTTCCACCTTCAGACTTAGCCGCTGTGGCTCCCGCCAGCCTTGTTAGGACTTCCGCCACCGCTCTTCTTCGTCCTGATGCCCGATGACGGTCCACCCTCCTGAGCAGGTCGCGGCTTGCTGACCTCGGGATTGCCCGGGCTGACGGTTAATGGGTCAGCCTCAGCGCCATCCCCCTTTCCCTCTGCCTCTGTCGTCCGCTCCGCAGATTCAGGGCTCGTCTTGTTGGGGTTGAAGGCGGCGTCGGACGCAGCGGCGGAGTCGTCCGAGCCGGACTTGGAGTACTCATTTGATCGAGGCTTGAGCGTGTCCTTGTCTTCGGTGTCTTTCGACGCGAATCGGGGAGCGGTGGTGCTGAGGAAGCGAGGTTGCGACGCGATGACGCGAGGGGAGCCCTGGAGAAAACGGCGGGTGAACATAATTATGGTCCAGGGATTTGGTATTGACTTGGGATATGGGACGCGATTGGATGCGTGCGTTGGAGATAGAGCTATCGCAAGGAATTGTATAATTTGGAACTTGCAATGGTCGAAGGAAAGTTATGTTACAGGTGAGGTTGCGAAAGAGCTATGAGCATGTCGTGAGCATCATCTGACGTCACAGCTACGGTTGGTCCAGCCGAGGCCTTAGTCACGTGGTCATCCCGTCCTCATCCTTGCCCAATGTTGCCTGGCAATCTTCTTCCAATGTACCCTAGAGCTCTGAAGTGGCGGGTTCTTATCACTCCCGTCCTACAAACATCCAAGATGATCTATGTGAGCACGCGGAATCGGGCGCATCTCCGACGAGTTGAGCTCACCAATTTTCAACGCTAGGAGCCCCTCGCGTTCCCTCCTACCATGCTGATGCTCTCGTCACGCAATTGGCTCAACGTGGTTGAGTGCACTCGACGCACCTGCTGCAACTGGCTAGCTTTCTTACATTAGTGCTCACTGTTACGAGGCCTCTTACTGCCTAGAGGCATTCTATAAAGCTGGTCAACGTGCCTAAGATCTAGACTTCAAGTAGCTCGCAGGGCGACCGAAGAATACCGTGCATCCCTCATCCTTGAAGTAGGTGCCTCTGATCTTCCCGGCCATGGTAAGCAGCTTTCGCGTTGTCTTTTGACTGATAAGGTTCGGATGTGCTCACGCCGTTATTGGTAGACTCGAAAATCGAATGAACTGAGCGCATGCTCAGTCCCTTCTGTCGCACGGCCTCCCTAAGTTACTGCTTACATAGCTCCCACACCACGGAGACGTCCGAACCGAACAGAACATCAAGACTTCTCCCGTCCTGAAACAAGACATTATACATCCAAAGCAAAGCAAAGTCAAATATAACCATCACTATGGCCATTGCACCCATTCCATGGACACCTCCACAGCGACCTGACCCTGAAGCGTTGAAGGATCCTCCTCCTTTCGAGCCTATCCCCCTCGTTCACCTTCGTTCGGGGAAAATCCGTTCCGTCTTCAACAAAGCCGGCATGACCTCCGCCATTCACAAATCCCCTCTCGCTTTCCCAGTAACCATCGCTGTATCTGGGATCGTTGGTGATGAGCACGCCTATCTGCCCCATCGCGACCCGGACAAAGCCATTCACCACTACTCGTCGGCGCACTATTATCAATGGGCCGCTGAGATCCCTGAGAGCGCACACATCTTCAGACCAGGAGCTTTTGGCGAGAATCTGTTCAGTGACGAGCTAGACGAAACCAAGCTATGCATAGGAGACAAGGTTCGGATGGGCGGTGTGCTACTGGAGGTCAGCGAGCCACGAGCGCCTTGTTACAAGCTCAATCATCGGTTCCAGGTCAAGAACATGGCCAACAGGGTGCAGACTTTGCTGCGAAGTGGATGGTTGTATCGCGTGCTGCAGCCGGGAGTTGTGGAAGAGGGCGCGATGATTGAGCTAGTGGAGAGGGTGCATCCTGAGTGGTCTGTCGCTCGCGTCGCGTATTACCTGTTCCTCGAGAGGGATAATAAAGAGATGAACAAGGAGATTGCGGCGCTGGCTGAATTGGGCCATGACATAAAGGACAGGTTCAAGCTTAGGTTGGAGAAAAATAAGCTTGAGGACGAGGCTGGGAGGCTGTTCGGAGGGGAAGAAGAGAAGATGGACACTTGGAATGAGTATCGACTGGTCGAAAAGAGAAGGGAAACAGGCGCCATCACAGCCTTCGTCTTCGAAGCGGTGGAAGCCACGGCGGAACAGGACATCAAACCTGTGGAGCCAGGTAGCCATGTTCGCGTCAAACTAGGAGGAAAGCTGGTCAGAGCGTATTCAGTCGTGGGTGGGACAACCAAGCGTTTTGAGCTGGGCATTGCGCTCGAGGCCGAGAGTCGAGGCGGTTCGAAGTACATGCACACTGAGGCCAAGATCGACGACATCCTCACCTTCAGCCGCATTACATGTTCATTTCCTCTTGCCAAAGATGCAGACAAACATATCATCATAGCCGGAGGCATTGGCATCACGGCTTTCCTGGCTGCGGCCGAGTTCTTTCGGGCCACCAAACAAAAGTACGAACTGCATTTTGCAGTTTCTTCCGAGGTCCCTTTCGCTGCACAGATCGAAGCGCTCGGCAGTAGTGCGAAGGTTTACAACAAGTCTCTGGGCCAGCGTCTGGATCTGGGGAAGGTCATTGCTGGAGCAGACCCGACGGCACATATCTACTCTTGTGGCCCACAACGACTCATGGATGCAGTTGCCTCTGTCGCTAAAGAGCATGGCATGCCCGATCGCTCCGTTCATTTCGAGCAGTTCGTTGTAGCAACATCCGGTGACCCCTTCACAGCCGAGCTTAAGCAAAGCGGAAAGACGCTGGAGGTTGGACCCACCCAATCCCTTCTGGACGTCCTGCGAACAGTCGGGATGGACATTGACTCTTCTTGTGAGGTTGGGAACTGTGGGACTTGCAGGGTGGATGTATGCTCCGGGCGCGTAGAGCATCGTGGAACAGGTTTGGCAGACGACGAGAAGAAGGAGAGCATGCTGAGCTGCGTCAGTCGGGGGATTGGCCGGATCATCCTGGACCTCTGAGTAGTGCGGAAAACATCACCGGCGCTTCTTGTTCAATATCCAGATTCAATGAAATTTGCTGTAGCAAGCTGGTATCATACAGCCGCCCGCTCCAACGCGGGACTATGCTCCCAATCCCAAACGCCATCCCATGCCCTAAAGTATGCTCGCTCAACTGCCACCCATCTTCAATCATCCCACCTCATATTCAAAACCAACCCCTGCACTTCCTCCGCACTCAGCGGGTGTTTCCTCTTCACCTCCACCTCTCTCTCGCCTTCAAATAGTCACATGCCAACGCGACGACCGTATATCTCGGCCGCGACAGGCCATCCGAGGACTACTAATGCCATGGGGAAAACACTGCGTCATGTTAATATTACTTCCATAAAAGGTGCGGGGGTGGGAGATCGTACAATGCACCAGTGCGAGCCAGGCGTTTGGGGTACAAGCTGAAGTCTACCGGGTGCGGCTTGATGGTGACGGGGTTGCGTGCGAAGGGGTGCGGTTCGGTGAGATAGCGGGCTGCGGTGCGGAACATTGCGAACTTCTGGGTTGGGGAAGGCATGTTGTGTGTTTGCGGTGGTTGTCGAGACTTTGTGTTCTTGTTTTGGAGATGCGATTCGCTCGTGAGAGTAGAGTGGACCGATGTCTATGTTCCTTTCTAGTAGATGATTGGAGTTGCGATGCAGATGCTGAGTGGAGATGGGCTTTCACTGGCAGAGTCACACAAGGATATATACAGCATGGGGCACGAAAGACTCCTAAACGACACCGCAGGCTTTGCGCGGAGTATCGCACCACGCGAGCATCACGCCAGCCGCTGCTGTGAGGCCAGCCGATTCATTACCGCGATGAGTGTGCAGCCTTAGGCGCACACGCTGAGAAAATGCCCGTTCGGGCGAACACGCTGCGACAGCTGTGTGAGGTAAGCGGTGAGAAGACGCATTATTGGGCGATGTGCTGGGCTTTGATGACTGTGCTTGCGCGGGTGATGGGGGCGCGGTGGTGCATCGCGAGAGAGTGGTGTGATGGTGTCGTGAAGGGGCCTCGGCCGATCGGCAGCTGCCGAAACCGTGGTCAAGCGAGCGGCGCGCCTGAGAATCGCGCGATCATTTGGCAAAACCGCTGAAACATCCTTTCCAACTTGCGTTGACGTCTTTTTCATTAATGATACGAAAGCAAGCTAGATATCGACCGCAAGGCTAGACTTCTCTATGTTCTCGACACCAGCGGCTGCACATACGTTGCCCAAGAGCACGTCTGAAACTGGTGCACAAGAACCTGATCCCTCTCTCACGGAGTTCGCCGATATAGCACAACTGCTTGTGTCAAGGCATGGGACTCGACGCCTGTCGTACATACCTACAAATGGAATTGGCCAAGAACATAAGTAGACTGATGCGAACATCAGCTGGTTGTTTCTTCTGAATTTGATTCTTTACAAGGGAGCCTATCTTTCGCGTACCCAAATCCCACAACAGGGCAATATTTGCGTTGAGAAATCGAATCATCAGGCTGGTTCCGTACGAACTGCTGCTCGCTCGTTTATCTCCATGGCATAGTCGATAGGGGAGAACGTAATTGAGCAGGCTCATTTGTGCAGCAACTAAGATGCTTGCAAGCGTGGCTGACACCGAAGCGATGAAAGCTAAGATCGCAAGAGGGAAGTCGGTATGATAAGCTTTCTTGAGTCCCTAGGAAGAAGATGGAATACCGGTCTCGAAACATCGGGTGTGATAGAGACGAGCTGAGGGGCATCCATGAATGCGTACCCACCCGCAACTGACCTTGTCCGTCTGATTGCAAAATCGAGCACGAATTGGGAAGCGGGCACCCAGCGGTATCAATCTGGTGTGCGAAAACGAGGGAAATCAATGCGACTGACATGCCAGCATTGGTCCCATAAATAACAGCACTTCTGTTTAGCATTATTATGTTTTGTTGTCCAGGCTCCAGAAGTGTTTCCATCAACACGGCGGTGTCTCGCTCGTTTTCGATTCATCGTCGTTGTAATCAGACCGTTGGACATGATGGATGATCAATGGGTGTCACTTCTCTAACAATGGTCGATTGGCTCGCGAAAAGTAGGTTTGATCTCTACGAAAAGGGAAGGGAAATCTGTGATGGCATGCGGTAAATTGTAGCGACCTCACAATGGATCATATGTGGCTAACAACTCGAACGGGAAGTGCGGGGGCCATTGAACTCTTGTGCGTCCTCAAGCCACTTACTAATGTGAGCGTTGTTGCTCAGAATCAATGCGAGTCAAATTTCTAGGATTTACCTTCTTCTTCTTTTCGAGAAATGGAAGTCGTTGAAAATAGGTAGCTAGCCCTTCCCGCCAATCGACTCAGACAAGTTGAAAAGTCGTCAGTGAGTTGCTGCACGACGAAGCAGAAGGTTGTAATCAAACTCCGAACGACCAATGTCTCATCTCATACGATATGTCGATCGATTACGGAGGAGCATTTCAAAAGTCTTTTCCCACCCCCCTGGTCAACGCACGGAGCAGTGACAGGGGTAAATCGTCCCGATAACTCTCAATCAGTACAATTCAATCAGTCCTACGTACATTCTTGCCCTCTTTGTACTCATTTCCTCCCTCTAAGTCAATGATCTTTTGGATATGAATTGGGATACGTTCAATCCAGTCCTGTAACTTCTCTTGAGGTAGCTCATCCCAACACTGTTCCCACGCATGGATAGCCTGAGCTCTACTCTTTAGTGCTCCTTTCTTTGTTGTGTATCACTTCATCCAGAACCAGCAAGGCTTAATAGCGTTCAAGTTAGGTGAATTGATACACCAAAGTAACTATGCTACGTGCTCTTGACTGTACACTAAGCGTTGTACGTAGTGGTTATGAGCAGGTGCTTTATCCTAAGTATTAGGCCGTTCTTTCATGCACTCCTTTGCAAAAGGGATTAACTTTGGCCGCATAATAATTGACTAATAACGCTACTAGTTTATGCTTAAGCCTTTACCTTGTGATAACTTGCCATTCTTTTGGTTCCAATTCCATTAAGGTTTCTTGCCAGGCTTTATACGAAGACCAAGCCGCTCTATGCCTTTTTCAAGCTCCCACTTCTCTCTCATTAGAGGCTCCAACTCTACATTTAAATTATCAATCTTTTTTATAGCCTCTTCCTTCTCTTGCTTTATTTCAGGCGTCCAGTAGTGACAAGGTCCTTTCTTCTCATACGTAAAACAACCCCAGAACATGAACTCAGAGTAACCTTTCCATCTCTCACGAATACAGCTCTTAACAACAGCCTCATCAACTTTCCTCCAAACTCTATACCCTCCACGTCGATGAAGAAGTACAACAGTAGTCTCATCTATCCAAATAACATTCTTCCAATCCTCAAGAGTCCAATCTTTATGCTCAAGGCACCAAGCTAGCCTCTCCTTCCTCATCTGTTTCGTCAACCCAGGTTTCCTCGTTGGCTTTGTCTTCTTGTATCCTGCTTTTCTGAGTACTCTCCACACTGTAGAGGCTGAGATGTTTAGGCCATCTTGGCTAAGATCACCAGCAATATCAGCACAGGTTTTCTCTCTACCATAACGATCTCTTCTCACAAGGTTAACAACCTTCTCAAAAGCCTCCTGTTGTTTTGAAGGCCTCCCAGATCGTGACGCATCTTCAATATGCTTATTCTCTAATTTTATAGGCCTCACAGCAGGATCAAAGCCTCTCTTAATTACCCTTGCATAGATTGAGTTAATCGTACGCTTCTCAACACCAGTCAACCCAGTTATCTCTTGGTTTGTTTTCCCATCAGCCTTATAGGCTACAATTAAAGCACGAGTTGCAAGATCAAAGACAGGCATAATTAAATCATAGACAGAAGAAGAGGTTACAGAAGGTTCAGGTCACAGAAAGGGCACGTCATGGAATATTCGGGCCGACTTACCCCTGTCACTGCTCTGTGCGTTGACCAGGGGGGTGGGAAAAGACTTTTGAAATGCTCCTCCGTACAAGATTGCCATAGTGATTATGCGCTATGCCTGACTTGCGAATCATTTTTGCCAGCGCAAAGCATCCCTGCATGTTGTGCTTAAGCGCTTTGCCTCAACTTGCGAGTTGAAGCGGGATGATCACTCCTCAGCCGCGACCTGAGGAAGCTTGGCCCAGATACTCCACTAGGGAAGGATTTGGACACATAAACTCAGGTTACTTCGAGATACAGATTGCATGATACCATTCCAAATGCCTTCTTTCGTTTTGATTGCACCATCCGTCCACAATAAGCTGTATGCAGAGCGTTCTTACAACGAACCTCAATGACCCCGAAGAAGTGCGGTGGATCGCAGATGCCAACGCATCTGCAGTAGCGCGAACCAAACGGACCCCGAATTCAAGACTCATGGTGGCCGTGAAGGAGGAAGGCTGATCGTAGAGTCCAGGATAGCCTAGCCGACTCCTCCCAACAAGAAATTGTTCTGGGTGGTACAAGATCACATTCTAGCGACTGTACGAGTCCTCATGTTCTTTCCTTAATTCCACAAAGGTTGAAGTACAGCAAGTCTTCGAAATGTGCATCAAGATAACTCTTATCTCGAAGTCTCGTGCAGACTCAACTCACCCGCAAACACTGGTCGCAGCAAACGCAAGTACACTGTAATATCTCCTAGATTCGTAGTGCCCTATCTCCAAGTACTGACCTTCATGAAGCGAACCATAGACCATGCCGCTCCAAACAGTCAAGGGCATTTGCGGAGTGCAGTCATCCCATCAGCAGCAGCGACAAGTGCAGTACTGCCAGCTGCGACAGCAGCATAGTGCATCCAGGCCAATTCTGCCATGAGTGTAAGCTCGATCATCCTTGTGTACAAATTACGTCCACTAATCACTATCTCAGGCAGGAACGACTTTGTTCATCTCGAGGGTATGCAAACTTCTCGGGGAGCGCTTGGATTTACCGGTACCCCACGGAACGCGTTATCTGCTTCGAGGAACAACAACGGTCGCATCGCACATCTTAACTCATGCCGAGGCTGTCATACGCCGTGCTCTCTATCCCGAGAACACAATGTATCCATGTCTCAGACTAGGGAGGAGCACATAGTCGAGCTGGAATGAACTCAGATAGAGAACTATGGGAGCGTCCCCGAGCTACTTCCACAATCGCTATCCGAAGACCACTTGCTTTGTGTGACAGTGCGATGTCAGCTATGAGCGAAGTGGTCACCTCTGAATTTTCTGGTCATTGTCAAAAATCATAGAGCAGTTTTTAGTAGATCACTAAATAAAGGAACTGTGGTTGGATGCAGAGGCTTACGTTCCAAGCCGGTAGGGATGGCAAAGGACGTAACCAACCACCTTCCGAGTTTCGTCGCGATCGACTACGAAACTCGCGAGGTGATTGGGCGCCATTGGTCTACGTCATACCCAATATTCTGGCCAGAATTCGGACTAAACTCAAGTTTACCCTTTGCATCATGGCATAGTACGGTTCCAGAGCGTTCGTGTAATAACTCGGATATCCATCGCGTCCCGTCACGTCTCACATTCGGCATTGTGAAGTTCGATGGTTGTACATAATCCAGTCTAGGCATACTGCAACGAAATAACGGAATAGACATATTATACTCCCACGCTATCAGCAAGTTGCCGGGTTAGGTATCACAGCCCGAATGGACCTATCAGCGCATCCCACTGATTCATCCTCGTTAACATCCGTCTCCTGTGACTTGTACGCATTCGTATCCTTCTACCGCCGTCGACCCCACTCCCACTCACTCCTTGCCCAACTTCTCAATCTCCCCCTGCCCAATCTCCCACACACCGGCCTCCCTCTGTCCCTCCACACACTTCAACCCCGCAACAACAGCAGCCTTCCCGATGACCCCCGCATCGTTGACCCAGAAATCCGTCAGTTTGGGACTAACCTTGTTCATCCAGCCCGCCAACGTCCTCAGCGCCGCCTCAGCCGGCCTCGACTCGTCCCTCGCGCCCTGAATCAGGCCCGGCCTCAGAATAACCGTGTGCTTGAACCCCAGTGCCTTGACCTTGTCCTCCAACTCCCCCTTCATCTTCGGATACGCCATCATACTCGCTGAATTCGCGCCGCCCGACGAGATCAGCACGTAGCACTCGACGCCCGCCTCCTTCGCCGCCTGCGCGAGCGACAAGTTGAGATCGACGTCGATCTTGCGCTGCGCGTCGACGCTGCCGGCGGCGCCGCGCGTGGTGCCCAGGCCCGAGAAGAAGATCTTGGGGGACGACTCCTTGGGGAACTGCGCGGGCCAGTCGTCGGTGGAGGCGCTGGGGATGTGGAAGAGCTTTGGGGAGGCGCTGGGGTTGGGCGGGGCGCGGCGGGCGTAGGCGTAGACGGAGGAGATGGAGGGGTGCGCGAGGAGCGTGGAGAGGATGTGCGAGCCCTGAGGTGCGGGTTAGAGAGGTGCGGAGGGTGAGGCGCGGAGAGGCGCATGGGGAGGGAGAGGTACGACGAGGCCGGTGCTGCCGGCGAGAGCGACAGTTGTCATTTTTGCAGAGGCGATGGTCTGAGTGGATATGAGGGTCGCTGTCAACTATTGAGGTGATAGACGTTCAGTCTATGTTGGCTATAAATGCGATCAATGGTGTCGATGTCTTCAATGCGGTGGTGAGTTTCGTCCGTTGCGCGCAAACGTCATGCGCGGACCCCTGCCAACGCAGCGGCGATAACAAAGAACGGCCGAGGCATCTTCAGCCTGCGCTTCGTACTAACTACATGGCTTCACGATTACTGAGATAAGTACCACGATGTGGATTGCGCCGAGGATAAGGACGAAAGTAGGAAGATGAAGATGGCAGGAGGATGCAGCTCCCTGCCAGCATAGAGGGCGGTATGCGGCAGCCAATCACCAATGTCATGCTCCACACTCTTGTACGACTAGGTGACAACCACCTGGAGCAGGGAATCTAGTTGCGTAAAATTATCGAGGCCACTTGATGTGAGTAATCATTTACGTCCGAGTGATATCAACATTGCAATGCGCACCTACAGACTCATGTCTTTCTGGAGGTCAAGGCGAAGTCCGAACACTGCATACTTTTGAATATCCAAATAATGCCTTCTACAACACGACCAAACTCGCCTCCAACGCCCCCTCCTCACTAATTAGCCCCTTTCTCACCGCCTCCGTAACTTCTCCCTCAACCCCAAGTATCATGAGCGCCTCTTTACTTCCGCTTCCCTCCTCCTCGTCCGCATCATGCAACGGCGCTACATTCATAAACTTGATGTTGACACCAGCCTTCCCCAACAAGTTGCCCACATACCCGATCTTGCCGACGGAGTCGAAGTTGCGGCAGATCAGCAGCGTGCCCTGGGGGACAAACTCGCCGCTGAACCGGTCCAACCGTGAGATGAATGGTTTGTTGCCTGAAACGAAGCCTTGGATGACTTGCTCCGAAGTCTCCTTCGCTGGAGCCTGGGTATTGGGAGTGAGCTGCGCCTGGCCGGTAGCTGGCGGCTGGGCCTGCGGTACGCGCGAGGAGAGTGGGCTAGCTGAACGTCCCTGGCGCGCCTGCGACGAGGAGCGGCTGGCACGAGCGCGCAGCGTGATGAAACTCGAGTACGGTTTAGCATCCACGTTCTCACGGCTGCGCTGTTCGTTGATGAGGATGCCGCGCTCCTTTGCCACTAGTTCCGCGTTCACAATGTTAATGTTTAGTGTTTCGCTGATGGGGGAGAGCAGGCCTTTTACGAGGGCAGCGAAGAGGGGCTTGGTGGTGTTGAGCTCGGCCAGTGCGCCTTCATAGGTAATGTCGAATGTGGTGCGGAAGCTGGCGGCGTTCACTTTGCCCGAGTAGTGCTGGGTGTACAGGGAGCCCATCTTTTCGAGGAGCGTGACGAAAGGCTGGAGGGTGCGGTACTCTTCTGGGAGAATGATGGGTGCATTGACGGCTGAGCGAGGGAGCTCGCCGGAGAGAATGGAGACGACTTGCTCGCAGACGTCGATGGAGACGTTTTCTTGGGCTTCTTTGGTACTGGCTCCGAGATGTGGTGTTGCAACGACTTTTGGGTGCGCGATGAGGCGACTCGCTGATGAGTCGGCCTCTGGAGGCTCAGAAGTCCACACGTCGATCCCGGCGCCCGCGATCGTGCCAGCGTCTAGGGCTTCCACGAGGGCATCTTCGTCGATCATACCTCCTCTTGCAACATTCAAGATTCGTGCTGTAGGCTTCATCGTGGCTAGCTCGGCTCTGGAAATCATGCCCTTGGTAGACGCAATCAGTGGGGTGTGAAGAGTCAGGAAATCGGCTTGTGTGAGGAGGTCGGCCAGGTTGGGTAGTAAGGTCACTGATGCTGCTGTTGCCAGGTTCTCGTTTGCGTATGGGTCGTAGGCGATCAATCGCATACCGAAGCCATTGGCGATCCGAGCTACGGTGAGACCCACTGACATTGTTAGTGATTCTTGTTCTTATGGTCATCTTTTGTGAGTGTTACCCTTGCCCAGCCCAACGATCGCCAGGGTCTTTCCCTTTGCTTCAATACCCGTCAGGCGGCTTCGTTCCCATTTCCCAGCCTTGATGCTCTGACTCGCATCTGCCACGTTCCGAGCCACTGCCATCAGGACTTCGACTGTCAGTACGTCTTCAAGCCCACATCAGGTCTACTCACGAGCAATGGTATGTTCGGCAGCGGCATTGATATTCCCACTCGGCGAATTGACGACAATGATACCCAACGACGTCGCAGTCTTGACATCGACATTGTCGACACCAACGCCAGCCCTCGCTACAACCTTCAGCTTCTTTGCAGCCCCCAGCAGCTCCGCCGTAACCTTTGTCTCGCTCCTCACGATCAACGCTTCATACTGTCCAATAATCTCTTTCAGCTGCTCTGCGCTAAGTCCCTTCCTCTCATCTACCTCGAAGCTCTCCTTTAGCAGCGCCAGGCCATCCGGCGAAACCTTCTCCGGGATGAGAATCTTGGGGCGAGTGTTGTACGTCTCGATGGCCATGCTGAAGGCAAATGCTGAAGTGAGAGGGAGGAATGGTTTTGGAGTGTCACTGGCGATGTTAAGAGGTGATAAGTCAAGACATGGCACGACGTTTTGCGCTTGAACACGTCGACCAGATACGCATCCGGCAGCAGGTCCGCAGTCGGCCGCGGGAATGCATATGCGCTTCATCAGCTGCTGCGCTTTGTATATGGACGCTTGCTGAATGCGGTAAAGGAAGCTACCCCGCCCCCGCAAACCCCACGGATTACGCCACTGCCCTTGTCAAAAGGAGCGCCAGCGGTCCTGCGAGTGGGGTGTTTGCAATGTTAGTTTGTCGATGTTATGTGTTTTGCCACGGACGCGATGTGTGAGCGAAGCCGGCGGCACGTGAGTTTGAAGCGTGAAATGCAATGCGTTGTGTAGACGCCCAGGAGGATGAACGAATCTGCGTTATGTATGCACTTTATCTACTACTTACGCACTTGTGGTGTTTTGTGGTAAGATGTATTTACGTTGGTTGGCGCGGATTGCGCTGTTGAGATGCCATCTGGGGCTTGGGACGGCTTCGTACGCTGTTGCCTTACCAGTTGGACCGCTGCTTCAACTTCTCGTTCTGCACAACTTCGATCCAGTAACCATCGGGATCTGAGAACAACGTCAGTAACCTAGCACTGCAATTGACATAACGATGACATACCCAGCACGAACGCAATGTTCTTCATGCGGCCGTCCGTCAGCCTCTTCTTCCAGTTGACGCCCTTCTCTTCGAACCGTGCGCACGCTGCATCCAGATCGTCGACCGAAACACAGATGTGGCCGAAGCCTTGCGGCTCATCATTGCCGTTGTGGTACTTGAAGTTGGCGTCCTTCTCGGTACCGTAGTTCCACGTCAGCTCGAGCAGACCCTCGTGGTCGGCCGTCGCACTGACACCTTCGGGTGCAGAGTCGTTTGCCGGCGCGCCGTAGCCGAGGAAGTACAGGTTGAAGCCGTTCTTCTCGTTCTCCGAGGTGCGCTTGAGCTGCATGCCCATGATGTCCTTGTAGAAGGCCAGAGACTTGTCCGCATCCTTGACACGGATCATGGTATGGTTCATGCGGTATGTGCCCACGTCCGTCTCCTTCTCCTTCTCGGTCTGCTCCAGCGGCTTCTGTCCGATGACCTCGACCCAGTAACCGTCCGGGTCCAGCACGAAGGCGATGTGGCGCATCCTACCGTCGCTCAGTTTCTTCTGGAACTTGTAGCCTGCATCCTCGAGGCGCTGGCACGCAGCCTGCAGGTTGTCGACCGAGATGCACAGATGGCCAAAGCCGCGGTGGGGCTCCTGGTTGCCGTTTGCGATCTTGTAGTTGGGGTCGTCCTCGGTGCCGTAGTTGTGGGTCAGCTCGACGATGCCCTCGCGGTCGGTCCAGTGGTTCGCGTGCGACACGGCTTTCGGGCTGTCGTAGGCGAGGAAGTACAGGTCGAACTTCGCGTCGGGGTTGGGCAGCTTCTGGAGGAGCTTCATGCCCAGGAACTCGTAGAACTCGACCGAGCGCTTGGGATCCTTGATCCGGATCCTGGCCTGTTAGCAGGTACAATGCGACGCGCACCGAGCCTTCTTACATGGAGTGGTTAAGCTTGTAGCGTGTCGGATCGGTCGCCATGGTTGCGAGGGCCCTGAGGAAGGTGCTTGATGGGGTGTACTTGGATGCGCGGGCCGTGAACGGGCTTGAGACTGGTGTTCGTGCGACTATGCGACGCAGGAAGAGCATGAACTGCAATGTGGAGGAGATCTGGAGCAATTGAGACGGGCGGGGATTTTATTTGGTGGTGACGTCGACTCGAAGCTGTTGCCGCTGCCCCTCGCCCATGTGGGGAGCTCTGCGCGACGACCTGGCACTCTTTGCTATTCTGGCATAGCATCGTCACCGTCGCGCGCTTCCGCAACACAAAACAAGGCATCTCACGCTGCGACCTAGGAAACACGTCGTAGTAGCCATGCATGTTCTTCCTGCACTTCCAACAGCTGTTCCTTCCTCGAGCGCTCGGCGCTGCTGTCCACGTGATACGGCCCGAGCTGACCCCTGTCGCCAATAGCGCGCCGGGCTTGTCCTCCGCCATGGCTCCGTTCTAATCGCAACATCATGCTGCAGTCGGTATACGCTCTTTGCACACGCAGCTTTCCGTCCTTTGCTTCTGCTATGCTCTCTGCTCGTTGAGATCCACATATTCAGCTCCAGGGCCCGTCTACGTGTCGTCGACGTGGCGGGACCTCAGCGCACGGATATAAATCTCGAGGGGTGAAATCGAGACGCTTTAGGTAGGTATTCGCATGCCCTAGGCTGCAGAGCACCACCAGTCAGCTGCAGTATGCTGCGGACTGCACTGCACTCCATTTTACCTTCATGCCCAAACAGTTTCTTTTATCTTTGTCATCAATGTCTCTCGGATTTTCTTACGTCTCCAATCCAAACGGTCACCCGTCTTACCTCTCCGCTTAGACTAACATGCCAAAGTCTCCGCCCGTCGCCATGCTCAACGCCCTCAAGCTCAGCGAGCTGCTGAACAAGAACACGCACCCCAGCCTCTACCCGCGCCTCTTGTCAGTGCCTCCCACCCAGTCCACACAACACCACATGCTTCCTCCCCACGAGCACCCACTCACATGACCCAGCGTAATGTCCCCCAACGGCACTCTCATGGCCTACACGACCCCTATTGACATCCGCGACCTCCGCGACCAAGCTGCCCTCATCTCCATGGCCTGGAAAGACCACGCCGCCAAATACCCTCCCCCCTCCGACCCTTCCCCCCCAGACCAGCTCGAAACTCTCACCATCGAAACCGCAAACAACAACATCATCGCCCGTGCCATCCAGCCCTCTCTGCTCCTGGTTCTCGTCGGCGGCGTTCCCCCCTCTCGGAAACAGGTCTTCAAAATCACGCCCGAGGCGCGCGGCGAGGCGAGGTATCCGGCGGAGGGAGGGGAGGAGGGGACGGAGCCGGTCGTGGGCAGTGGGAAGGCGGCGAGCGTGCTGAGTACGATGAGCACGAGGGAGAAGGATGTCAAGGGGGGTGCGCTGCACATTCAGCGGAAGAAGATCGATGCGTTGACGGAGTATCTGCGGAGGGATTTCGATGCCAAAGGGTTTGTTATGCCGGATGATGCGGGGTTTTCGTGAGGATTGGGCGGGCCCTGGGATGGGATGTTGATAGCGTGGGCGCTCATGGATACGGTGTTTTCCTTGGCTTTTCATCGCGAGGCGATGGGATGGAACGGTATGTGCGATAGGTGTAGAGTATGTTCTGTTTCCGTACAAGACTGTTGGGGGCGGGGTTTGGTGTTTATGCAACTGGTTTCTGTAATACATATTCTATTCCGAACCAACAGTGACGCCAAGTATAGGCACTCTTACTGAATAATGAACCGGAGCACGATACAGAGAGTAAGATGAAAGATCAAAAATTCATTAGTCTATACCCCAACACCACGCTAGTTACCAAACACCTAGTAAACCTCAAGCACATACCGCCCTTCGTCCTTGAGCGTCTCAATCTCCCTTCTGCTATCCACCTTCTTCGGCTTCTCCTCCCCATTCCTCACGCTCTTCGCACGATGCTCCACCTCTACCGCCTCCTGCAGCACCTCCGTGACATCTGGCACAGGCCACGTCGGACCGCAGAGGTAGAAGCTACCCTCGTTCTGGAGGTACGAGCGCCTGATGTCGCCGAGGCTCTGCCGCATGCGGTCCTGGATGTAAATCTTCTCAGGCTGGTCACGCGAGAACGCGCGGCCGAGTAGCGTGATGATGCCCGCGGCCTGGTACGCCTCCCACTCCTCGCCGTAGAGGTACTCCTCGCGCTGGTGGCGGGACCCCATGTACAGGAGGACCTCGCCGATCTCGTGGCCCTGCTGTTTTTGGTAGGCGCGCTCCTGGACGAAGGCGCGGAAGGGCGCAAGACCGGTTCCGAGACCCGCCATGATGAGGGGCGCGGTGGTCTTGGCGGGGAGCTTCATGACGGAGGGCTTGACGGAGACGGTGACGGGGGTGCCGGATTTGAGGCCATTGAGGAAGCGCGTGGCCTGACCGAAGCGGTCGCGGCCCTGAGGGTCGACCCAGTTGACGGTAACGATGAGGAGGGAGACCGAGTTGGGAGTGACGTGCTGGGAGGAGGCGATGGAGTACTCGCGGCGCTTCATCGGGCTGACAATGCGAACAATGTCGTGGAATGAAGGATGCGCTGACTTGAATTCGAGCAGGATGTCTGCATAGGTGATCGTGTCCACTTCGGCGCGACGCTTGAACTCAGTGGCACCTTCAGGGCTGATGACGGCGAGAAGCTTCCTCTTCTCGTCGGCGTCATCAGCGAACTCTGCAAGTGCTTCATAGAAGCGCTTGGGCGGGCGGCCGAAGATGTCAACGTTCTGAAGAAGAGACTGGTACACAGTGCGGTTGACCAGGACATCTGGGTCGTCGCGAGACGGGACTTCGACGATCTCTTCTGGGTTGAGGCCGTACCACTTGATGAAGTTCTCAACCTCAACCTTGTCGTTTTCTGCGTGGATGCCGAGCGCCTCGCCGATCGCGTACGTAAGACCAGAGGTCCCCAGATCGAACTCAATGTGGAAGATATTACGATCATAAGTGATGGGCGTAAGACGGCGGCGCTCCTTGACAGTGACGACGTGGGTCTTGACACCCAAATCAGGACGAAGCGCGGTCTCGACTCCAAAGGCTTCCTTGAAAGCGAACCCCTTGGCCGCGACCTTCCAATCGCGGAGGTATGTCGGTGGATCGGTCTCGATGCGGTCAAAGGCAGAGAAGCTGTTGACGTTGATGTCGGAAGGAAGCTGAATCGGCTCCACTTCTTCCTCAGGAGTGGACCAAGAAACGGGGCACTCGATCTCGCGAAGTGCGGTTTCAAGTTCGCTCACCAGCTTCTCCAGTGTCTCCTGGTTGCCGTTGATAGCGGCCAATTTGGAGAGGCCAGAGGTGAGGATATCTTCGCGCGCAACCTTCAAGAAAGCCAGCTGGGTAAGGTACACTTCCAAAGAAGGATCCTGAGACACGCTCTCGGACAGAGTCGGGTCGAGAATGAAGAGCTCGACGTCCTTACCCACAATAGCCTTGCGCAGAGCGGGGGAAAGCTTCTTCTCGATGTCTTCATCCTTGACGCCAGGCAGCTTGATGATCATGGAGCTGTCGGCCTTGACGCTGTTCAGGATGTCGAACTCCTTCAGAAGAGATTCATTACCAACGAAGGTAACGTCTGCCTGCTCCACGGAGTAGGGGGCCTCGATGGTGTAGTCAGCATTGCGGATGTCCGTGCGGACAGTGCCGCCACGGACAAGGTTGTCGTGACCAGCGCGCACAAAGACGTTCTTAGCGGAATCGGAAGAGAAGAGTTTCCCGAGCACGACGGGAGCATCCGCGGCCGGAGATTCGTCCAAATCCCAGAAAGTGTATTGCTTGACGTCCGCGGTATTGAGAATATCGACGTAAGAGCGAACCTCCTCCGACTGGGTTTTCTCGCCGTATGTCTGCTGGAACACGTCCAGAATGTTGCTGGGAGTCCAGACCTGCTCGCGCGAGTACTTGATGTCGGTTACTTCCACATTACGGTCGAAGGCAAATTGAATGGTCGCAAAGACATCAGAGTAGAGACGAGAGCTCTCAGCGGGATCGAAAACGGCAGCCTCGTCCTTGACTTGACCGAGCACTGCGACGTTCCTGGTACTCTTGGGAAGCACTTCAAGGAAGGCCTCCTCAACGAATGGGCGGTACACGCGGACGTTGATCACACCCAGCTTATCGCCGTCCTTGGCGAGTGCGTTTGCAACCTGTGCAGTCAGGGAAGCCTCCACGGTACCGAAAACGACCAGCACGCTTTCCGGTTCCTCGTGACCGTAGTAGTCGAATAGGCGGTAGTCCTCGCCAAGCTCATCGTTGAAAGCTTGCAGGAGACGCACGACACGTCCGGCGTTGTCCGAGTGCTTCTTGTCCACCTCTGAAACAGCCTTGAGGACAGCCTGGTAGCTGTTGTTGAGTCTGCTTTGGTCTAGAGTGTCTACCAATCGTGCGGTCTCGCGTCCAACACTGATGCCATCGTAGGTATGGATGGTAGGAATGATGCTTGACAGAAGGGTGGCGAAAAGCGCCATGTGCTGAGTCTCAAAGACAGAGGGGCTGCACACAAGGCCGAGACCTAAGTCCTCCGCAATGGTCAAGGAAGTGACATAGTCGCTGACGAGCCCAGCAGCGGAGTTGGCGGTGTAGTCGACAGCGGCAACATGGGCAGTAAGCGGGTTCGCGACCGAGTAGAGGAGCGCTAGCTGGTCGAGCGCAGGGCGGAGGTAGTGCAGTGTCGCGGACGAGGCGACAATAGACTGGGGAATATGGCGCTTCTTCAGGTCGAAGTCCTTGGAGAACATGTATCCGAGAGCAATGGAGCCAGCGCCATTCCTCGTCTCAAGTGATTGCACGCCCGTCTGGTAGCCGAACGCGTTCTTGTCACCATTCTCTTGCCATGACTTGATCGCCACATCCAAGTCAAAACCCTCCGCCGAGTATGCGAATATCTTGTCGGAGAGCGTGTAGGCAACCTGCTGGACCAGAGCCTGGGCGGTCAGGTAGGTGGGGCCACTGATCGAGTCGAGGGAGAGGTCTTGCCCAAAAGGCAGGCTTGAAGACTTCTGGGTGAAGGTCTTGGGCTGGTCCTTGTGGGCTTCGGCGCCAGGGCCGGCAGATTCGGTCTGCTGGAAATGCATCTTGAGGTCAAGACGCGCCCGATGAATTGGCTTCCTGAGAACCAATCTAGGCAGCTTGTAAGTAGAGGGAAAGAAGTTAGGTTCTTCCGCAGGCTTCACGGAGGGAAGGCGTGAAGGTGGCTACAAGACGACCAAAGTCGCGCCCTCAGGGCGACATCGGCACAAAGACTGCCGAGGAGCAACTGGAGAACGCAATCGACTGGAGACGACATGATTGGCCTGGTCCGACGCTGTTGATTATTCTGCCCTCGCGTCGAACATTTTTTGTTATTAGCGTCGAGCACGCCATCATCTTGGCGTGGAGTTGGCCAGCGCGCGGGGATCTCGCGGGGCTCGGAGATCGGACGGCCAGCAGCCCCTGCTAGTGCGTTCGGTTGCAGTTGCTGGCGAGCTGTCTTCGTCCCGCCAAGGAACACGTTCACGCATGATGTATGCGGGCACAAGCCTTTCAATCATGTTGTGCAGCTTCGTTCTTTGAGAACCGCCTGATGCCACTGGAAGGAGTCGTGGTCTCGATTGACCAAGCTGCGCTCAATATTACACAATTCACCAGTGCCTTGCGAAAAGAGACTCATATACTGTTTCACTACGCTTCAAAAACACAAGCCTACGTTGTTGGGTTGAAAGTTTGGTTACTGCATTGCTCCTGCTGGGGTAGTATAGAGTACTCGTTTCCGTCTTGACCCCTACGTGACCGCAGCCATTCGCTCGAGTGTGGGACTAATTGATCATCATCGCAAACGCCAAAAGTTCCGTGTGAAGGGGTCTCTAGGAGGATTTCTCAAAGGTCCAGCCTCAGCTGCCGCGTACTGTCTGGCATCCCAGCAGCGAACAACCAGGGCCCGCTACCTACAAGTGCCTGGGGAACCTGCCCGCCGACCAAACAACGAGATGCTTCGTTGAAAGAAAGTTCAGCACGGGCTGATTCGGTGGTCTGCCGGAAGTTGGAAGTCCTGGGAATACTTGAGATTGCTGACAGGCCTCGAGAAAGTTCTTGAAAGCTTCTGTGTGACTTTTTCGATCCTACCAGGTCGACACGAGATGAACAACCTTCTGAAAATATTTATCGAATCACCAAATCTGATCGGGACATTAAAGAGCCGTGGTGACGATGAATACCTTCTTTCGTTGGGCCTCTAAGAGTTTTGAGCCAGCAACATCAATGACGGAGTTTAGAAATACCTCTGTGGTAACAGAGGAACAACCCCGCCGGCTTTTGGCATCTATCTAATATGAATGGCACTCGCTGAGTCGCACACTCAACTTAAGGTCAGAATTGGACTCGCGCCAGCGCTTTCCCTGTGTGTAGTCTGTTTGCGGCAAGACACAGTCATCGCCATCAGGTTTTTATCAACTGTGTCCCCGCTCGGCAGCCTCGCTGCTTTGATCCTCTTCTGGCTCTCTATAGGTTTCGCTGACTGGAACTAATCCGAAGTGCTGTCGAGTCGCGACCGAGTTCCAATCACCTACGTAGGTTGCGTCTGCTTAAGACTGAATCTGACAGGCACGCCATGTCTGCCCTGGTTGCGGATTTCTCTTACTTTTACTTCACCTGAGGTGGTCGCATGGATGCAGCCGGCATCCGTTTTCAACCTCTACAAAAGGTTCCCCATTTCCACCTTCGAAACTATTTCTTACTCGTCCACCTTCTACAATCTCTAGCAACCTTGTCAACAATCAACATTGGTTCTCATTCGTCATCTGCACGTCGAGCCTTCCATACTGGAAGGCTTTGCGCGTCCTTTCCGTCATCACGGATCGCTTTTCTTCCAGCAAGCGCCTAGGTACCCCTTGTTCCTCGACGACAGGAAGTGAGTTGAACACTCCCACCCCACAACCCGCCAACATGCACGAAGGTGCTGCTCCGCCCGATTCACCTGCTATGCCTCAGCAGCAAGACGCCCCGCGCAATTTTCGTGGCTACTTTGGGGACCAGCAGCATGTAAGAGAAATTTTCCAATGTTTGTGCATGTGCGATCCTCATATTGGCTTGTAGATGGCCACAGGCCGGGCTGCCGCTACTCCAGCGCAGGAAAACCCGCCCATGGAGCCGACTAACGACATGGATCATTCGTCCCCGGTCGAAACTCGCATTCGCCAGGAGTCTAGTGACGACGACGATGTGCCCCTCCGCGACCGCCGCCTTTGTGATTACCATCAACAACCCACGTCCACAATGGCAATCCAAGAACGCTTGGGCTTCCAGAAGTCTGCCAAGGCATCACCATTCAGCACTGCTAAGACTCACAAGAAGCCCGGTCCTAAGCCCTGGGCGGCCAAGCCTATCGCAAAGAACGATATGAAGGCCAAGATGGAGGTCATCCGCGCCATCGAAAAGAATTGGGGCAAGAACTTTATCAGGGACTACATCCCCAAGTGTCATCGCCCACTACAGAAGAAGAAAGGCGGCAAGCGTACTGCATTCCGCCAGCATGAGATGGGTATGTGTTATAATGTTATGTAGCAATCTTGGTATGTGTACTCACGCTGCACCACAGACCCCAAGAAGTGGCTACCTTCCGTTCTTAAGTCCCTTCTCGGAATTTCCTACCTGACTACCGATAAAGCATTCTTGAAGAAAGCTATGAATGACATTGTCCGACATCGCATCAAGCACACTGGGAACCGCAAGCCTCAACTTGTTACCACGGACTTTGATGTCATTGAGGACATGATCACTCGTGGTTGGGACATCGAGACTAGCTTCTCCATCCGATACAAGCATCTCCTCCTCGCAAATCCCAAGGGCTACCTGGAGACAGACGAGGATATCGACCACATTCTGGCTTGCGGCGATGATGAATATCAACGCAGCAGCGATTTAGACCACGAGGATGAGGATGACGACGATGACGACATGGAGGTTCATAATCAGGAGGAAGAGGACACTACCAACTTCTCTGGCCCGTACGCAGGGATAGGAGGTTATATCCATGTGAGTATTTCGACAACACTGAGTCGAAATTGTAGATGCTGCGTTGCCTCTCTTGGGGTAATACGTGTACTCAACCCCTTTGCCCAAGCACAGTGCACGATAGCCGTTTGTATACTGACACAACCAGGGCTCTCCGCACCAGCCCCCGAAGATGATCGTGCCAAAGCATCCAAAGCGTTCTAAACCGATCAAGAAGGAGAAGCAAGAGAAGCCGATGAAACCAGCCAAGGCTACCAAGCGTTCTGCGCTCTCGAAAGGATCGCCAGACAACCAAGCTCCTCAGCATCTTCCTCCGCATATGTATGGTGGCTATGGCATGCCTGTATATGGTACGTGCTTTCTAATCCTTTCAAAATGCATCGCTCACCCTAGGCTTAGGTCCGTATGGCGCCTTTCCAGGCTATCCTCCCATGCCCGGCTATGCTCCACCGGACATGAAGGGTTTCCCTCTGCAGCCGCCTTACGGAAAGGGTTATCCTCCCATGCCGCCGATGTTTCCATGGACTTGCTATGGTCAGCAGGAGAAAGACGGGAAAATTCAGGATCCTCAAGCTGCTGGGTATCCGCCGTATGGTTTCCCAGGTCACGCCTACGGCCAACAGCCAGACAAGGACGGCGACACTCAAGATTCCCGCGCTCAAACCCATGGTAACCCGCCCTACGGCTACGGCTACCTAGGCATGCCGTCTTACCCTCCTCCGATGTCTCCCTCGCCCAACCTTCCGCGGTCCACACCTGCCCCTTCAGCCCCCGCGCGCCCCTCAGGCCTCACGCGCTTCTCTCCCTTCGACAACTCCAAGCGCTCAGCCTCCCGCCGTGCAGACCCATCTGTTCGTCACCACGATGCCGCTGGCTATACCCACACACCGTACATCAAGCGTGAGCCCGGCGTCGAGGATCACCCCATCGCCATCGAAGACTACGACAATGGCCCGAGCAATGACTTGGGTGAGGCGGTCGAGGACTCGCAGGATGGCGACCAGGAGGCGCTCGATGAGATTGCGGAGCAGGAGCGCCATATCCAGATGCTCCGCGCGCGCTTGGCCAAGAAAAAGAGCCGTGGCTAGGCGGGTTGCGTCCGCTCGTGTGATGGTATGTGGCGCTGGTGATGAATCATATCATGATCAGGCTTTTTTCGAAGTGTGGTTTCGTCAGGGTATGTGTGCTCTGAACAATCGCGGGTTCGGCTACTTCATGGCTCGCTCATCTCGCATCGAACTACGGGCGACATGATTCCGCCTGAATCCGGATGAGACAATGATCCTTTGTGGCTCGATTTCATTTGCGATCCTGCTTTTCTAGTGCTTGATCTAGATAGCTTAGATACTTGCCGTATGGATCGCGTGATTGCCTCTATGATTGCTCCCATCTGGTGATACTGGTTGAAGAACGCGATGACTGCGGTTCTACGTGGATTTCTTTTACATTTTAACTGATGCGTCTTCACAGGTTGTCGGCACGCTACTCGGGCCAATAGTAATTAATTCTCATCTTAGCATCTACGTTGTAGATTAGTTCGGGCTTCGATTATGATGTGCGACTCTGGAAAGGGTCTCGTTCAGGTCTAGTGAGACCGGTCGACGAGCTTGGTGACGAGATCATTGACTTTAATGACGGGCTTATCGACCTTGGCGAGGGGCGTCCTCCGAGTCAGTACGACATGCTTGTAAACAAGGACCTCAAAACATCGTTTATAGACGACCGCAGCATATGGAGGAGCGTCTACAGCCAGCATGTTACCAAAGTTACTGTGCTGTTCACTGAATATTGAAGTGCCCCTTTGGTCGAGTTTCCGTCCGCAAAGGGGCTCATTTTAAACGGTTTCCTAGAAGCCTGTCATGGTCGGCGCTACAAGTGTATCTGATGTGGCGTCTGTTTGACGCCGTAGGAATTGAGTCGACGGAGTGTGCTCCTCGTGAATGACTCTGAAGATTTAGACGAGGATTCATTCTAAGGTAGGCTGCTGGTGCACGACTGCGGGTTCCTAGTGTGGAGAATGGCACTGTGTCCACGTCTAAAAGCGTTGTTGCTGCCGAAGTAACAATCGCTGCATTTGCTCGTCGAATAGGTAGCGCCGAGCATCAATCGGTCCTGATGCTAGGGGTCGACGCGTCGCGATGTTTCGACCACTGCGACAAGGAGCCCTAACGGGCAGGAAATAGCTTGCTCGTGAATATGAGATTCAGTCCATTGCCACAAAGGTATCGTGTGCCAACAAGCACATGGGTGGTTGTTCTGTATAGATATAGAAGAGACCGATGCATGTCGGCCCAGACGTAGCCAGTCGCCGAGGCCGGGGCGGGAAGAGCGCCGTGGCCACCCTTGGAGAGGAAGGCGAGGGCAGCAGCAACCCAGGGCACGGCGTCAATGCCTACGCCCACCGTCTGCGATGCGCAATCCAGTCGCCTGCGTCACTTGTCGGAGCGCGAAGCAGAAATGCATCCACAATGGTGCGTCCCCGCGAATGGAGGTCCGTACACGTGTGCTAATGCGCCCCAGACGCTCCACCTTGCGACCGATGCAAAGCAGCGGGAAGGGCCGATCTCTGCGAGTTCCCACCACCAGGAACGAGTGCAATTCATCGCAGGCCCAAGCGGCCAAGACAGGAGGACGGTCCCACGCCGCCAGCGGCATCGACCGCATTGAACGTTACCTATCGCGCGGCGAGCGGCAGCGAGCTCAATGCCGCTTCGGCAGCCCCAGCCCCAGCCCTATCGCCGACGGCCACCGCATCTCTGCTGGACAGCCTGGATCCCTTCGACCTGCTTACCGACGAGGTCGTCAACAGCTATCTGCGCTGTAGCTACAAATGGAGCTTCCACCACACCCCCACGTTGTTGCTGCGCATCCGCGCGCGCACCCTAGAGCCATGGATGGTCTGGGCGATGCTCGCGCTGGCCGTTCGGTGTGTACATTGACTTCACCTGACTCCTCCGGTCCGCTGACAGCAGCAGCTTCGTGAGAGAGCCGCCTGCGCCGTTCCGAACGCAGATTGAGGCCAGCAATGCCTTCGCCGCCCATGCCCGCCAGATACTACAGTCCGACCTCGAAACGCCGAGCATCAGCCGTGTCCAAGCCCTCCTGATGTTGACGGGACACGATTGGGGAGCAGGGAACGGGCGCCGGGCCTGGATCTATCTCGGCATGGCTATTCGTCTGATAGAGGTCATGGACATCACACAGGAACCCAAGGGTCCCAGAAATCGCAAACCAACGCGCGAAGAGTTCATCGACGCCGAAGTGCGCCGCCGAACAGCTTGGACTTGCTTCTTGATGGACTCGCTGCTCAGCGGCGGCAGAGGCCGCAAGCGATCGCTGGCTGCCAGTGACATGGCTATCCAGCTTCCTTGCGAGCGAGAGGACTTCGTCTTTGGCGAGCCAGTCTGCACTCAGCGCCTCGACGGGTCGATACACATGCCTCCGCTGTCTCTGGCCGTCGGAGAGCTTGGCATTATTGCGTACAGCCTTCGCGCAGCAAACATCTGGGGCAAAGTAGCTCGGTGGGCGTGCTCGGAAGAACTCAAGACGCAGCTCCCTTGGTCGGTGACTTCTCAATTCCAGCAGCTGATTTACGAGCTCGAACACTGGAAGAGTTCTCTGCCACCCCGTCTCCAATATGAGTTGTTCTCGCTGCATAGTCACAATGCCGTAGACCAAGGACAGGCATACTGTTATATGCACTGCATATATTTCATGGGCTCTATGTTCTTGCACCGCGCCTACCTACCGGTCCTAGGCCCGCAGACCACACCTGAAGAAACACTCCACGAGTACAGCGAGCACAGCGACAGGTGGAAGATGTGGCAGAAATCGTCGCGGCGAGATTTGTTCAATGAGGCGTCCATGGTGCTCGACATGCTGGAGGAGATGCGCAACTTTGGCGTTTTCTTCTTGCGCGGCCTGGTCCCATGGATCGGTTTCACCATCTACACTGCTGTGGGAGTAATGTTGTACAGTTACAACTTCCCTTCTGGCGAGGATGACCCACGCGTTACAGAGAAGGCACGGGGCCGGGTCATCCGCGGCTGCACCTTTTTGAAAGAGATGAAGACCCAGTGGCCCATGTCAGAAACGTGGTTTGAAACGATCAAGCGCATGCAGGCCTACTATCGTTCTGTGCTGGGACAAGACGGGCCCGTGTCGCCGGACGAGCGCCAGGCGCTGCGACGCGCCATGGTGGACTATGGAGCCCTGCAGCCGTCTCCAGTGCAGAAGCCGGCTGACGCCAAACCGTCGGTGGACACGGACGTCGTTCGCAATAGCATTGGGCAAGAGGTACGCATCGCCCTCGGACTTTTCTCTACATGGCTGATCTTTTCTAGCAACCTGCTCCTGCGCCTACGCATCAGCAACAGCAGCTCGTCTCCCCGCCAGAGTCCACACCAAATGGGTACACCTCAAATTTCAATTGGAGCGCACAGCACACCGTGCCCCCTCTCGAGGACGACGACAACTTCAATTTGAACTTTGACTTCACCAGTGCAGACATGGAGGAGATGATGAGGGATGCAACGCAGGAGTTCTGGGCTTCCTTCCCCGGCGAGGTTGGTGTGGCGTATCAGTAGGCTTTGTACACGGTATAGTATGTATCAAAATCGGTTCAGCGTTCCTTGCACAGGCAGATCAATAACAATGCCTTTTTCACACACTGCCTCGGTGCGTCGCACCTAGCTTTGACGGGACGGCAGTCGCACTAAGTGCTGCTTCCCACCCCACTCCGTGCACAGTCTTTTGCATGCCGATTCTTCGCCGCGACTCACCTTGTACGCAATTCTCGGGATTATACATCTTGCAACACCAGGTGGCGTCATCGGACAGCTGAAGCTCGGCCGTGTGGCCCAATGGTACGACAGCCCGTAACGTACACTCGACGATCAACATCTAACCGCGAGCACAGGCAAGGCGCTTGACTACGATGTCACGTGATCAAGAGATTCCAGGTATGCATTCACAACCTAGCAAACCATCAAGGCAGCATCCCTAACAGTTCGAAGGTTCGACCCCTGGCACGGTCAATTTGACTTCTTTTTTGTACTGTGAGGTGGTGTAGCTTTTTTGAGCAAGGGAAGACTGCGTTGTGATTGAGATTCGACTTGAAACCGAACCATTAGCGGCAGCCTTGGAGTTCCTCCATGACGAATTCTCAGGCCATTCCTATGTACAGGGGAAAGCCTCTTAGACATATGCGGGTATAGAATCGTGTTACTCCTACTCAAGGTCGCGGTTGCGCATTCCCTTTTCGTAGGCCTCGGCTGTGGTCACTGTTGCACTGGCCCCGCCGTGCTAAAGCTAGCTCGCTTTACAGTTATCCCACGCCCTGAACTCCTTCTACGCTTGATAGCACGGGGCACGCTATAATCCGTCTCACATTTTCGGATATTTATTTGGGGAAGGTGCCATTGATGATCTGGCGAAGCGCTCGCGCAGAGAGCTAGAGACGTAGGCGTAAGCCCCGAAGTCGGCGCTCCCACCATTCGAATCCGAACTTGCATTAGAAGTACTATTTCCGACGGGCAAATCGCCAGGTCGAGAGACTAAAACTAAAAACAAAGATCCAGGAAGCTTGTATGGAGGGAGCCTGACTGTCTACACGTTTTGAGTCATTGATCTTGGCCGCGCCTTCAGCGACACGACCGAAACCCGCCTTGCGACCTCACCTCATACCGAACCTCTCAACACCTACCATACTCGACCTCCAATAGTCCTTCTCCAGGCCTAGAAATTACAAGCAACTGCCAGAATGGGCGTCTACTACGAAACCATTCCCGACTCCCTCAAGCCATGGATCCTCGACCAGAAAATGCTCTTCGTCGGCACCGCGCCGCTCTCCCCGACCGGCCACATCAACATCTCCCCCAAAGGCGGCAAGCAATTCGGCATCGTGTCGCCGACGCAGTTCTGGTACCTCGACCTCACCGGCTCCGGTGTCGAGACGCACGCCCATCTGCACGAGCCGCACAATGGCCGCATCTGCGTCATGTTCGTCGCGTACACGGGGCCGCCCCGGATCGTGCGCATCTGGGGCACCGGCCGTGCTGTCGAGAATGGGACGCCCGAGTGGGATGTGTTTGTGCGGGAGAACAAGGTCGATACGATCCCCGGGAGCAGGAGTATTATCCTGGTGGATGTGCATCAGTGTGCGACGAGCTGTGGGTTTAGCGTGCCGACGTATGAGTGGACGGGGTGGCGGACGACGCTGGATGACTTTTTTGCCAAGAAGGAGAAGAAGTATCTGGAGGGGAAGGAGGAGGAGAGCATGGATCGGTAGGCGCTGACCTCTCCCATCACACCGAGTGAAGCTGATGCCGGCAGGTACTGGGCGTTCAAGTCGCAATACAGCATCGACGGCATGCCGGGCATGAAGCGCGGCTACGAGTTCGCCCAGAAGAACAATGTCGCGCCGCTCAAGAAGTGGGTTGGGAAGTGGGCGCCCAGAGACTTCGGTCCCAGACCAACCCAGCAGGTCTCACCGATGCATCTCATCCTCGTGGCGGTGCTGAGCTTGATCATCGGATTTACGCTCGCGGTGACTATGGCGCCGCCGGACTTTGTGCGGAAGGTGCAGCACAAGGAGTTCTTTCTATGAGGGGATTATCTGTGCGGTGTTGCTTATACCCAGCGCATGCGGGCGGATACTTGGTGAGTTTTGCAGATATTGTACTTCAGACGTTTATATTCCAGTCTTGTGTGCAATGGAGCTTCAGGCTTTTAGTGCGATCATAGACCGAGACCGTCGCTCCTCGTCATGCCCGGGCACTCTATCAACCTATCCACTTCACTCGAGTCGACAGGGTAAAGCACACGTTGTCATATAAACACATTACTTCATTACACAGCTTCCGACACAGCACTCTATCCACAAGATATCGTCCAGCAACTTTTGTCAACCACGGATTACTTCCTGCTCCTTTCCACCCATCCCAGGCAAGATGCCTCCCAAATTGTGATGAGCCAACCTCCCACCGAAAGTCTACACGACAGGGCCACCCTTGGCACGCATGCGCGCGCCGTAGATCTGCAGCAGCGTGAGGATGATGGACGCCGCGGCGACGATGGCAGCCTGGATGCCGAACGACTGCCCGTAGCCGTTGACCTTGCCCCAGGGCTCCTGGAAGTAGCCAACGGAGAAACCGGCGCCGACTGCAGTGACACGTTAGCAAGCTACATCCTGCATTTGGCGGAAGAAGAAGGCTGAACACTTACCCCTCGCAAAGTTCAACAACCCGGCAACCTCACTGCTCGCACTCCCATAACTATCCAGACAATACGCCGTCAAGCTCACGCTCGCCAGCATACTCCCAATCACATACATTCCCCAGCCCATGATGATTCCCGCGTAGCTGAGATGCTTCTCGAGCGTCTGGCCGACGAGCACCAACCCGGGCACCATCAGGATGACGACGACCTGGTTCATGAGCAGGCGCGCCTCGGGCTTGAACACGCCGTTGTGGCGCGCGACGTAGCGGCGTGCGATCAGGTCGTTGAAGAAGTGGCCGCTGAGCTCGCCGATGGTCACGGCGATGAGCGGCGCGAACAGCAAGTAGCCAATGGCGTTGTTGTCGAAGCCGTAGCCGCCGTAGGCTTGGGGCGTTTGCAGGAGGATCGCCGAGGTGATGTTTATACCAACAACCCACATGAAAGTCATGGCGCTGCAGACGACATTAGCAAAGGTAGAAGGAGGGGAATGTAATACGTACTAGTAGATCATGCATGGGATCATGATGGGCTTGAGCAGCGTCTTGACGAGGCGGGTGACTGCGTGGCTGAGGTGGTAGAAGCCCGCTGAGTTATGGTTCTGGATCTGCCAGACACCTACGAGACGAGACATGCGGCCCATGAACGTCTTCGGGCGAGCGGGCTGCTTTTCTCTGGGGATGGTGCGATCGTAGAACGTTTCGTCGGAGATCAAGAGGATGAGGACCAGATCGAGCGCACCGACTGCGAAGACGAGCCAGAAGGCTACGCGCCACCTACCGTGCGTACCCGCGATGATGAAGTTGCTGAACATGGGCGCGAGGTACGGCGTAAGGAAGACGCCGTACGTCCAGATGCCGATCTTGCGGGCGTGCTCGTGGAAGTAGAACATGTCCTTGATGCAGGCCAGACCTACGATTTGGAATGCGCAGAAGCTGAATCCCATGAGGACGCGGAAAGCGTAGTAGACGGCGTAGTTGTGGGTGACAGCGCAGGCGATGGTGAAAACACAGCCGGTAAGAGTAGACCAAAAGAGAGCGGGACCACGGCCCCACCATGTAGAGACAACGATCCAAAAGATACCACCGATGGCACTATTTCGATGAGCGTGTGGTCTTGAAGCGAGTGGGATACTTACACCATGAGGACGTTCAAGTTACCAGTCTCGTTGACTTTGGCGGGTGTCTTGTTCCATTCCAGACCTTGGGACATGATCAAAGGGATGCCCGCAGCAGAGCTGTAGTCACCCAGACCGGCCGTGATAGACAGTACGATAAGAAGAGCATGCTTCTTAGTCGAAGACCAGTTGAGTGGGTCATTCGGGTCGTCTGACGGCTGAGGAACCAGAACGGTATGCCCATCTGGTGCAAGCTTCAAGTTACTGTCCACGTTACCGACATTAGCATCGACGACGATGTCGTCGCTGATATCCTTCTGCTCATGCACCTGGATCACCTGCACAGTGTGATGCAGGATGCCCGCTTCTTTGTCAGCTAGAATGTCCATGTCGAACTGTCAGCCGGTGGAGCAGAGGTAGTTGCGAGGACTGCTTCGTGTCTGCTGCAGGACCAACGCGTTGGGTCAGTGTTATATAGATGTGACAAGCCCATGCGATGGTAATACAAGGCAGCACCATGCGAGCCATGCGAGCGCCACACCACTGGGCATCATGCAATGGAGAGACGTAGAGAAGCGATGGATTCAGGAACGAACCGAACTCCGAAGACCCGGGTCAGTGAGTCTACGTGCGTATGGTGCTCTTTGTGGGATGTATATTTTCTGACCGAAGACGTTGTGGGAATCTGACGATGTCGACGTCGTTAGTCTTCCGAATTGGGATATCGAAAGATCACAGGTAATCAAGATTCCTAGGGCCACAATAAAACAGCGTTATTTGATTCTCATGCTCGAACGATGTCATCTGCCATGAAACGTTTATTGAAACGTATTTGCGATAGGGGTTGATCTTGTGGTCTGGAGTGAAATCTCGCGGTCGCCAACTTGGACATCATCAAGTATGACTAGCGCTGTGACTAGGCTGTCGTTGCTCGGGCCGAGCCACATGCGTAGTTGGGTGAGAACACTCGAGATGTCCGTAGAGTGTCCCATGCGATCCAGGCTTTTGGTAGATTTTACTGGACTTAATGTTCTCATTGGACGAGGGGTGAAAATTTCCCGTTCGTCTCGGTGGTGCATCCACACCCACGCGATGACACGCGATCGTGAAATCGAGCGACAAACGAGTCTTGCCAGAAGTTCAATCAAACAGATGAGCTGATTGACTGTTTTTCTGGCATGTGAATGTTTCGCTGATCACTTTCCTAAGTCTATGATCCGGGCCACTTCGTTCGCCATGGCTGCAAAAATGTGCGCTCTGGAACTGTCTGGTTCCGCGACCACGGTAGGCTTCCCCCCTTCAGCCCCAGCACCCATAGCAGCATGCAGCGGAAGCTCACCCAGTAGCCTCATGTCGTACGTGCGGCACATGTCTCTTAATCTGTTCATATCTCCGAACACGTTATGCGTCTCCCCGCAACCAGGACACTGGAAGCCGCTCATGTTACACACAAGCCCGAGGATATTTGTGTTCACTTTGCGGAAGAGCTCGACGCCTTTGACAGCATCTTTGAGGGCAAGATCCTGAGGAGTGGATACGATGATGGCGCCATCAAGAATGAGCTGTTGGGTAATTGTCAACTGCACATCGCCGGTCCCAGGCGGTAGATCGAGGACGAGAACGTCAAGGCCACCCCACTCAACCTCGTGGAGGAGCTGCTGCAAGGCTTTCATTACCATGAGCCCACGCCATGCTACCGGCGAGGATTCTGGGACCAGGTAGCCCATAGACATGCTCTTGAGGCCATAATTGGACAGCGGTATGAGTTGGTTATCTGATGGACGTGTCAGATTTCGCGTGGGGGCGGGTCTGGGTGGCATCGGGCATAAGACTGACTGGCTGAGAGTCTGGGTTCGCCGGAGAGATTCAACAAGGTGGGTATCGACGGGCCGAAGATGTCAGTGTCGAGGACGCCAGCTCTGTACCCGCTGCGCGCGAAGCTGAGGGCCAGATTTACTGCAATGGGTCAGGGTCGTGATCGAGGCCTTGCTTGTGGTTCGCATGCCTGCAATGGTGCTCTTCCCGACTCCTCCCTTGGCGGAAGAGACGGCAATGACCTTCTTCACGTCTTTGATGCTTCGCTTTTGCGGCAGGCCGCGCTGCATGCGAGGCAGCTGCGGCGGCGCGCCAGAGCGTGGGAGCCCCTGCACTGTGCGATTAGCACTGCAGATGGATTGATGTGCACTCCAGGGCGTACCAGGGGGTTCTCATGCTGCAGGCGGCGCAATGTTGAGAATAGACGCGGCTTCATGGTCGCATTGCGGTGGTGACGAATGAGCGGCGAAGAAGCTCCGCAGCTTGGGACGGAAGGTGCAGCCACGCCAGACGCGACTGCCAAGAGTTCGCAGCCGAAACTTTTTAGCGGGGCCGCAAAGCTCCTCCCCATCCCTCACACGCCGCAGCCACGCATATCGCGATGAAGAAGTCCAAAATCACAGGTAAGGGCATGCAGAATACCATCCGGGCCCATTCTGACCTGTGCGCGCAGATTTCGATCCCGAGGAACTGCTCGACCCGGCGCCGAGCTCCAGCGACGCCGAGGATGCCGATTCTTCGGGCGCGGAGGACGACAACGCGGGCCGCGAGCATTATGCAGATGTTGGAAAGAGCAAGCTCCGAAGGAAGGAGGTTGTTCCATTGGGGCCCCAGTACACCGGCACCCAAGTCAGCCGCAATGCTGTGGAAGACGAAGACAGCGACGACCCATTCGCAAAGCGCTTCGACGAGGATGGCAGTGGCAGCGATGACGACGAGGATAGCGAAGCCGAATTCGAGAATGGCGTAGCCCAAGAATCGGGTTCCGGGAGCGACGAAGACGACGACGAGTCTGGAGACGAAGAGCAGGGTTTGGATCAGAACGCCGAGGCTGACTCGGACAGCGCATCAGACGACGATGCGTCCGAGGATGACGACACCAACGATGCGGCTGAGACGAGGGCGCTCATGAGCAAGAACAAGGAAGACGTGCGCGAGTTGATGAAGGACCAGAATTCGCTCGTCACCAGCCTCGCTGCCGCCGCGCAATCCGACGTCGCCAAAGGCCAAGCGATCAAAGCCCAGCGCAAGACATTCGATTCGTTCCTCAACACACGGGTGCGCTTGCAGAAGGCACTCATCGCGACCAACTCCATGGTCGCTGAGGACCACAAAGACGAATCTGCACCTACTGCATCTGTCGAGGCCGCCGAGGCCGCAGCGGTGCTGCTTCTGAACAATCTTACGCGCCTCAGAGCATCGATTGAGGAGGCGCGTACGGGCGAAAAGCGAAAGCGAACCGCGTTTGGACCCTCCACTGCGTCGTCTGACATTTGGGACAGATTGTGCGCCCAAGAAAGTTCGGCAAAGAAGCAAAGAAGAGCTGTCATGGAAAAGTGGTCTGCAAAGACACGGACTGCAAAGATTGCGACTGCTCAAAGACAGCTAAACGTCAGCGCGGAGCAGACTTTGACCGAGGTCCTCGACTCCCAGCTCACTAACTCGACCCATCTCGTCGCGCGAACACAGATGCCTCGTTCCTGCGCCCCCATCCAGTCGGCATCGTCCAAGCCGTTGCCTGATGTCAACATCTATGACGATGCGGACTTCTACGGGCTCCTTCTGAAAGAGCTTCTTGAGCAGCGGTCCGCCGAACTTTCCAACAACGGCACAGCTGAGTTTGTCGTGCAGGCGCCGTGGCAGGTTGCGCGCGAAGCGAAGACGAGGAAGGTAGTCGACACAAAAGCTAGCAAAGGGCGACGACTGCGATACACGGTGCACGAGAAGCTGCAGAACTTCATGGCGCCGGAGCAAAGAGGGCTGTGGGGCGAGCGTCAGCGGGACGAGCTGTTCACCAGCCTCTTTGGACAGCGTCTTGCCCTAGGTGAGCAAGACGACGTCGTGAGTGAGGAGGAGGATGCAGTGGATGCCGCGGAGCAAGGGTTGATGCTATTCAGGAGCTAGAAACCGCTGTTGAATCATATGTTGCGATTTGTCTATTTCATTTTTTAGTTCCTGTGCACAATGTGCACATGGTGCGTCTAACCGTCTGCAGCGCGGTAGAAACGCTTTCGGTTGATATGTAGTTCGTGGCTAACGTCAATGGGAGACAATGCCGCAGCCCCCCGTCCCAAAGGAGGAGTCCACGCCCAAGTGGGTCAACCCAGATGAGGGATGACGTAGTTGGCGTTCTCTGGACCCTTGTCGTGAAGATCCATCTGGGGAACAACACAGATCTCTTGCTGAGCACATCTTACGCTCCCCTGAGACACCTCACGGAGGAACAGGTTTCGCCATGTTCCCCACATCCTCTTGCCACACGCATTCTTCCTAACATTCCCTACCTTTGAGTCCCTGGGTTGCGCGCATGCCCATCAACACCATCACCGTGGGCGCCGCGGTCGCGCCCACCATTATCGAAACGTACATCTCGCACTACCTCAACCGCCGCCCGCTCAAGCAGAAGCCGACCGCGCACATCTCGTACCACGAAGGCCTCGAACTCATAAGAAGGTTCCTGCACTACTCGTCCTTCCACGCCGTCGAGGAAATCCAGGCCTTTACCTCGCAATGGGTGCCCGTGCCCGTGTGGGTCCACGTCGAACAGCTCGTGATCCCCCACGCGCAGTTGAAGCTCTCAGCCGATCACGTGCGCGCGCATCTCGGTCCTGATGGCATCAAGGCCATCGGTGGTAATACCTGGTGGCAATGGCGCAGGGAAGGCAGCGAGGCGCTCAAGGCCGAGTGGATCGAGATGCGCAAGGACATGGAGGAGCGCAAGAAGTCGCCCAATGTCAAGGGTCAGCGCGTCATGCTGTACGTGCACGGCGGGGCGTACTACTTTGGCAGCGTGGACGAACACCGATACCAAATGCAGCGGCATGCTCGCAAGCTCAAGGCCAGGGTGCTCGCGCCGAGGTATAGGCTCGCGCCGCAGTTCCCGTTTCCCTGTGGTCTGATGGACTGCTTAGCGGCTTACCTGTGGCTGCTGGAGGAGAAGCACGACCCGTCTACTATCATTTTAGCTGGCGACTCTGCTGGTGGCGGCATGGTGCTGACAATGCTAGTGGTGATGCGCGACCAAGGCATTCCTCTGCCTGCTGGTGCGATATTGTTGTCTCCGTGGGTGGACCTTACACACAGCTTTCCCAGCCTAGCTGGAGATGGCAAGCTGGACTATATTCCTCCACACGGCTTCGTTCACAAGCCTAGCGTAAGCTGGCCGCCTCCGAACGCCGACGACCTACTGGCCTACGAGGGCAACAAGCCAATCGACGAGAAAGCCAAACCAGACACTGCAGCCACAAAAGAAGAAAAGAAGGAAGAGAAATCAGCGCAGAAAGAGGAGAAGCAGGATCGCGTGCGAGGCTTCTCGCTCACCAATGCCGAAAAACCTGACCTTGGAACCCTCTCGAACGCGCCGATATCCGATGAGAGTAATGGAGCTGGAACAGAAACTTGGATATCTCATGACGGCAAATATAGTATAGGACCCAAGTCGATGCTTTCTCTCCAACTCGACGGGAAGCTCATCGAGATCAAGGACCAGATCCAGCTCTATGCGCCCAACCACATGCTCACTCATCCGCTAGTCTCTCCCGCTCTGCAGCCTTCCTTGGGTGGGCTTCCTCCGCTTCTGATACAAGTCGGTGGAGGAGAACTCCTCAGAGACGAACAGATCTACATCGCTCACAAGGCCGCCCAGCCGCTTGCTTACCTACCTCCGCCATCGAATCATCAGACAGCCCAAGCCATTTCGGAACAGGCAGCTCGGTACAGGCCTACAAACGTACAGCTTCAGGTTTGGGATGATCTGTGCCATGTTGCGCCGACGCTTAGTTTCACTCGGCCAGCAAAGCACATGTACCGCGGCGTAGCGCAGTTCGGTGCCTGGGCCCTCGCCCGTGCGCAGAAGACCTCGATCGATATCATGGACGATGACAATATCTCCATCGTTAGCAGCGACTCGGGATCTACTTCATCCGACAGCCAGCTCGGCGCAGAAGACATCAAGCTTAGCATGCCGCAAAGCGCCCAGCACGTCGGCTTCGAAAGCGTGTCCACCAAGAAAGAGCAGGGCGCTGTGGTTGGCAGAGCGGGTGACCCTATCCCTCCGTTCGAAAACCACATGATCCGCCAACGGGTCGACCGCCACGGGCGCATCTATCCGCTTCCTCCGCCACAGGAATTGGAGGCCCTCAACATGCCGAGTAGCGACGTAGGCGTTCCGAAGAAGGGTCCAGTTAACAAGTGGATGAAGGCGCAGCAGCAGTGGAACGGCAAGTTTGCAAAGCAGAAGCTCAAGATACAACGAAAGCGAATGCGGGACATGGAGAAGGGATACGAAGGGTTTGATGGTGAGACGCCGCCTCCGACCGCGCTGGCAGGACGAATAGTGAAGGGTATGAAAAAGGAAAAGAAGGCAAAGAAGAGCTGGGGTATGGCGATGTGGAGTTTTTGGGGAAGCAAGCACGATGAAGCCACCGTACTTATCCGCAGAACCCTTCATATACTCTGGCGGACTTACTGACACGCTTTACAGATCGGCCGCGAAGAACAAGCCAACCAGTCCTCCGAAGCAGACCCCCAACAATCCACCGCTGCTGGAGCCTCCACAACAGACGGCCCATCCAACACCAATCCCCCTCCCCCACCCTCACCCCGCGCATCCCGCCGCAGCAAATCCAAACACCTCGCCCCAGCCTCCGCGCCTTCCACGCGCTCGCGCTCCCGCTCGCGCCACTCCACCGTCACAGACCGCGGCCAAATCACCGCCTCCACAGACGAACTCGCGCAGCTCGCGCCACCGCCCACGCTCGCTCACGTCACCGTCCTCGCCCCCGAGCGCGACGGCAGCAACGGCGCGCCCACACCGACGCTTGTATTGTCAGATGGTAGCAATGGACAAGAGCGCCCGCAGAGCCCGCCGACGCTGATCCCCGCGACGGATACGCTGAGTACGCGGCCGACGAGAGGCGGGGTTGCGTATCCGTTCACGCTGAGGGTGGGTGATGATGCGGGCGGGGACGCGAATGCGAGTATGCTCACGTTGCAGAGTGTGAATTTGGGGAGTCCGGGGTTGGAAGAGGAGACGAAAGAACTTGTGGCCATTGGAGGAGAGCCAGAGCTAGAGCAAAGTGTAGAGCGGCCGGGCGTGGAGCGGTTCGTAACTGCTGCGGATATCGGCGCGCTGGGTGGTGTAGAGAACGAGAAGGAAGAAGAGAATGAGGGCACAGAAAGACCAGGTGTAGAGCGCTTCGAGACCGCGCGGGAGGATCTGAGCACGCTGGCTGCTGGGGTGAACGGGAAGGCGTAGATGCGATTGATTGGAGTCGCTTACTCTGCGTATACCACTTCCTGTTCTTCCAGTCGCCATACCCCATATATACCCTTCTTAAACATAAAGCAACAATAAATACTATAACATACAACACCCGCTCACGTAAACGTGATCACCAGAGATATCGCCTAAGTCTAAATCTCTAGACATGTAGTAGCTAGGGCTAGGTGGGCTCAACTATCAAGGGGTCAATCATGGCTTGCTTTAGTTCCATTTCTCATGCTGGCACGAGAGAACATCCTGCCCCTCACGCTCAAACTTTCTGCTTCGCCATCCATTCCTCCGCCTCCTCTTTGAATTCCGCCCTCCATCTCGTCAGCGGCGGCCGCTCGTTCACGATATCCCCGACAGTCCACAGCATGCGCTTCTTATCTGTCTCCTCGCTAACATCGTTGTCCGGGCAGATGATGTAAAACTTCTCGTCGGCTATCTTTTGTTCCATGTACGCGGCTACCTGCTCGGGGGACCATGCGCCCGCCGGCTTCTCCGCGGAGGCGCCGGGAACATTGCCAGACTGGGGAAGTCAGTGCATGAGATCGTAGGCGTAGAATATGGGTTCAGGATCGCAGTGGACGAGTGCGTGAGCGATACCCGCAACCCTTCAAAAGGAACGACTCACCAGCCCCGTAAATGTCCACCCCGGCACGAGCAGATGCACGCTGACGCCCTTGTCCTCCCTCAGGTCCCAGCTCAGGTGCTCGGCGAGGGTCTTGACCGCAGCCTTGCTGGCGTTATACGCCGGGTTGCCCGGTGGGTTTGTGATGCCTTGCTTGCTGCCTGTGATGACGATCGCGGCAGAGGAGGCTTTGCTGCGGGTTTGGAAGGAGGGAACGTAGGTGTTCAGGCCGTTGACCACGCCGAAGAGGTTGGTGGAGAGTATCTGTATGGGTGGGTTAGTCCGGCGATGTGTGGCAGGGGTTGCAAGGGTTGTATCAGAGATTATGCAACGGAACAGGTTCTGAGAAATCAGGTTGAGGCGCGGTGTAGGTAGGGGTGTACACGTGGTGGTAGCCGAAGTCCGAGGGCCTCGCAAGAATCGCCGTTCGCATAACACACCACGCAATGCCGTGCATGGCCTCAACCTCAGACGCCAATCTCCCCGCATGACTGCGGACTCACCTTCTGGAAATACTCAGAGTCTCCCCACGTGCCTTTTGCGCCGATTCCCGCGTTTAGCATCAGGAAGTCGACGTCCCCAACCTTCTCTTTGATGCCCTTCCACTCCTGCTCTTGGCCCACGTCCGCTTGCAGGCATTGCACATCTCCCTTCAGGCTGCTCTTCGCTAGTTCAAGCGTCTCTTTGTTGAAGTCAACGACCGAAACGCGCATTCCGTGCTTCAGGCACAATTGCGCAACGGCTAGACCAATCCCCGAAGCTCCGCCAGTGATAAGTGCTCTGGACCCAGACTTGAAAACGGACATCTTGTTCGTAAGGGCTACTCGCGCGAGAAAAAAAGATATTGTAGTGGTGCTATGACGTGATCACTCGGAGGCCCGAGCAGCAAACTGCAGTTCTCAATCGTCAGTGTTTCGGGTTGCCTGAAAACAGGCGGGCGGGCGGGCAGACACGGGACTTGCATGATGTGGATAGCGAGCTCACGGACGGTTTCCCTGTAGTCCAGTGTTTGCAGGGGTGCATTTCTAGAAGACACAGACACTTGCAAAATGCTGGCTTCGGGAGCGCCCGTATCGGAAGGGGAAGGTGGCTTACGGGGTTGCCGGGTGGCAGATGTCCGTGACGCGGTTCTAAGCCGTACTTGGCACTGTTTCACTAGCGTACGGGCAATTGAAGAGGTGGTGGGCTTTGAAGTTGTTTTACAGTCGTTGTAGAGCAGTCAGAGTTGTGGAAGAGCCGATGAGGGGAGTTGTACTTTAGTGACGTTTGAGAGTGCCCGGGAAGAGCGCTAATTCCGTTATCCCCGATTGTGGAGGGAAGGACCCACAATGCCCCTATCGCACCTATTGTGTGCGCTTTGTGGAAAAGAAGCACTGCATCTCTTTCCCAGTGGCTCAAGGTTGCTTCGCACATGTCTTGAGTCGCAGTTGTGAGCCGTACTAATGAAGCACATCAACAAGAAACCAACACTGGAGGGAAGCCGAAGGTGTTCAACGAGTAACACTAGTAATAACGATTATGTACTTTTGACTTCCAGCAATGTCCCTGTTATGGACGACATCGCTCTTACTACAAAAAACCCCCATTACATATACAGGGTATCGCATTCATCACGTGTTTCCCAAACGCCGTAACAATCCAAGACCAACCCCTTTCTAAAGAGAGACATACAGACAGAAGCCTCATCGAGATGGCCAAATACGTATCGATAACTTGTTGAGAGGTAACAGTGACTACCGACGTTCGAAGAGGATGGGAAGACGCATACTTCGAGCGCTATTAGGCGTTTTTGGCGTCTTCGGCGTCTTCGGTCCTTTCGAACCCTCGATTCTCTCTGCAACTGAATTATTCCGCGACGCCATTGGCAGCGGAGTTGGTGGGAGTCTCTTCATGCGCGAGTCTCGGACGTCGTGGAGAGCGAGCGGACTTTTCCGGTAAAACTCCGCCGAGGCTCTCCGGAAGGGTAATTCTTCAACGCTCATGTGCGTTTTGCGCCAGCTTGTTTTCGGGTCTGGTGTGGGTGTGGATGGATTTGTATGCGAGGGGCTTTTATAGTACGAGAGCGAGCTTTGATAACGCGGGCTAGGTGTGCCGATTGTGGTTCTCTCGTTGATCTCGACGTAGGTGTAGTGGCGATAGATCTGGTAGAAGCTGGACATGCAGGGAATCATCAGGCTGATGGAGACTTCCAAAATCCTGCACCTAAAATCAGTAATGCGGTGGTAAAGAAGCGTTGAGTACTTACAACGCGACAATGATGGGAATTTGGTAGCCGGTAAGATCGGCATCCTGGAAAGCTTTGATCCGATAGACCAGGCCCAGAATGCTGCAGACGGAAGCCCTAGACATTGTTAGCTGGTCAAGCGATTAACAGCGGTGTTCCTTACACTATGCCTACGAAATGCATAAGCCAGATGACTCGTCTTTCCTTAACCGTGACGTTCATAGATGGGCTTAGGACGAACGTGGCGATCAAAAGATAGAAATCGGCGAGCGAATTAATCAGTGCCATGAGCATGCCCACAGCCATATTCGCCCCTCCTCTCCCAGAGCAGGTCCTTTGACGGAAGCCGTTGATGTAAGAATCGAGGTCATCGTCTGGCTTCGGGGAGCATGCAATGCTGGTAGTGCACGTGTAGAGTCCATATATCATTCCGGTCGCTACGACGATTATGTATCCAGTGTTCTTGAACCATCTTACGGATGTGAAGACATGTACCAGATGTGCAATGACCATAGTTTTGCTAAACCATAGCACTGGACCAGTGAAAATAGCGAACGTTAAGAATCGCTGCGACGTATATCAGTCAGATGTCCGGGGGCGTTTGAAGGTCACTTACAAGCATCCAAGGCTTGGTCAAATGGCGAGTATCAATGTCCCAGACATGGTACCCGAAGGGCTCGGCGAGAGTTACTGCATATCAGGTCAACGCAGGCCAGGATAGAGACAGTGGTGACTTACAAGGTATCGAGTAGGCGATGAACGCAATACTGATCACCTTGTTCAATCTTAGTTGAGAGCACGACCATGTATTCGTCGCAGTTGCTTACCAAGGTGAAGCAAAAGAGATCTGTCTCTGTCAATGAAGATTACAATTGCCTAGAATAGCGCACTCACAATCTTGGAAGCTCCATTTGCGAGCAAGGACACGACTGAGGATACGAGAAAGAGCACAAAAGAAGATCAAAGGCAGACATGCGCATGCTGTAGCTATTGCCGGCAAAGCCAGAGAGCCCGACTGTCCAAAGACGGATGCGACACCCTATGATAGTTTAGAATTGGGCTAGAGCAAGAGTGGAGAGCACATACTAATGGGGGTGAACGCAAAGGAGATGCCATGAGCACATCCCAACGTTGCAGCGCACGCAAACACTACTTGAGGAGCACCCGGGGATAGATCTGGGACGATGTACGGTTAAGTAGAGCCACGGCGTAGTTGCCAGATCCAGACGGGTCCGGCCGATGGTGCTAGGGGTTGCACGTGGCGATTGTAGGGCAACCCGAGACCCAGGACGCGTAAACCGAGACGCTCGTGGTAGTAGAAGCAAAGGTCGGAGTCTCTATCGCAAGCCGGAGTACGGTAAGGCTAGACGTGCGACTGATCTACATATTGGATTTGCGAAGACACTTTCCCATTATCGCGAACTCGCGGACCCGTCGGTTGGGCTGGCACAACGTGCGATTCAACGCGCAGACAAGATGTTCGTTCCAATGAGGGGATATCCTGGGCGCCAGTTCCAGGGCTGTTCATCCCGGTTACTTTTCCACCGTTGGAGGGTTCGCTGGCCTCGATTACTTGTGCTGCACTCTACTTTGCTGCATCAGCTGCTCCTTGATTCCTGATCGCGCTGGTGCAACTGCAGCTGTGTGCTGTGGACTAGACCGAGTGGCTGGTGTCTTGGGTCAAGACGAAGACGGTCTTTGCTAGCCAGGTACGGATGAACACCGAAGGATCCTCCCGCATCTTGGGGTCACCCTCGATGATAAGCGCACCAATTACATATTCAGCGCATGGGACTTTGTAAAAGAAAGTCCCAGGGGTCTGAAAAGGTGAGCTTGGGCCGACCTTTGCCGCTGCACCTGCATCAATCTCAAACGATGCCGGGCATGAGGGGCAAAGCCTGGGGCTGCAATTCGGGACTGACGGTTGTAGACCTCGAACCCTCCTTCAGTGCCCCGCTTTCTAGAGTTTGTGGACTACTTGGGGTTGATATTGGTCCAGACGGCCGTGGGTTTTGTCCTCGAGTGCAGCAGTCCAGATTGCTCCGCCTACCGACAGAAGGATGAAAGAGAGCGAAAGGCTCGCCTCTTACCGATCGCGTTCTGGGCTCGGGACAAGACGGCGCCCGATGCAGGCAGATGAGATGAGGACGGTGAATTGTTGTCAGGGCAAGGAAGCCGACAGCGCGGGCACCTTAGCGCACGGACCGATCGCCTACTCTGGAAGCCGTCACCCCTAGTCCTGCACCTCAATTGCACGCTCACCGTTGTCCACGGACACTGCCGAAACAAGCCTGCCGACCAATAGCTTGTAGATACGGCATCTGACTTGATCCGGGCCTGTTGACGTTAGACTGCGCATCGTTGTGGGCCCGAGATGCGACGTTGCGACCGTCAATTCACAAAGGAATCGTCCGTCGTACAACGCAGCGCGAGAAGTCCTGTGATACACATCGGGCGACACTCTTTCTAATTGTTCTCAGATGTCTCTGTCGCAAACGGGGACACCACAGCACGTATTCCTGCCGCGCGGTCACCGGAGATCAATGAAACACCAGAAATAACGGAAGAACTAACCAGACCCGCAACATATGAAATGTATTACAAACCAAGATCGCTTGGGCTACGGTAGAGTCCACGAGCGACGCTCAGAGCTAGCCGACATCGGGCAGAGAGACTTGGGCAATGAATTCTCTAGCGCCCGACGCATCCGTACAAGCCTCGCTCAGAACGACTCATCTTCACGGAAAACACACTACCAACTGCATTCGGAATAGTTCTTGTGTTTGTTATTCTCCTACCCGCAGGCACAGCGTATGCGGGGTCAACTTGTATGATGCGATTCATATTCATCCCAGCAACATTTCCCCGCATCCGCATGGACGCGCGAAAGATGTCATTTGGTACAAACATAAGTAGAAAACCTGCGTAGCGCACCGCAGCATCTTGGTTCGTAGCTCTTCAACAATGATATCTCTACCCTTTCTGCTCGCTCTCGCAACGACCTTGCAAAGAGCCGTAGCGGTCCCCCATGTTAAGCCCTTTGCACAATGGAAACGACAATCGAGCACTAACGTCACTAGCTCCACACAAGTAGACCTCGGATATGAGGTCTATGAAGGCGTCGCAAATGCTTCCACAGGATTGAATACGTTCAAAGGGTCCGTATCTCCTGTATTTTAAGGAACGTCACGCTAGAATATTTCAGTATCCGATACGCAGCTGCGCCTACGGGAACGCTCCGGTGGCAGGCGCCCCAAAGCCCTGAGTCAAACCGTAGCAATGTGATCTCGGCTGCTAAACCAGGTCCTACATGTCCCCAATCATCGAGAGCCAGGCCAGGAGCTGTGACCTCTGGTGTCACGGGAAGCGAAGACTGTCTGTTTCTTAACGTGTATGCGCCTCAAAATGCTTCCGATCTCCCAGTACTCGTCTATATTCACGGCGGCGGATACGGCCAGGGATCGGCGGCGGCGGATATGAGTGGCATTATCAATGCGAACAATGACAGTTTCGTTGGTGTCGTCATTCAGTACCGCGTAAGTATACCTGCACTGCATTGCGATGATCTTGGCTGATCGCAAGATACAGCTGGGAGCTTTTGGATTTTTGGCAGGCGACGAAGTACACAGGAATGGGGTCACGAATGCCGGAATCCTTGATCAGCTCTTCGCGCTCCAATGGGTCCAGGCATACATTGAGCTATTCGGAGGTGATCCCACTCGAGTTACAATTTCCGGTGAATCGGCTGGTGCAGGCTCTGTCATGTTGTTGGATATTGCGTACGGTGGTACACTTGGAACATCTCTGTTTGTCAACGTGAGTGGATTTGAAATCTTTGCGGTCTCTGCATCACTAACATTTCAGTCTATAACGGCGTCACCGTACCTGCCTCAGCAGTATCATTACAAAGATTGGGTCCCTTCGCAATCGTACTATGCCTTCGCCATCGCAGCCGGGTGCCCGCCAAGATGGGCATATGGCAACAGCTCCCAGACTGTATTTGAGTGCCTGATCTCGCAAAGCACCGAAAGTCTTCAAAGCGCCTCAGAACTCGTCTCTCAATCTGGCACATTCGGTTCATGGGGCTTCTTACCTGTCACCGGTTTGTCTTCGTTACATTGGTCCGTTGATTAACGCTAATCCTTTCACACAGACGACGTCTTTATTCAGTCCACTCCAAGTAAGGCGTTACTCGAGCGCAAAGTCAACGGCCTTAACCAACTCTCGGGAAACAATGCTCAAGAAGGTGACATCTTCACTACACAGAACATTACGACTGAAAATGATCTGGTCGACTGGATCCATCTGGTCTTCCCTCTTTTCACGCAAGATGATGTTGCCAAGCTTCTCTACTACTACGCATCTTCTAATATCAGCGATTCGTCGGATGGTCTTAACGAATTTGCGACCGAAGGTACAATAGGCCCGACAATAGTGAATGTATCTCAGACTGCGTAAGTGATCAAACCTCGGGAAAAGCGGAGTCACTTAACTCACATGCTTTCATAGGACCGGCCAGCAACAGCGCGCGCAAGCCATATATGGCGAGTCGACATTCGTATGCCCCAGCTACTGGATCGCAGAAGCCTACAACGCGCGTGGACGCACAGGCTATAAGTACCAATACTCGGTCCCAATCGCTCTGCATGGTGTCGATCCCAACATCTACTTTGGCCCCGCCCCGGCAAACGTGGGGCCAGATATGGTCCTCGCATTCCGACGTATTTGGGGCAATTTTATTACCACTGGTAACCCGTCTATATCAGCCTCCGTTGCAAGCGGCAGCAACTCGAACGGGACAAGTCAGTCGAGTCTGGAAGACTGGCCTGTATTCGCTCTGTGGGACCCGAGAATGGTGAATTTGAACCAAACAGGCGGATCGCCGCAGTCGATGAGTCTGGCTAATTCCACTTCTGGGGTTTTGAATGTGAATGCCACCGTGTATATTGGCCCTGGGCAGACGAATGATATCACACTGGTGGACGCATATTCATGGGAAGGCGGACGAGGAAAGAGATGTGACTTCTGGATGAGTGTTGCGGGTATTGTACCAGCCTAAGTTTAGTAGTTACTGTAACACGATGTACAGATACGTAAATACGAACATAGCTTATGCCCCGATCCTCGCCCACAACGATGTGATCTGTAACTTCCATCTAAATTTTGGTATATCCTAGCCAAGCATGTGATGCTTCCCTGGGCTTGCATAATTCTGATTTGGTGATAGAGCGTCCTGCATTGGCTCCAGCCACAAGCGCTTTTGTGGTCGGGTTCGTAGCCCTCGCCGCGTACAGGCTGGAGGTTCGTCTTTAAGGGCCACCCTGTTATTGTTCGGCCTCCAGGCAGCCAGTAGACCGCCTGGAACAAACACATCTACAGGAATCACGCACCGGATCGGAGGGCTTCCAGGGGTCGTTTGTCGCATTTGGCACTCCCACTATCGGGTTCTCTGGTCTAACTTCCTTGTCGCATCAACAACGACAACACCTATAGGAGCAGGTCGCCTGCGCGGGCAACGAGCACCTTGCCACTACCCGCATCGACAATCTAAATTGGGGACCGACCCATAGCAATCCCAAATCTCATCGTCGCCCCGCGGCGGATAAGGTAAGCCGCAGGCTAGTCGTATAAAGGTCGGAATAGAGCAGTAAAGGAAAACTCTCCGGGGCGCTAGCACATGGGTACCCGAGTATCGCAGCTCCTGACCGGCTCAAGGATAACATCGAGTTTTGCAGCCACAGACTGAAAAATGGATCAAAGCAGAATCGCCCAACAAGAGTCGCCGAGCGGCGTTGGCAAAGTCGGGTAGTTGATGAGAAAGAGTGATATGATATTAAACAAAGTGACAAGTCGTTACAGGACAAAGTTGGTGCAGGGCGAGATTAGCGAGATGAGTGCATGTCGACTGCTATGCGGCGCGCGGGGAGAAGCTCGATTGTTTGTATGGCTTCAAATATCCGCCCAGAGTTTTGGGTATCCTCATGGAGCAATACCTTGCGATCATTCGGGTGGAACACCAGGGGAGAAGTGTTGTCCTCTGGCTCGATTCAACGGTTGGTCAAAGCTGCCCCCGGGCTTCGAGCACTCGGATTTGTGTCTGAATTGCCAACAGTTCTTCACGCGCCAACGACTTATGATGAGATGACCAAAAGAAGCTTTCAAGATATGGCACATCAGATAGGAGTAAATTTAAACTTGAGCTACGGATAAAAAACTTTCCTGACAGTTGGAAATAGGGCGCGATCCAATCTGGTGGTGGCTTGGCCTACCTACACACTCTGATGCTGCATTTTCCGCAGCTCTCTCAGTGCCATGGTTTCACCAATACCATGAATCATATGTTGGAAGATTTTGTGGGAGTACCCAGGACAGACGGCATCAGTGTTGCCGTATGTTACATGTGCAACCCTTCTTACTGGAATATCTAACTTTCTTCAGATGTTACATGTTGTGCAACGCGATAGTTCTCATTGTACAGCCGTGTATGAAAGCACCAGCAGATTTTCGCTCACGTACTCGTTCCGTTTCGGTGCGAATTCCTCGTTTTCGTTTGTCAAAGAAGCCAAACTCTCATCAAGTGAACACATCCTCTTGTTCTAGCTTGGAGGAAGTAGTGAAACTCGGATCGCGCATGTCAAGACTAGACTTTTCGGCCCTGAGCGGCCTCTGCGTGAGACACCTGAGGTTCTGTGAAGGATCTCGGAAGCAAAGCGGAAGCGCAAGCAAGAAGAATATCTGGAGACATAGTGTAAGCGGAAGGAAGAAGCTTGCAATGCAGAGAAGGGCGGCCTTGGAGCTAAAACCGGGCGTGAAAAGAGGCGGCGCGGTAAGATCTGGAATTGACGTACATAGAAGCCCATTTACGAATTGCCTCTGTATCTGAATTTTTTGAATTCGATACAATGAATGATAAGGCATTGTAACGGAATGTAAGAATCCACTGTGTAATTCTAATCTTTGCGAGATTTCATCATTGTGTATCACATGTTTATGAGAAAGTGATAACATTTTAACAGGGCTCACCGAATGTATAAATGGCAACCAATCACAACACCCGGGACCTACAATGCTCACGGCCAATATCTTGAGTGCATTTATCGCGTAGGTGTAGCTGCAATACCAGGCTGAAAGGATCGCAGTGCTCTGCAATACCCTTTGTGCTGTAGTCATAGCCTTATTAACATACATCCTAAGTCATCATGATGGTGAAAGATTGATCAATGAATTGCAGAGTGACTGGAAGCAAGGACTACAGGATTAGAGTTGCTAGATACCAATTTCCATTGTCGCTGCTCCACATGCACCTTTCCTGCACAGCCCTATATAGAATCTACGTTACGTTGTGCAAATCTCACCAGTGCACCAGTTGCAAGAGATGCTTGAGATCCTTTTGTCAAGGTTAGGCTCGAGAGTCCGCAGATCGTCGATACGCCCGTCATCCACGACAATGCTGCTTCCGGCAAAGTCACAATTTGGCAGGCTGCGTACAAATAAGCCAGTGTCATTCTTCAGAGCCGAATAGCGCGCGATGAGATCAATTTTGCGCAGTATTGTCTACTCACTCGAAAAGGGTACAAGTGAGTGGTTTGCCATTATCAGGCGCAGTTGGATCAATGGCAGAAATGGAGTCATTGAACGGCTCGTTGAAGTTGGCTGCTCAGACATGGTTAGCCGATTTTACTGGAGGTTTACTCCGCGGGTAGAGCCAAACGTACAGCATTTATTTTGTTGGAGCTGAACTGTGGTCGTATTACCACGAGTAAAAAAGTAGTCGTCTCCGATCCATACATCGATCGTTGCGATGCCAGGAATTTGTTGAGCCATCGGGCTTGCAAGACCGACAACTCCAAGGGTAGCGGAGAGAAGGAAGGTGGTCTTCATGCTTAAACCAGTGTCGTTGGATAAGAACGATGACAAAGATTCAATGTATATGTTGGGTCTCTGAGTGCACGTCGGTAGTATGTCTGCTTTTATATTCGAAGCCCTAACAGCTGATACGAAACGCCAATGCCACTCGTCCAATAAAATTTCCGCAGATGACATAGAACATCGAATAAGACAAGATGGCAAGACATCCAAGCAACACGTCATCTTGCAACTGACAAGCTGAGAAAGGTGTTCGTGGCAGATGAAGCTACGTGCGTTGTACCGAGTCAACGATCGATTGGGGCAGAGAACTAACACTTCACTTCGCCTCGCTATCCGTGAGATGAGAGAGAGAGAGTTGCAAGTTCCAGCAGATGGTTGCCCTACCTTGGCCTCTCTTGGCCGAAGCCACTAATCGTGCCCCATTATTCTCAACTACTGAGACTCAATGAGTGCTCACCAACCACCAATATCCTTAAATCCTCACGCGTCAGTCTCCCTTTTCTAGTCGTAGCAATACCGGAACCCATCCTTGACCACTGAAGAATGTAGTAGACTCGGACCACTGTATGTGAGTCGTAGGTAAAACAACTTCGATAGGTTTAAGGACGACAACAGCTCACGAGGACTGTTTTATTGGTTCAAATGGCCATCAGGACGAATGAGAGTGCCGCAAATATTGTACCCAGGCCTGTCAGCAGAAGCAGAAACTTGCTTCTGCCAACGAAAGAATCGTTCGAAAAAGACAGATAAGTCAGCTGTGACAATTTCCCAGGATCTACAAGACCGGCGAGTCGTATACTTCATGGGGCAGTTTCTATGCGTTGGTTCGCATCAGCTGAAGTCAGCTTTCTGCCTCCTTCTGCGCCGTATGCACCGGGTGTTTAAGGGCACGTCCCTTCCGTCCTATTAGGAGAATGTTTCAAAATTGATATTCGCAACTAAGAAAACTCGACCGTAAGCCTAAAGATGTTGCACAGCTGTGTGGTGTTCTAGCGGACCCATGAACAGATGCATATTGACCAATGACGTCATGAGAAAACCTCACTCACGCCGCTAGCGACCTCGCTGTGCGACGCGCTCAGAGGAAGGCAGACCCACGGATCCAACTCATCACAATGGCTTCTCAAAGCGACGAAAATGCCATAGACGCGCATTCCCGCAGCGCACTCACCACCGCAAAGCGCAATCTGCGCTACATCTACGACCCATCAACAGCCACCACAGCGCCTACACGTCGTCGCACACGCGCAATCCTACGACTCCTGCGCTCATCTCTCATCTTCGCCTTCTGGCGCATTGTTCGCTATGCCAAGTATGTTGCTATTGGTTCCCTTGTGGCTACGATCGGCGCAGGCGCGCTGGGCACCGTGTTCAGCGGCGCAGGGTTTGTGCTTGCGCCGACAGGCATTGCCGGCACCATTATCGCTGCGTCAGTCTGGGGCGTAGGGAAGTTTGCGGTGAAGCGGCTGAAGAAGAGATGGGATGGAGGTCACGGGTATGGCGAGATTGAAGAGGCAAGAGAGGAAAGGATGAGCGGTGTGATGCGTATGGAGAGGGGTCCGGACGCTGTGCCTTGGTGATTGCGGGGCGTGACATGTACCGCATTAGTCTCAAAGTCGAACCTGATTACCGCGCGCAGTATCATAACTGCCATAGAGAGATGGGCTCTGACGGGAAAGCACTGCTTGAAGTCACGTGAAGAGAGCGCGCAATGGAAGCTGGTCTACAGCGAACGCATCGAAGCACCACGATTCGCAATTATATGACAAACGATCCGTAACAAGGCCAACATGAAGAAGAACTGTCCAGCTTTCATGTTACGCCGAGCTCCAACGTCCCTATGCGTCACCAAACTCCTAACTTCGAAGGGGTTCCTGCGCATCTGTCAGCTGCCATCGAAATCACGTAGCACTTGGAAGGGACACACCAAATCGAAAATGTCGACTCGTTCGGAACTGCTGGTTGTGCACATAGCCCATCCTTTGACCCCAGAAACCGAAGACCGTACCATTGCGTATATTCGCTTCGTTGGTCTTGAAGCTGCCGTTGGGCCTGACACGTCGGGCCAATGTGCCGTCAAGCCAGGATGCACTGAATAGCGGAGATGCCGTAGAACGCGTACCAGTGTCGGCTTTTGGCATCGGGTTTTGATTATCGGCTTCGCTCAGGGAGATTGGGTTGCACTTCACAGGCATTTCAGCGGCGGCCATCGTATTGCTCGGGCGGGTTGGCAGGTCGGTCAATGGAAACAGTAGTTGGACATTTGTTCAGATAATGGCCGTGCGAATCTTACAAACGTTGTGAACTGAAAGGGACGTCGGGATACTCACCACACCCACGACATCATGTCCAACAAGCCCCGTCACCTGGTAACGGGGGTCTAGATGCCGCCCAGGCACGGCGAGTCAGCACCTATCATCAGCGCCTCACTCACAATGAAGGAAAAAGGTCTCATTCGTGCAGGTGCGAAAGGGTGATGGTGATTCGAATGAACGGTCGAAGAATGGGAGAAATTGAAGTGCCTTAGGTGCCTGTGGTGACATTTATTACTCCCTTACGCTTGCAAGAGAACGTACTAACATCCGCAACACGTCCTCGTGAAGGTATTAGTTGCCTGTTTGTTCTCAGACTACTCGGGATTCCGTCTCGATTGGCGCTGGGGAAAAGTGCAATACAATATAACTAGGCCGCGTGGTAGATCTTGATATCCCCTCCCTTTGAAAAGACACCAGAAGTGTCCGCATTGTCATAGCCCACGGAGTGATCTGTCGGGTGGTCAGAATGTAGCTACGTACTGCAGCCCTGTGAGAGCTTTAGTGTGTATTCGTGGAAACCATCACTCGACCAAGATCAGACATTCCTGACCAGTGTCCCGGAGTTTGCAACATGATAAGTCCGCCCCTTGGGCGATTCGAAAAGCTTTGAAATGACTGTATGATTTAGTGCTTCTTAGTACAAGAGCTAGGCACCTGCGTGTTTGTCATGATTGACCATGTGGTGTAGACTCCCGTCTCTAGAGCTTCAGCCCATGATTAGTCGCATGGATGTCTGTGGATCTCGCCTCTTGACCAAGTCCACGTAACAGCCAGCTGACAAACCCCTAGATTCTGGACCGAGATGAATTGACCTATGAGTCGGCAACCATAGATCCCTAGCGTGACTTGGAAGTTTCCACGTCACGTGGTTTCGCGTTTGGGCTTACCGAATTGCCGGATGTAAGCGGATCTCCCTATAACGTCATCAGCATCGGTGGCTTTGCATGTTCTGCTAAACTCCATATTCTAGAGGGCTACATCCACTTCTATGATGATGCCATCAGAAGTCCCCTTATCTCTCTTGCCCAAAAGCGTACCGCTCCCGGCGACGCCCACTAGTTTACGTGATCAGCTGGGCGCTAAGTTTCCTTTGATGGGACAATGTTCGTCCGCCGTCATCGGATTAGTGTTCTTTACTCTCAATAACGTTTTGCCTATAGTGCTTCTCTTCGCTTAGGTGGGCGCCAAGTTGAGGAATGGAGGTCAAGTTGATGCATTCATCATTGCAAGCGGGTCGGCGATGCAACGTATTATTCATTCGAAGAGGACTGGATGCATTCGCTTCGGACGTCTGGACGAGCGAGCAGTCGGTCTAATTCTTGAGGGGACGGTGCAGTCTCTGTCCGAAAGCGGTAATGCGTGAATGTCAGATGTCGAATCGGACACTTTTCATCACATGTTAGTCGCTTACACCATGCATCTTACCAAAGCGCAACCATACCTTCACACGCCATTGACTCACAGCTCGGCGATTCGGGCCAAACGTTCGTTTACCGTACTCGGTCGCGGACACCAGGCGGACGCCGCCATGCTTCTTCTGCCTCGGGGGTAGTGGAGTCTGGCATCGCGTTCAATCTCACACACGATAGAATAGCGATATAACTAGGGCTGACGTCTTCAAAGTTTGTGACCATAATTTGCCTGCTAGATTTCTGGTGTCTTACCAGTGCGAGTTTCAGCATGACTATCAAAGAGACCTTGCGAGATGCGCCGGCCGGCCAACTTGCCAGGGCGTACCTAGGATGGCAGATTTCGCCGTACGAGGATGAGAAGGAGGACTATCGGCTTCCAGAGCCCGAGAAACAAGAACCTGGTCCACAGGCTGAAGCTCAGCGCGATATAGCTCCTGACGATGGATCTGAGGAAGGCTCTTCTGACGACAAAGAAAAAGACAAGGATCTCGAGAGCAATGCCCCAAACACGGAACTTCAGGGGCACGCTGATCAGTCTGGTGACCGCGATATCGAACGTATTGCGACGGAGAGAGACCACCATGGAGGAAAACAGCCTGCTTTCCAGGAAGTAGGTTTCAGTCCAATGGACCGTGACAACCCCCAGAACTGGCCAACCGCGAAGAAAGCTTTCGTATTCTTCCAGATATGTCTCCTAACATTCTCAGGTCAGTCCACATGTCCCCCTGGAGTCCTTCGTTACTGACTGCAACACAGTCTACAGCGCATCTGCGATTATCACACCAGCAGAAGGCATTTTTGAGGAGCAGTGGGGTACCTCCGGACAGGTCTCTGCATTGGTCCTCTCGATGTACGTCCTAGGTTATGGCCTTGGACCCCTGATCTTTAGTCCTATGTCTGAAATGCCCATGGTCGGACGAAATTTGCCATACATGATATCGTTCTCAATCTTTATCATCATGACCGCCATCGGTAGCGGAGTCAGTAACTTTCCCGGCATAGTCGTCATACGATTCATCCAGGGTTTCTTCGGGGGCCCAGTCTTGAGTACCGGTGCTGCTTCCGCAAGCGACATATATGCGTTCAACAAAATCCCTTACGCGTTGTCGTTTTGGTCGTTTTTCGCATACGCAGGTCCAGCACTAGGTCCTGTCCTCAGCGGATTTGCGATCCCCCTCAACAATTGGCGATGGGGTTTCTGGGAGACGTTGATCCTTTCCGGCTTTACCTTTTTACTGTTGTTCTTTTCCCTCCCCGAAACAAACGCCGACTACATACTCGCGCAGCGTGCAAAGCGGCTCCGCCTGAAGACCGGGGATAGCAACTTGCTGTCGAGGTCGGAAAGCCGCTCTGGAAACAAGAACTGGGTCAAGCTGACGATATACCATCTCACGATGCCTTTCCGCATCACCGTATTAGACCCTTCGGTTGGCTTCATCAATCTCTACACTGCGTTGGTCTACGGTGTGTACTATTCATTCTTCGAATCCTTCCCGCTTGTATATATGGGCACCTACGGCTTTTCGATCGGAATCATGGGCGCTGTCTTCATCTGCGTCATCATCGGAGCAGCGATCGGCCTTATCACGTATGCACTTCTGGTGTACTTCGTGTATGAGCCATACACGATGTCGAAGGGTATCGGTAGCCCGGAGTTCCGCCTGGTCCCTGGTCTCTTCGCCGCCGCTCTCGCACCAGCTGGCATGTTCATATTTGGGTACGCATCGAAGGCAGACATCACCTGGGTAGCTCCGACCATCGGTATCGCGCTCTACGCCGGCACTTCCTTTGTCGTAAGTTTTGTTCCTTGACTTATCGTTAGCGGACCCAACTAATGTACCAAAGCTCGTGAACTGCATCTTTGTCTACCTACCCATCAGCTACCCACGCTATGCAGCGAGTATCTTTGCAGCGAACGGTTTCCTGCGTAGTGCTATGGCATGCGGTGCTATCCACTTCTCCCAGCCGCTGTTCCACAACCTAGGTGTTGGAAACGGGTGCGCTATTCTGGGCAGTGTCGCCGCTGCCTGCGCCGCTGCATTCGTAGGGCTGTGGTACTATGGACCGAACCTCAGAGCGCGCAGCAAATTTGCCGAATCATACTAGGTTCTCTGGGGAACAGGGCAAACGGGGTACAGCTGTAGAATGTAAGGAGAGAATGTACGTAGAATACTGTCGGCAGCTACAAAGCGACATGGGGGGCGCATGTATTGTACAATTTGGGTCTGCATGTACGAAGGGGGATTGGATGTAATGTTGATGGCAATGGAAACACTCATCACTTTCCACGCAATGGGATGCAGTGCCCCTATCAGATGCGCAAAAGTCCTTGCGAAGTACGAAATCGCTACCTAGAGGAGGAAGGGACATGGTCAATGATGGAAAGCGCACCTGCGATAGAGGAGGCTGAGCGCCACACCCGTCTGATGCGACGGAAGGTGACGACGCGTGATGAGACGCTTGCCGAAAGTGAACAAGCGCCCCAGCGTGACGAAACATGCAGGTCCACGGAAAATTTCATCTCCACGCCTGCAACCACAAGCAGCGGCCGCTAAAGCCCTAGCGGTGAACTGCATTGATTCCCAGGAGTGAGGCGCTTGCGTCAATGTGAACCTTGCGTTTCCCATTGAAGCAGCGAGCGACATAGGGAATCCACAAACAATAAACGGCCCATCACGTTCAAGGCCTGAGCTTTGCGAGGATGAAACGACCACACTTTACGAGAGACAACGTGCAGCCATCGTGCCGAGAGCTATGTACATAGATAACATAGGTATATAACAAGAATGTGAGAGCAGCACCTACTCCTCTTCAACTTCTTTCTTCAAGCAGTTCTATTCATTCGTTTTCCCATAGCGATTCGCTGGTCACTCGCTTTCTTTCAGTTCATCCCTCAATTTTCCATCCTTTGCATCACAGCCATTTTTCTACCAGGACCATATACACCAACATGCAGCGGTTCGTGATCGCTCTCCTCGGCGCCAGCGCTGCCCTAGCTGCCCCTACGGCTTCCATCAAGCGCGCGACTGTCTCCGGTTCAGCTGAGGGATTTGCTGCTGGTGTAACCGGTGGAGGAGATGCCACTGCCGTGACACCAACTTCTACGGATGAGTTGGTCTCCTACCTTGGCGACAGCGAGCCCCGCGTTATCATCCTCAACCAGGAGTTCGACTTCACGGATAGCGAAGGCACCACAACATCCGCCGGCTGCTCGCCATGGGGCACTGGCTCACAGTGCCAGATTGCCATCAACCAGAACGACTGGTGCACCAACTATGAGCCTGATGCACCCACAGTGAGCAGCATCACCTACAACAAGGCTGGTGTTGAGGGCATCACCGTTGCATCTGACAAAACCATCATTGGAGAGGGCAGCAAGGGTGTCATAAAGGGCAAGGGGTAAGTCGGCATCATACCTATATATTCAACATATCGTGCTGACAGACTATGTCCAGTCTGCGAATGGCCAATGGTGTCAGCAACATTATCATCCAGAACATTCACGTCACCGAGATCAACCCCGAATACGTCTGGGGAGGTGACGGTATTACCATCGATGGTGCCGACATGATCTGGATCGATCACGTCAAGACCTCGCTCATTGGCCGCCAGCACATTGTTCTGGGAACTGAATCCTCAGGAAAGGTCACCATCTCGAACAGTGAGATTGACGGCACGACTTCTTGGTCGGCTCAGTGTAATGCTTACCACTACTGGTGCGTATCCGGATCCATTGATTCGCAGGAGTTTCACTAAATTTTAACTCTAGGTCGGTACTTTTCCTCGGATCCGATGACCAAGTGACCTTCAAGGGCAACTACATCCACAACACTTCTGGTCGTGGCCCTAAGGTTGGTGGAAAGACTGTCCTCCACGCCGTCAACAACTACTGGGGCAACATCGATCCCACCGGTCACGCCTTTGAAATTGACTCCGGTGCCTACATTCTGGCTGAGGGCAACACATTTGACAGCGTCAAAACTCCGGTGTCTACCCTTGAGGGCAAGCTCTACACAGGCACCGACTGTTCCAGCGCTCTCGGACGTGCTTGTGTTGAGAACACCTTGACTGGCTCTGGGGACTTCAGCGGTACTGCCTCTGACGTCTTGAGCTCGTTCAGCAGCAAGGCAGCAGCTGCTGACAAGGACGCATCGGGTGTTCCCAGCAGCGCCGGCATTGGCAAGATCTAAGTAATATCACGTCTTGGGTCAGCCAGTGCGGACGAGCAGCATTCGGTGCCCAAGTCAACATATGCTCACATCGACTCCTGTGCGATTGAGTATCGTCTTCTTTTCTTGTAGATACATTCTTCAGCTTTCAATTCCAATCCAGCCTAGCGCTGCGTTTTCGCTTAATTGGGTGCATTTTCCCTTACGCCGAACCTAGTGGATTGTGGCGGAAGCCAAGTTCTTCTAAATAATTAATCCTCCTACGTGCGAGAGCCACCTATGCTGATGGGTTCTAGAATGTTCAGGATCTCGTATCCCGGGTTCTCGGACAGTGTGTCCGTCGCCCCCCGCATTTTATCCGGTCGGCTGGAGACGAGCGCATTTGATTGGACTGCAGGCTAAAACCACGTGGATTAGATCGTTCCTGCACTGGCGCCATCCCAAAAGTGTGGAGAGAGGATTCAACGCCCAGATGCTCGAGATTGACGATTCCGGGTCAATGGGCAAACATGGGGCCTTTAAATGAAGTGGGATCCCCTCTGTTGGCACTCAGGGACCTGTGACAATCTACACAGCCTTCGTCGAGATCGTTTCCTTCCAGCAATGGCTCCCGTCAAGTCTGTTGCCCTTCTGGGCCTATCTTTGCTCTCTCAGGCCTCCGCAGTTAAGCTCTTGGCATTGAACTTTGCAGGCCAATTTTACTCATTGGACCTCTCTTTCAAGTCGTCCACAAAGGCTAGCTTGAAGGTCGTGCAGAACATCACTGCGTGCGGAGTGACGCCCACCTGGCTGCACCTCGACGAAGAGACGCGCACCGTCTACTGCATCGATGAAAGCTGGTTGAACGAGGGCCTTGGCAGTGGCAACCTATCGCAGTGGTCTGTCGGACCCGACTTCAGCAAGAAGGATGCCTTGACTCTTACTGGCTCCACCGATACAGAGGGCAATTCGGTACATGGCTTCACGTACGGAGGTCCCGATGGCCGGAGCTTCCTCGTTACCTCGGAGTACTCTCCCTCCACAGTCACGACGTACAAGCTGCCGATCACTTCCAAGACCAAAGCACTTCAGAAGCTTGAGTTCACAATGGCGGCTCCTGGACCCCGTCCAGATCGCCAGGACAAGCCCCACCCGCATGCTGCCTTTACCGACCCAACTGGAGACTTCCTGATTGTTCCTGACCTGGGTGCGGATCTTACTCGCATCTTCAAGATCAACCAGAAGACTGGTCAACTCACCGCCTGCCCTGCGATTGCCTCGCTTCCGGGTGACGGACCTCGCCACGGCCTCTTCCGCAAGGCTGGACGCGCCCTGAAGTACTACTCCCTCAACGAAGTCAGCAGCTCCGTCGGTGTCTATGACGTCGCGTACCCCGACCACTCGTACGGATCCAAGGAGTCCTGCCTCTCCCTCAAGCTCGTGCAGACTCTCTCCAACTACGGACCCAACGTTCCGCTCGGCAACGTCACCGTGAAGTCCGCCGAGATCCGCGTTGTGGGTGACTTCCTCTACGCGTCCAACCGCAACGACACCACCTTCGGCTTCGAGCAGGACTCCATCGCTATCTTTAAGATTGGTGGTGACGGCAAGCTCCAGTTCCAGGAGTTGACCAACTCGCACGGATACTACCCGCGATCTTTCTCGTTCAACGAGGCAGGCACATACGCTGCTATCGCTGGACAGACGACTGCGAACATTGCGATTGTCAAGAGGGATACGAAGACTGGAAAGCTTGGCCCGCTGGTGACTAACCTTGTTCTGCCGCCAAGGGGAACCTATGGTGGGGAGGATGGAGTTAGCAATGTTATCTGGGTCGAGTAGAGTGTCATTATAGTACGATAGCAACTGAGAAATAGATTACTGGTATATGTTATCATTTAGTTCCTGATCACCTCTTCAGAATCTCAGCTCTCTTGTACTGTTTGCACAGTGACTGACGATTAGAACTGAGCTACCCGTAGCAGGCGTTACTGTGAACACTCACGTTGGACTACCATAACGAAAGGTTGCAGAGTTACAATTGAAAAAGTTGCTACAGTACTAGGCGTATTCGTACATCTTCGATGTAACATAGCACCCTAAGCTCCCTGTGTTCAATAGTGTCCGAAGCGCCGTATACTCCTATTCACCCGCGATTCAATCTGCCCGAAACCTGTCCTTATCATTGATGAACTCAACGAGCTCCACCATCTGACGCCTCAACGTATTCAGCTTCTTTCCCGCATTTTCTAGATGCGTGATTGGCTCATGAGAATTGTGGCGCCCTAGCTCAGAATCTTTCTTAATCCTGCAGATAGCATTATACTGCTTTTCTATCCCCTTGCGAAGGCTGCTGCAGAGATCTCAGCGCATCGATCCTCCCACTCTCGCAACTTCCATATTGCCCCCAGAGAGCTTCCTGCCGACAGCTTGTAGCGATTTCGCTCGAGGTTCCCAATAGTTGTTTTAGTTATAGTAATCTTGCACGCTTGTCTCGAACTCCCTGATCTCGTCTTCTACGCAGTAGCTAGTTGGTGCATCAAAAGTATTGATGAAAGAAACAACAATTTCGAGGAAGTCTGCCGTTATGGGAAGGTTATTTCGATTTATGGATACTTTTATGTCTGGAGCGTCGTCTGAGGTTCCGGAAGTCGACATTTTGTGGGATTGCGTTTGCGAACAAATGTCAAATAGGCTCGCAGCACTGAATCTTTTCGTCCTTTATATCGTCCTTGGAATTTTTTTCAACTACGCATGATGGTTATACATGACAGAGGACAGATTGAAAAGGTTCCGCGGCTTGGTACTTGCATGGGAGGCTCGTGGGTACACCGAACGTCACACTACTGAAGCAGATTCAAAAAAAGGTGTTTGGCCAGCAGTCACAGAAAGAACTGACTATCAAAGCTAGTAGATAATTGGTTTGTGCATTATCCGGATAGTTCATGTGGTGCTCGGACAATTAATTTGCCGAGATATTACCCAGCGAGTCGACTCATGACACAGTTCTTCGAGCTGCCAGGTAGGGGAGACACATTCCAGTAGCTACTATTGTGATCGCCCTGTACCACTATCATGTTTCCGGTGCTTCAACCAAGGTGTGTTCATACCATGGTGAATATATTAGTTTTGACTTGGAAGGTTTGCGTGATCGCGATGGGTTACCATCGTGCAATATCAGCATGCCTGCGCTAATATGCGCACCTCCGTTTAAGGTCCAACCTGTCTGCCAATGTCTTAGCTCTGTGACGTCTTCGCCGTATGATAGCTTTTATCACCATCCTCATCATCTGATTTTCTCGACCAAACCCATGCAACGTCTTCATCACTGAACCCCAGCGCCCTCAATTTCTTCAATTTCTCCTGAAAGAAGAGACTCTCCTTTTCAAACGACGTCTCCATCTCTCTAAATCGCCGCATGATATGGCCGGGAACACCAGCCGCATGCATCTGGTCATGCTCGTCTGCTTCCGCAGCAAGATCTGCCATACGCTTCTTCTCAAGCATTCCAGCCTCGGCTTGCCACTTCTCCAACGTCGCGGCTTTGTTGTCTCGGTGTGCCTCCTTGCGTGCCATGGAGCTCCTTTAGGTAAGCTTTCAGTTCGTCCTTGATAGCGGACCAGGCAATAGAAGAAGGCGGTAGGTTATCTGCAGCGATGAGTGCAAGGGACAAAGGAAGGTCTCGCTGCTGAGCAGGTTCGGTTGTGGGTTCGACTTCAGGGTCGTCTGTTGTTTGTGTCATGGCGAGATTAAGGTAAGTGAGTGTCCGTCGCGGCTTATATATACTTCCAGCAATGCACGAAGCAATCCGCTAACACATCTTAGGGATTAATTTTCACCAAACAGAATATTTGCTCGCATTGAAACATGTCGTGACACATCCTCAGAGACTGTGAAAAATGATTCACCTGATTCGGAACTTTTGTTCACTACGAAACAGCTGAGTCTCAGTCTCTTCGAGCACCAGATCATCGTCGGTGTGGCATGAAAGTGACCTAAGGGCAGAGTCATCATTTCTCCCGGCGCTTAGGCGATGCTTGATGAAATATACATACGCTTCACGTGTAAGATAGAGGTACTATATATATACTAGATGAATCTTGGATTTCCTCTTCTCCTCGATACATAGGTCCCCTCCACACGTGCCTCCTACCCTACATGAACGTCGTAATCTTGCGCCGCCTAAACCCTCGATCAACTCCCAATCTTCAAACATCCTTTCAAAAGTCCTCGCCGTCTTCGTATCGTCATTCTGCTCATATCCAATCGCTTCGATCACTGCTATAATCAGCTCTTCTATGTTGTCCCCCACTTGTCGCAGCCCTTACATGCCCTTTCAACTCTTCGTGAAAGTCTCCGCTCATCTCAGCAAGCCTTATGATCTGCACCGCTTCATCAAAGTGCGCTTCGATCTCGGCGGCTACTTCCTTGCAGGTGTCTACGTGGCAGTCTTCGCAGAGGTCGCATAGTTTCAAAAAGAGGGTCTTGTTTCTGGCCAGATCGATTGTGCTTTGGGACATCTTGATGAGATTGTTGCACTAGCGACTCAACGGCACTTGCGGTGCTCTGGGGTAGGACCTTAAAGCTCTCATTATATGATGCAAGAACGAATTACTACCGTGCCACCTGGCCAGGCCATACTGCACAGTGCAAATATCGAGCTGAAGTCTCTGAAGTCTCCTTTGAAGTGCGATGTCTTTACCTGCTCGCTGCAACTGCCAACAGCCGCTGTGCACTAAACTCATTATTATGGCTGCAACGAAACATTGATCCGTAAGAAATATCACACGATCATAGAATACGCGCAGCGCACACACACAGATCTCGGACTTTTGCGCCCGTGCTATATCCACCGGATACAGAAAGCCGTTGTATACACTCTACATCCAAAATTACAGCAGGCGTCAATTGTGCCCCTCTCTCATGACGAAAAAAAAAGAACGGATCTGAGCGAACGCATGTGACATTGAAAGGTAGTAGTGGAACCTAGGGTAACTTGAAGCGACTTGACGTTTTTTTTTTGTCATTTATTTTTTGCTGAAACTCTATGGCCAGTGTCCATGTTGTCGTGAGAGAGCCACGGACCACCACTACAAGAGCGTCGCGCAAATCACTCAAAACACCATGGCACTAATGCACGAGCGGCCACTCTTCAAAGAAATACAATCGGTTCAATCTACATTTCCGCCCACACTCCTCTTGAACCATCTAGTATCCGCCCTTGCCCCATTCCTTCACCCACGTCTTCACCGTCCTAATCTCCCACTCGTGCGCCTCCCGAATATAATCCGGCTCATCCGCTACACTCTTAATCCCAGTCCTGGGACTACTATCCCAATGATGTCCCGCTCCCGCAATCAAATAACTCGGGTACTCCGCACTACTTACCACAATCGCCTTCTTCTCATGACTATGGTATGTCAGATCAACCCAGACATCTGCCTCTCCATCAATCAGCGCGAGCCGCGGCGCAGAGATGTGCAGGCCGCCATAGCGGTTGATCACGTTCGTATCGGGGCGAGAGGGTATGGAGGAGTAGGTGCCGGGCGGGAAGGAGTAATTGCACCAAGACTGCATGTAGGACCCGTTTAGGGCGCGGGAGATGAGAGTGGGTCCGTGGGTGGGGGCGGCAATGAAGGCACCTAGCTCGATGCAGGAAGTGTATAGGTAGGAGCGGCCGGCGTCGTTGGCGGGGTTCGCCCAGTAGGTCGCGTTCTGCGTGTTGAAGCAGCCGTCGTCGGTGGTGTCGAGGCGGCCGGATTCGCAGAGCGGGACAATCACACGCTTGATATACGCCGCGTAGTTGCCGAGCCCGGTCCAGGGCTCGCCTTGGGTGTACTTTGAAAGTTTCGTGTCGACGGCTGTGATGTTGGCGGGGGCGTTGGGGTTGGTGATGTTGGAGCAGAAGTTGAAGAAGTCTTGGGAGGAGTCGGGGGGGTTCCAGTTGAGCTCTTGCCAGGTACCGGTGGGGTAGTCAAAGGGGCCGCCCACTATTAAAAGTCAGAAAACGAGAATCTTTACTGTGTGGCTGAAATGCTTACGGGGGTAGCTAATAGCTTGCGCAAAGTCCCTAATGTCGCTCACTGGGCCCAGCCCAAAGACCTCCTTGACTTCCTGAATAGCAGCTTTGTTACCAGAGTCTATGACCTCGTCGATCTTGTCGACGATGCCAACCAGTCGTGATATGCAATCTGATGGTCCGTACTTCAGGATGGGGTTGTACCAGCTGGGATATTCCCATTTGGCGATCGCCGGCGCACTGGCTGCTATACCTCCCGCAAACAAGTCATTGTATGTCTTCATTGTGAAAGCGACCTGTCCACCAGCCAGACTTCCGCCGTACATGATCCACGGTGTGTGCGGCGCATGGAGACTCTCGTTGCCGGTTACGCCAGGGAAAGTAGCGTGCTTAGCGAAGAACGCATTGTCCGCGATGGCTATCCTCGTATCAGTACAAATTTCGAGAGATTCAGAATTCGCGTGATTTGAGCAACTCACTCTGATCCGTCGTCAAAAACCTCAAATTATCCGTCGACGAGTCTTCGGTCGGCCAACTCTTCCCATAGTACCTATTTTCTAGGATAACCCCCAGCCCACCCGTCGCCTCCGCCAAAATCTTGACAATTCCGTTCCGCAAATTGCTGAACCGCGACTCGCCGCTCGTCTCCCCGCCAATGTACAGAAAAACCGGTCCGCCGGGCTTGTAGTACGTGGGGTCGAAGAAGTAGCGCTGCGAGAAGGTCGCGTTCGTGTGGGGTTCGTAGCGCGCTTCGTGGTGGAGGTGGTCGACCTGGAGGATGTGGTGAGACAGCGAACGAGACAGAACTGGGGCGGGAGAAGTATACCGGCTGCTCAATCGTATGCGCTTGATACGTAGCCTGCGCCGACTGCCTTTTTCCTAGGTGCACATCTGCGATTCTTCCCCTCCTCTCCTTGGCATCGCTCAACGCACCCAGACCACTCAAGACTGTCAACGTAGTTAAGAACTTCATAGCGTGTCACGACCAGGTACGGAAACACGACCATCGTCGGGACCTTGGAATCCATGTTCCCAGCCCGTTTATAAACATTCTGCCAGCATTGGATCGCGTCAACACAGGCCCAAGGTACTGGGTGGGGAGCTGTGTCGGTCACGGCCGCATTAGGAAGGCGGGGATGGAAGCTCGGCTAAAGCTTCGCTGAGCTTGTCGTCACTTGGCATATGGTGTGTGTACCTGCCGTTAGGAGCTCGCGCAGGCCTGTGAAGGGTTAGTTGCGTGGTAAGCATCGTCATATCACATGCTGTTATCAACGGCGTGGCGGGTTTCTGCATGGTGTCAATGTGGATGCGATTGTACAATGCTGGTCGAGACACCGTCATCTCGAGCTTACGTTATTTGAGCTTTATTGTGATCTTTCTCCTTCCTAGGATTACCTCCCGCAAACCTGGGAAATATTGAGTACGTTCTCATACGCTCCATTCCACGGACTTGATCCGAGATTCCTCACGGTCAATCCACGATGCCGACGGGCTAGGTCTCTCCACCATTGGAGTCCTTTGTGGCCTACAAATTCCCCAAGAATTGGTCTCTACACACCATGCGACATCACTAGGTCTTAGGACGACCAGTAGTCGCTCAAGGACCTCCCTAGGCTCCTCGATGTGCATAATTCAGCTGGGAAATATCAGACCACGAATGCTCGACTCGGCGCTGGCCATCCTGGGCGGCATGCTGTTAATCGTGCAGTCAGCGCATGGTGACCAAAGGTAATTCGACTTTGACTGAGCAGTCTCAACCCTTGCTTGCGCCTGGCCCATCAAACTCTTTGTCGAGCTTTGCCAACGCAGCTGCCTTCTCGGCATCATGCTTCACGCCCTGCACTCTTGCAGGCAGTTCACGCATTACCTGCTGTACCAACTGCTCAAGGTCTTTTGGATCTCGTGTCTCCATCTTTGCCTTCCCTTTAACAGTATTACCAACAACCGGAGGCTTCACTTCACGCTTGCGCAGCATGACCTGGCCCTTAGAGTCCATGAACGTCTCATAGCCTTGCTGATCGAGTACTTCATCGGGAACGCGCACGCTCACAGGCGGCTTGGAGGTAGGTGGCTGAGAAGCCGTAGGAGGATCGACCGGGCTGGGACCTTCTTTTTCCTTCTCGTAACGTTCGAGAGCTCGAATGTGGTCCTGGTTCTCCTTGTTGCCTTCCATCAGAAAGCGGAGACACATGATGGCATGTTCGCGAATGTATGGGTTGTGCTCGTCGTATGAGCAGCAGTTGAGGACAGCCTCGATTCCACCGAGCGGCCGGATTTGGTCTTGGACCTGTCTATTCTTCCAGACAAGGGAGCTCAGCACGAGAACAGCAAGCTTCTTCAGGTTTCGCCATTCAAATTCGGAAGGCTCATCCTGGGCTTCGTCGATGTAGGGACGAGGAGACGGCATGTATCCTTCGGGTGCAGTCGTGTTGGCGGCTGTGTCGTACGGTCGCTCAACAGCCACTGGCTGTGGCTCAGATTCGGTAGACGGCGCTGAAGTGTTGTTGCTGCGTGCAGCTGCGGTGAGTGGAGGTATCGATATCTGGCCCTTGGGGATAGCAGCATCAAGCTCCTTCAGCAAGGTGACCAGCTCGTTTGCCACCTCCCAATTGCTCAGCATGGATTTCCACGTCTCATGCTCCGTTAATATCGCGAAGAATTCCAGGTACTGATATACGCCTTCGTACATGCGTTCCATATCCCACAAGTTAAGCGGAAAGTCTTCGGGCTGGGCATGCCCCGCGCGGATCTGGCCTTGCAAGAAGATGAGCGCGCACGTTTGTGGAATGATGTGGCGTCGAAACTCAGTCAGCAGGAAGTTGACCATATGTGCATCTCCCTGGTCCACAGGAGTGGAGCCACTCTTTCGTACAAGAGTACTTTTGACCGGTGTCCGAGCCTGGCGCGCGCGGAAAATGTTGGTCAAGAGCTTCATGATGACAGCTTGAGCGGGTGAGATGATGTCCTTTGACCTACTGCGTCTATGAGTAAATGTCGATGGGAGGTATGCAGGTTACTTACTCAGACTCACGGAAAGCGTGGTACGCGAAAGGCAACAACCCATTGGCTAGAATCGACTCCATGATCTTCACCATGAATTTAAAGTAGAGCTCCTCCTCTCGAAGGTCCCATGCGGCAACGAAAATGAGCAGTTCCCGTAGTAGGTTTCGGCCATTGTCTTGGGCAAGCAGAAGATGACACCTGACGCTATGCATGCTTCGTATGCTGCTGAACTGGTTGGGATCGACGTGGTAGCCAGGCTGCCCTTCGGTGGGCTCTACGATGCCTCCCATAATGATCATTGGAAGCACTTCGATTTCGGTAGGTCCAAGAATCAATGGAACGTCCGTGAGTAACCCGTGACCCTCATCGCCAGCATCATCATAGTCGTCATCGTTGTCGTCGTCCTCTGGTGGGGGTGAGGTTGGAGAGGCTACGTCGCTGGTCAGCGCTGCAGGACGATCGGGATCAGGCTCCAAGCGCTTCAGCAGATCCTCTTTGCCATTCTGCAGGATATCGGCACCAAAGGCGGGCGGGTAAGTCACGCGAAAATCGACCTCACCTGCCGGGGATGACCGATTCAAGCTCGGATTGTATATTGACTGCGCTCGCATCGACCGTTCCTTTTGCTCTTCGGGAGACTCGGGAGCTTCGTTTGCAGAAGCTGCAATGCTGGAGCGCATTCTATCAACTTCAACTTGTAGCTGGTTGATGCTCTGGGCCAGCGCCTGCACGCTCTCTTGGTTCTTAGCCTGCTGTTCCAGCACCTGCTTATACGCACTGGACTGAGTAATCTCGTCGCGGTAGCGTGCAACAACGTCGGCGTAGCGCATGTTCCATTTCTAACGGGGTCAGACAGTCCATGGCAACACAATGTCTAGGTGACTCACATTCTTCTCTTCCTCGGACATGGTCTGCCACTGGCGCTTGCATTCTGAAGCGATTTCGTTGGCACCGGCCTTCTCGCCCATCTTGATGAGCGACTTCTTCACCTCGGCCCCAACTTCTCCGATGTATAGCAAGAAAGGCGATGAAGCCGGCTGCTGTGGGATCTTGAAGGCGTCGGGACCGCGGGACACGTGTTGGGGCACGGCGGGGGCAGCCTCGTCAGGGAGCTCGGGGTTCTTCTCCAGCCGGTACAAGAAGTCCATTCGCGACTTCATGTCTGCGAAGTTGGGGAGCTCGCTGTCTAGATGGCTGTCGAAGAGCTCGATCCAGAGCATCAGCTTCCGCTGCTCGTTCCGTGCGATGAGGTTGTTGAGAAACTGAAGGCACGTGATGAGGAGTTTCTTGTCTGCGGCACTGTTAGCAGCGTATCCTGAGCTGCACTCGTCGAGCGTAGCTTACATGCGTTGATGACACCCTGCCACTTATCCTCATCTGCCGTGCCCGCCTCGCCATCGTAGCCCCTCGCAGTAACCCGTACGCAGACAGTGATGAGCGCAAAGATGTCCTTGTCGAACAGCCGCGCTGCCGACAGGTCCTGCACCTTTTCTCCAACAACCAGCACGTTGCGCGCTATCGAGACCAGCTGGTTCAGGCGCTCCAGGTCTCTCAGCAGGCTCGGCGAGTATGAGGCAATCAGCGGGCCCGAGAGGCCTTCGTATTCGGGCGTGGCGGGGTCGGGTGCCGCGAAGCAGCGTCGCTCGAGCGAGGGGATGGCGGCTTTGAGAACGCCGGCGAGATCGTCCCAGAACAGGTCCGAGAGGCCCAATTCATCACTGCTTCATCAGCACTATCCTTGCACAAAAGCCTTGGGAACGCGCACCGAAGCTCGAAGCTGCGTCGTGACTCCTCGAGCGTCTTTTTCACGACGTCGCGTTCCAACATGCGCAGCGTTTCATCCTTGATGTATCCCGGGCTCTGGAAGTGCACCGTGTATGGCGCGAGTGCGAGTCTCAGGCGCGTGAGGTACAGCTTGGCGGGCTCTTGCACGTCGCTCGAGTCGTCGTCCATGGTAGGCGGTTCCGTGTGCGCATGGGCGCTGGCGAGCGCAGTATGGGCCGAAAACAGAGCTAGTTATGTTTCTGTCTCTGCCGGACTTTCAACCAAGCGTCAACGCCAGGTGTTTTGGTGGAGGAACATGCGAGCGTGACGGAAGGCGGGGCAGGAACAACTTTGATCCTGCCAAAATTTCCGCGGCGAGGGCAAGAGCGATCCAGTGCCCCGCCCCCACCATCGCGGCCCGATGTTAACACACCTCGTATCGATTGGATACCAATATTCACTTGCATGCATCGACATCGACCACTGGGCCTGAGCCTTACAATGTCGCTCAAGGATGCCATCGGGTTCGAATCACAGAACAATGGAAGCCCTGTCCTATGATGCATCGATCTTGTTTCAACATGTAGATCAGACGTGAGCGAAGGCTTGCACCAGCCGGGATCGAATGCCTACCCTAGGGCAACTCAGATTACTGTACACATCTACGTTTGCAACCTTGCACTACATCGCCTGAGACCACATCCATGCGAGAGGAATTCCCATACTGTCTCGCCACTAATATATCCGATCAAGCCGCGCTCGGTTGACGGCAATCTGCGCTGCGTATTCAGGAGAGATCCTCGAGAACTGCGCATCTATGTGACCATTGCCCCCCTCGAACATATCGCGACCAATGGCATTCAGTCTCCTAGCGGCAGGGTGCCGCTGCACGTCATGAAAGTGACGACTTCCGGCGATATGGTCTTCTTTTCCGTCGTCTTCCCACTCGGCGATTGATATGGCCCGCTGGACTAGATTCTGTCCATGTCCCGGACCTTTACTGCCGTCCAATTTCATGCTAGGAGCTCTTTCGGCATCGCACTCGCGATGTGCGCGACGCTGCTCCATGCGAGTGGCATGCTGGGCCACTCTAGGCGGAGGCGGGAATGTGGTGAACGAATTTGCTACGGTGACGCTGAACGGGTTTGAGGGTAATCCGTCTCTATGTCCAGAGGTGCTCAGGTTTGAAAGTGGAGTTGCATCTCTGTGCTTCGTTCCACCTTTCCTTTTGGAAAAAAGGCCCCTCTTCTTAGGCGCTTGGCCACCGTCCTTTCCTTGCTCTTCTTGCGTCAGCTGTCGTTCCCTGTTTCCATCGTGTTCGCTGCGAGCATCTTGCGCGATGGCATCACGTTCGTCGACAGACTCCTGTTCCGCAAAACCCTCTCCTGTCCTTTCTTCCTGGCTCTCGGGTCTTGGCTGAGGGTCGTATACGTTGACGTCGGCGTCAGAGACCCCATGGGTGCTGGCATGCTGGGGACTCATACCGAGTAATGGCAGCTCGGCCTAATTGCAGTGGCGTAGCTGGAACACTTGCAATCTCGTTGAAAGAAAGCTTTCTCTGGATGTGCAGGATACGCTGAGTTGTTGCGAGCGGTGAAGGTCATAGTAAGCCGCGGCAAGGCACCAGCACTTCGTATTCCCGTGGCTGTGCACATTCCCAGCGCGACATCCTCCAACCGATTGGGCATTTTAACTTCAAACATCAACCATAAGCCTGAGTTAAAGCCGTTTCGGGTTGTAGGTGAATCACGTGCTCTAAGGCGACTGGCAGTGTTTTGGGTCGCCAAATCTTTGACACGATATTGCAAGGACGGTGCTTTATGTTGGAGGACATTGATGCCTGTGTGACGGCAACCGAATAGGAGGCGCAACCTTCGACATTCTGATAGTGGACAGCGAGCAACAATTCGTCTCAGCACTACGCTTCCTCGCTCGACAAGGATCCTCACGCTGGAACATCATCCTATTTCGTCGTCAAGAATTACGAGGACCCTCCTCACCCCATCAAGGCAAGGCACGTCATGCATCACCATTTGGAAGTGTAGGCGATGTTAGGGCAACGTACTGAACAAAACAACGTCACTACATAAGTTGCATTTAAAAGTGTAAAAGCAGTTCAGTCACATACTTCGAAGATATGTCGGCGTATAGTGCGATCTCGACTTATGCCGCTGAGGGAGGAGATGAAGTCTCCCAGTGCTGAGGTTATGGCGTCCTGGGGAGGCCATGTTCTCGGATGCAAGAAACGCGTAGAGTGGAGTCAAGGGCGCCATGTAATGTTTGTTCGACTGTGTCCGCGCGACGGTCCCAGCTGACATCGTAGATGTACGGACGGGTGCGATAGCATAGATGCAACACTTCTGCTCGTGTTTGTTTGCATGCGCGTAGGAGGCCGCATCCGAGGTTCCGAGCTGCGGGCCATTCGTCCTTTTGATGCGTGGTCTTAGGTTCACTCGTTGGACATACCGCTCCTGCAGACGTTCTGAGTATAGGTTCCGGTGTGGTTATTTGAGGACGTCATCGTAGATCAACTCGCGAAGCTCTAGGGAGAGCTTCGATAGGATGCTGTTGTCTATGTAGTTGTTCTAGTGCGCGCTAAGTTACGGGTCCTTATTTGGAGCGCGTATGGGAATACATGAATGACTATGATGATTCCGGGCGTATGGGCGGCGAACGTCGGTCTAACGTACCGTATGCCTGCCAAATAGCCCTACGCACGTAAATTCCCCTGTCCGCATGCAGTATAAATAAAGCTCGGCCCATGCAATGCCAGCGGTGCCTCTACGTACGTATGGATCAATCCAGACAGGACACAACCTCGGCCATCCTGTCGGGCTGAGTCAGCCAGCAAGTCTTGAGCTGCACTCCAGCTGCAATGTATCCCAGAAGTCATGTTTCCATGAAATGAGACCAACGCTTGAAACCACATCTCATGAAGACGTCCTCGCTCTGGGAAGGATTTGTGGGTTCCGTCCCAACAACCAAACCAGTCCGCTCTGACAGGTGCTTGTTTCCGACTGCTTGAATACCTGTAGAGCATCTCTTATCTCAACTGGAGAAGCTCAAACATATGCATTTGTAATCGTCTCTTTGATTTTTGCCATTGCATGGTCATAAATGCTCTTAAGGCCTTAATGGTGCTCACATCAAGACTCAGACACGTGGGGTAATGAGAGCGATCGAGGATGTGGGGGGTTGGAATGAAGGTCCTTTACGTATTCACTAATCGAACCGAGTCTGAGCTTGGCTCGATTCTAATATCGAGAACGCCGCCCAATGTAATGAACAAGGCCAGAGCCGGGGTATCATGTATATCAAAACACGTCGTTCATGTCCACATCCCTGCCTCCTCCCACTGCGATTGCAGCGGCTTGCGTGCCGAAGTCCATCTCCTCACTCGTGCGGTCATCTTCAAGGAATACGCCCAAACCTCCAAAAGCATCGCGCAGCGCATGGCTGTAGTATTCCGGCGCTTTGTATCCGAAGGCGTAGAACCTGGGCTCGTGTTTGACCGCGAAGAATTTGTGGTCGTACTCGTCTTTCACGTTGTAATACGTTGGGTCCACGCTCCACCCGCTTGTTGGATCGAACACCTTCTCTGGTTCTGGCGCTTTCCGCTTCTTGAGGCCGCGGAAACTGAAGCCGGTTTCGTCTTCAGGGATCGGCATATTCCCTGAGGGTACGTTCTGAGCCTTGCGTTGTGCGCCGCCTTTCTTAAGGATGACGTGTGAAGTTTCCGATAGGGTCGAGGTGTCTGGTCCAGCGTCGACAGAGCGGCGGACTGCGTTGGGGTTGAGCTCGGCCTTTTGGGCTTCCTCGAAGCGGCGCAAGCGGCGCTCTGTTTGCTCGACGTCAACCTTTAGAATGAGATTCCAGGTGATCTCTTCGACTTCTTCGAGATAGTCGTTGTAGTCCCGGAGCGTCTCGAAATCAGTTTCTTCTTTGTTCATACTGCTCTTGTCAGCCATTGAACATTCCACCATGCTGGGGAAATCACGCACGCCTTAGCCACGCGCCGCCGGATATCCACCTCTCTCTCCACCTTTAGATCTTCGAAGGTCTGTGTGCGGAATCTCGCCTTCCGCAGCGTCTTCTTACAACCTGCAATGGGACACGGCGCGGGCCCGTGAGAGAAGATGCGGTCGACGCACGACTCGCACATCTTGTGGTAGCACTCCGGATTCACCAGAAAGTGCATGTATCGGTTGAGGTAGCGCGACGATTTGCATACTGGGCAAATGTCTGGGGCAGAGTCAGCGGCGGCGCGCGTAGGCTTGGAAGGGGACTGGTGCTGGATGGAGAGGCTGTGAAGCGAATGAGAGAGGTGAGACGCACCATCGTCTTCGCCAGCCCGCTTGGTGGACGCGCTGGGCGCGTGCGCGGCCCTCGACATGGTGGTGGCGGGAGGATGCTGGAGGTGCAGCGGCCGGAGAGCTTGGGGTGGGTGCGGAATATCAAAGCAAGCCAGCCCCGATCACTTTACCTGGGAAGGTGGAGTATTCCTTGCCCGTTCCTCTTCACTATGACGGGTCTGGTGCCTCTAACGTTATCACAAGAGCCTATGCGTCAACGTTGCGTAGATCAGCTCTCTTTCACACACTGCAAGCATTCCTGGAGCTGTAGAGCTCGGTGCCGCAGCGGGACTAGCGCGCCAAGCCCAGATTCCAATTATGCGCACCCGCAACAAATCTTTTTGCCCTCCTGCACCTTCGCCTTCGTGCCCCCTGCCATGGCAACCACAGCGCAGCAGACCATGGAGAGCGTTGAGAGCCGTCGCTCGCAGCTCGAGGAGACCGTGGCCAAGCTCCGCAAGGCATTGGACCACTGGTCAACCTGGGAGATGGAGTACCAGATCCTCAAAGAAGAGCTGCAGGCTGCAGGCTCGCCTTCCCCGTCGAAGATGGCCCAGATAGGCCGCGATATGCAAGGTCAACTCGTCAATGAGAAAGAAGTCGAGGAGCTGCTCGGCAAAAATTTACCATCGAAACGCACTGCTAACCAGATCATTGACATGATATCCAGACGGCTTGACTATGTCGGGCAGAATCGCGACAGCGTCGAGAAGCAGTTCGACAAGGCGCAGAAACAGCTCGAAGCTCTTGAGATGTTGACGGATCAGGGGCTGGAGACCGAGGAGGGGTTGCCAATGATGGACATCGAGGAACGGCTAGATGACGATGATAATGTTCTCTCAAGTTCGGTCACTCAGCCTGGAAAGGTTGCTCCTCAGCTCGTAGAGGCATTACGGAAAGCTGGAGTGCACAAGTCCGAGCAAAAGAAATCGGAGACCGAACAGGATATGTCCGACGATGAGCTGTCTACACCTTCTGCATCGGCACCTTCAAATTCTGCAACCCCGCCCGCTCCACCTTCAGCAACGGTTTCTGGAAATCCGTCAACGCTCTCCACCATATCTAAGGGCAAGTCAAACGCCTCCGAAACCCAGAAGAAATCAGTGTCGTTTGCAAACGATGTTCAGGTTGAGACTTTTGAGAAGCCGAGGACTCTGAAAGATGACGTGCGGAATTGGAATCTTCCGCCTGGGGCCAAAGTTTACGAGATTGACGCTGAAAATGAAGATATTCTCGAGAAAGCCGTTGTTCCTGACACCGACACTCCGGAAGAAGCTGCTTTAAGGCAAGAGATGCTTCAGTACGGACTGTCTGAAGTCAACGATGTTGTTGCCGAGCTCAATCTAGAGACCGATGATGAAGACATGGACGACGACCATGATGAGGACTACGATGCGTACGACAGCGAACTCAGTGAAGAGGAAGACAAGTTCGGCCGCAGTACCCGTCGTGTTCTGTCAGATGATTACATAAAAGAGATGCGCGAGCTGGAGAAGAAGCTCAATGCTCGCATGCTGGAGAATGTCGGACCCAACTCGGAATTGCTGGAGAAAGCTGTCGATGCTCGCACGCTCCGTGTTCGCAACGACGATGAGTTCGAACAAACGATGACAACTGCAATTCCATCCGGCACTAGCATGTCCAGCAAGGGCGTGCGATTCGATGGCGATGAGGACATGGAAGATGCACCGCAACCTGCTGCTCAGCCTTCTGTGCCCATCAAGCTGCCACCTACAATATCCGATACGATCGTAGAGCGTGCGCCTTCGGTCCCTCAACCACCTTCAAGTTCTGCCAAGTCGGCCAGAGTGTCGCGCTTCAAGAGCGCTCGCGCGCCTACCAACGATCCGCCTACATTCCTTCCAAATCCTGCAGTACCAGAGCCGCCTCCTATACCTACAGGTCCCAAAGGGAGCATCCTCGCGGGCACCGTCGCTGAACACACTCCGCATCCATCCGAACCACAAGTGCCCGACGAGCTCGATCCTGTCATACACAACCGTGAAATCACAGCCGAGTACCACAAGCTCCGCAACAAGATGATTCAGCAACAAGGTGGTTTCAAACCCTCTGAGGAAGATGAGCTCGATCCGTTGGTGGAGGAACGCAACGGCAAGACAAAAAAAGTAAGTCGCTTCAAAGCTGCGAAGCTGAAGGCAGAGGGTTTGTAGACTTTCATGTTACCTGCGAGCAATCATTGCTCGACCCTTATCTTGTGCTCCCCCTCACTTTCCTTGTGAGTGATGTGGGTCAGCTGCCCCCTATGGTGGTCGCGGCGCTCGAATGTGCTTCTATGCACGGAACCCATGCCCGTGAGAGATGCCTAGCCATGCGTCTGACTCACATTTTATGGTGTCCAAGATTGAATCCAGAGGGCTCTCTGACGGGACTTGCTAGCTTGGCAGCTCATGCAAGTCTCGATTGTTTTTACGCCCTGTACATTAAAAAATCATCGAAAAGGTGTTGGAGTTGATGCGCTTCGGTCAGCAACCATACCATCGGAGCGGTTCATGATGACCCTGTTCCAAAATGTTACTATATTCTCCTTCCCTCAACAGCTACATGACCTGTGACGGCCTGGTAGCCGGCTCGAGCGGGCGCATGTGTCCTGTGATAGCCAGATATCGTGTATTGCCTAGATGTTACTTACGTCATACAGCCTCTGGCGCCGCACTGATCTTGCAGTAGATACCATGTGTCAGTCATTAAGGGCCAGCACACCTGAAAGACACTACGGCCATTCCAGTAGTTGCGTAGCTCAGATTTGCCTTGTGGATTTTGCGCATGCAGCTGCAGCGAGTCATTGTATGTGTTACTAAGCACCATATACATTTAAGAGAGCTTTCACTATGTCGATCAAGTAAGCACGAGCGGTTGGGTGGTTCCATCCATAAGGAATTCCGTTCAAGTGTTGCCTTCCCTCATCGGATGGTCGGAATTCCGGCTCCGACGCTAGTGCCTCACTAATCGTCCTTATTGTCCTGTTCATGCCTCCCATATCACAACATCCGGACAGATCCGCAAGTCTGTCTTTACCTCACAATACCTTGTTATTCTACACTACCATGCCACTGACCAGGGATGTCGCTTACGTAGGAGTATGCCAACTAGCATATGGTAAGCAAGATCTAGTCGACTTGTCCGCTTAACCACCATACCTGGTGGGTGGCAAGTCAGACCTACCCCCACGGAGCTTTTTGGGCCTGCTGGATTCTCTGGACCAGCCGACCAGTATTCTTTCCGAATCGTGGTCGAACTCCGGATCTTGGCTCCTGTGAACTAGTAACGAGATGGCCAACATGGTCGACAAGAGGCGACAAATGAAAGCGTGCATACCATGCGCTAAGCTGAAGATACGATGCGAATTCGCACCTCCCAGTCAGAAATGCAACCGGTGAGTGGACTAGTCCTGCCTCGTATCCGTATGGATTGGGTGTATGTATTGACTTGCCACCTCAGGTGTGTTCGTCTCGGTAGAGAGTGCCAGAAACAGGCACCTGGTGCACACAGCAACCCTAACAAGCGAAATTGGACGAATCACGAATCAGAAATTCGACGATTAGAGACGATGGTCAACTCCATGTCCCATTTAGTGGCGTCTCGGACGTCGGATTCTGTTACTCCGCCAGATTTTATGCAGCCTAACTCACCTACCGATTTGTCAGCAGTGTTTGAGCCAGTGACTAACTGTGGCGATCCCGAAGGCTTCCGGTGTATAAAGCTATTCACAGAAGAAATTGCGCCGATGTTCCCATTTGTTGTTGTTCCACCAGAAATAAATGCGGGGCAGCTACGTCGCGAGAAACCACTTCTGTACAAATGCTTGTTAATGGTCACATGTCAGAACGATGTGAGCCGCCAGACGAACCTTGCTCGAGCGATTGGGGACGACATCTTTTACTGCTTAGACCGTAAGGAAAGAAGCCTTTCCATACTACAAGCGATCGTGGTATACGTAGGATGGTGAGTGCAAGGACTCGGTTCAGCTAAAATAGAACAGCGATTTGATTTGACCTCTGTTAATAGGACCCATGTACATCAGCACCAAGGCGGTGCCGGGTTTCTTATCCCAGTGCATCTGGCCCTCGCAATAGTTACAGAACTGAGGATTGACGAAGAGGCACAGCACAAGTCCAACATCAGCGCCGGTGCGTTGCGTGGTATTTGGAAGAAAGAGCCCTCTCGGGTTAGAACTCTGGAGGAGCGCAGGGCTTACCTGGGGGTTCTTTGGATGGCTTCCATGTCAGTCGAAGCATTTTTTTCTTTTACCTACAATCTAATGCTAATGTTGTGACAGGATAAACATCTGCTTCCATAAGATGGTCACGCCAAGATTTACGAAATACACCGACGATTGCTGTCGCGTCCTAGAAGCAGCACAGGATCATCCGAATGATGTTTATCTTGTGGAACTCGTTCGAATGCTGAAACTGGCCCACAGAGTGGATAAAGTCGTTTACCAAGACGCGCTCGACGTGACTAGCGAGATGTCCCTACCGTTAGTGATGGTGATTGGCGCCCTCCAAGATGAAGTGGCGTTACCGACGAAATTCAAGCCATCTGATCCAGTCCAAGCAGTGCTGTCACAGCTCTCGCAGAAGATGCTGGAATTGCATCTTTGCAAGCTAGCTATTGAGGACGCCTATTTCCCGCCCCAGTCTCCTCATACCAGGTTCCGCGCAGACCTCCTTGTGGCTTGCCTCTCCACGATCGACGCGCTTCTCGATACGTTCTGCGACATACCAAGCCTTGCGTTACTTTCTCTGCCATATGGGTATTGGGGTATAGTCGGTCACGCTATAAAGATTCATTCGCGACTTTCCGACGTCAAATACGGGCCGTGGAGCCCGACCGTGGACCCGCGCCGTACGTTTGAACGACTGGCGCAGAAGATGGAGGAAGCGAATGCCGCGGGACAGAACGCAACGCCGCCACGAAGAATGCCTGAATTTTATGAGCAAATTGTGGCAAAATTGAGGAACTTGGGCGAAGTCAATCCCAACGATACAGGGCACGAGGCATTCCAGACCGGCGGCGTTTTGCTGGACCACGACATGATGGGCGGCATTCTATTCGACCTTCTTGACTGGGTCTAGAGACCCGGTTTGCGGCCATGCGCTGAGTACGGGCCGGCTTAGCTCTCCGAGCACAAACAAGCAAGCGGTCGGTGGCGTGGGCCGGATCTCCTTCCCGAGCCAGATAGATGCGTCGAACCGAGCGAGCAACTGGATAATGACCTTCGGGATGCAGCAAGCGGGTGCTCCAAGAAAGCCGTCACCTCTGAGATGCGTCAGTAACAGCTGCCGTTCCCTCTCGTGGAAATTCTGATGTTGCCGAATGTTCGGAAAAACCTGAAAAATCGAAAGGGCGAAGAAAAACTATTTCAGCGGCGTGTCCGTCCCCAGACGAAGATGCGGCACAGGGTCTGAGGGGCTGAGGGGCAACGGCTGTAATTCAATATGAACAGTGCAGTGGCGAACACCGTCATTGCCAATGGGTTGAGTCAGGAACCAGGTTTCAGGCCGCGTGGATCGAAGCGCTAACAAGGTCCCTGCAGAGACCCCTTCGCAGCTCACGCCGAAAGCAGCCTAATCCTTGGGGCGCGCGGCTCGTATCCCACTCCGTACAGTCGGTTTGTGGAGCGATAAGCGCACCACAAATGCTCTTGGGCATACTGTGTGCGTTGCATCCGTCGCAACCTCCTCCACATTCGCGTTAAATTCTACTGGGCCTGGGGCTGTGCCACTCTACGCTAAGGTTCTGGGCTGGCTCTCGCGTAAGTGGGCACGCCGGCAATGCAGTAATGTCTGACAGCTTCAGACAATGCGAATAGCTGGAGAAACCCTAGGAGCTTTCTCAACAACCGTTGTGTGAAGCTCGTCTTGCAGGCTCATGGCCGCCCTTCCATTGGCGACGAAAGGATGACCACGGGATTTGCTGTGGATTTCTCCGCCAGAATTCCAAGGTGCCAAGATAGTTCTGCTCCTGTCTGCAAGCCTACGCGACACCTGTCTTGTCTAGACTCCGGAGATCTCAGAGCTTGGACGTGTTTGACCTGGTGGATCACAGACCTGCCGTTTTACGCCCGCGCGTGCGGGTGAATAAGTTATAATGTGTGTCTGTCTCCTTCCTACCCAGCCACTGCTCCAAAATGTCTCAAAATTCGCAGCCTCGTGTCGAGGTCGCTGAGGTCTCGCGCCTCATTGCGCAGAACCGAAACATCGTCATTCATGAGGGACACGCCCTGGATTTGACCACATGGATCAACAGGCATCCCGGAGGAAGGCTTGCAATACTGCACATGGTGGGAAGAGACGCTACAGATGAGATGAACATGTAAGCATAGTCATCGGCGATTCGCTTCCTAAACCCTAGTCGTAGCGTACTTGCTCTCCCATGTTTCCATAATCGGAAAAGCGATGCTTCACATCAGGAACGTAATGCTGACCTCTTCTCTTCAGCTACCACTCCGCGAGGACTCTTCTGTGCATGAAGCAGTTTCGCATTGGTCGGATACAAGAGCCCTGGACGAACCTCGACCCGCCGATCCGATCGCCCGACTTTTATACAAAGGAAGCGCTACGCAAACAAGAAGCAAAGAAGGGGGATAAGGAGAGCCTGGAGCGGAGAAGGCGAAGCCGAACGAGTGTCGACCTAAGCTCCGTGGGTCTACTCCATAACAGCACCACGGTTTCTCGTGCGTGTGCTGTCAGCATTTGCTGACTGTAATTCGAAGGCCGCAGTTGTCATTCACAAGAAGCTGAACCAGACACCTTGCACACGGAGAGCAATTCCAATTGTCGGGGTCGACCTAGAATCACAGCCCCAACCTCGCACACCAATCGTATCGGTCGCCACCGTATCAGCCAATGTCGACAGCCCTGATGAAGCAGTCGCAGCACGCGAGCGATATGCTACCGAGCTAGAGAAGAAGGAAATTGAGGATGGCCTGCGTGACAACCCTTCCGTCGACTTCGATACCCAGCGAGCTATTGCTTTGGAATATCGTGCGCTACATCAGCAGATCAAAGACCAAGGCCTATACGCATGTCGCTTTAGCGAGTATGGCAAGGAGAGCATTCGCTACGGTGTTCTCTTCGCAGCGTTCCTCTACCTCCTCCACATTGAATGGTACCTTACATCTGCCATCGCGCTGGGGCTGTTCTGGGTATGTCGCTATACATCTGGATTATGTACAATGCTAATGCGCAAGCAGCAACAAATCATGTTCACCGCCCACGACGCTGCCCACTGCGGAATCACCGCCAATTTCACCGTGGACACACTGATTGGTGCGTTCATCGCAGATTTCTGCTGTGGGCTCAGCATCGGCTGGTGGAAGTCTTCCCACAACGTACACCATCTCATCACGAACGACCCTGTGCACGACCCGGACATCCAGAACACACCGCTCTTCTCGAACTCCCCTACTTTCATGAAGTCGGTGCTCAGTTCATTTTACAACTTCCGATTCGTGTGGGATGGCGCTGCTGATGTGCTGATCCCGTACCAAAAGTACACGTACTACCCGGTGATGGCCTTGGCGAGGTTCAACCTGTACATGCTCTCATGGCTGCACTTGGTGAGCCCACGAGCCGCGCAATTAGGAGCAGCATGGTGGACACGCCCGGTGGAGATTGCATTTATGGCGTGCTACTGGTACATTTTTGGATACTGCCTTGTCTGGAGCACGCTTCCCGACTGGCCCACACGCGTGGCGTTTGTGCTGGTTTCCCACATGGTTACCATGATTCTACACGTCCAAATTACGCTTTCCCATTGGGGCATGCCCACTTCGGACCTTGGATCCACTGAATCCTTCGCGCAGCGCCAACTACGCACAACGATGGACGTCGACTGCCCTGCCTGGTTGGACTGGTTCCACGGAGGCCTGCAGTTCCAAGCTGTGCACCACCTTTTCCCTAGAGTTCCTCGACACAACCTCCGACAAGCGCAGAGCTTGGTGCGCAACTTCTGCGATAAGACACAGCTTAGATATCAGTGCTATGGCTTTGTGGATGGCAATAAGATTGTGCTGAGCCGGCTGGAGGAGGTAGCCAAAATGGTCACGACTCTGGTGGACTGCCAGAAGCATATGATTGAGACGGGAGAAAGTGGTCTGCATTAGCGATGCTGCCTCATAGAACAGACAGGCCGGCGCTACAGGAGTAATATCTATATGAACATATCCGAAATCAATCTTTTGTCACTCTTCACAAGCCCAGCGTCCCGTTCTCCCAGCCCTCCCGGAATGCCTCCGCCGTGTACACATATCCCCGCCCCGGCAGCACCTTCCTGATTAGCGCGTCGTGTACATCTTGATCGTTATCCGCGCACCCGTCCTCCAGCACCGTGACCACGAACTCATCGTCGCACGCCGCAGCCGCAGTCCTCAACACGCACCCCGACGTACTCAGCCCCGCCAGCACCAAACTTACAATGCCCTTCTCCCGCAGATACGCCGCCAGCCCCGGTGACTTGAGCGCGGACACGTAACCCCCGCGCCGGAGAAACGTCTTTTCGTCGCCAGCATCCTCGCGCAGCGCGGCTGGCTCTTCCTTACCGCCGGACTTGAAGGAGCTGATGATGGAGGCGAAGCGCTGGACGTTCTTGCAAGTTGGGTACGGCGTTTGATCTGCGTCGATGAGGCAGTGGATGATTTCAATGTTCTTTGACTTTGCCCATACTTTGGTCGAGGCTGCGATTGAAAGAGCGTTTTGGCCTTTGCCGTCTGCGAGGTTCTCCACGAACATGCTGTGGAAGTCGAGGAGGAGGAGGGCAGTCTGGGAGGCCGGGTAATGGGAGGGAGCGTCGATTGGCGGGGAGGCCATGGTGGTTCGAGATTGCGGATTTTGGTGGATGATAAAGAGCTGGGTGCTTTGCTTGGACTCGCTGGAACGCTGGGAAAGCAGCGTGTTGGTGATGAGGAGAGGATCGTACTTCACACCTTTCATCCGAAGCTTATATAGGACTTCAGATGATATGTCTCGCTCAGGCTGGAGTTGTGAATCGGCAATAAGGGCTCGCGTTAGTATATCTCCGAGTACTCGTTGGACCGAACACCGCCTAAGCCAGAACAAGGTAAGTGCCACTGTAGCATTCATGGATGCATGTTGCTGAACTGTAACAGTACGCAGACCTCAGTTTAGAAGGACCGACTCCTGGCCCCAATCATCCACTTCCATAACCGTCGAAAATTCGATGATTTCCCATATCCATAGAGACCCGCCGTCAAGCAACAGGTTTTGCCCAACCACCAAACTCATCCGTGGCACACGCATCAAAAAACCACGTCGCCCACCTCCTCAAACGCCGCGCTCCTCCCCTGCCTACCATGCAGCTCCTCCCACAACTACCCCAGTTACTCACCTGTGATGAAAGCTACGCCGGGGGCGAGGGGACCTGTCCGCTTGGAGATTGGAGTTTTTCGCGGTGGCTTGATTGTCTCGTCAATCGACGCACGCGTACTTGTATTAAGTTGAGGAATGAGGAATCTCAAGCTCAATGTTATACTTTCCTGGAAATGGTGATCATATAAGAGCTAAGACCGTCTGACAGGCGTCCATACCGTGAAGAGATGCTGTTGGTTGGCGCACTAGTGAATGAGGCTGACCCCGCATGCCATTTAGCTTATTCGGGTGCCCGTTGCATCAGGGGCTGGCCTGGAGTATCAAACACATGGGATACATTGTTTGACAAGGTCTTACGTGGTTCCTCGAGCTCATGCTGATGGATGGATGTAATATATTCCAATCTATTGCCCTAAACACTCGTTCTTTGGGGTTACCATGATCTTGATGTGATGATCTTTGTTATTGATCAGCTCTTCGAAGCCTTTCTCGATGATATCGTCGATGTGTATACGAGAAGTGACCATTCCTCCAAGGCCTTTGAATCCCCCTGGGCGGTGTCAGTCCTGCTGAACATGGTCTGGTACATTGACGTACCTGCGGCAAAGGCATCAACTGTCTCCCTGAAAGAGCGATCAGTATATATGACACTAGCCTTCAATGCAATCTCCTTGTGTAGCAATGTCATAACTGGTACGACCATCTGTACGCAATCAGCAAGCAACCAATCACCATGACGGAGAACACGTACGGGAGCACCCCACATCGCAACGTTCATGTACACTCCTTGAAACACTAGTGCATCGAAAGCAGCATCCATACCCTTCTGCACGCCCGCACAATCAAAAACTACATCAACACCTTCCCCAGACGTAAGCTCGCGACACCGTTCAGCCACATGCTCAGAGATAGGATTAATAACATGATCCGCGACTTCCCTGTTCTGAGCAGCTCGAGTGGATGTGGGTTCCGAGATGAAGATACTCTTGCAGCCGAGTGCACGCAGAACAGAAGAATGCGCGATGCCGATGGGGCCGCCGCCCAAGATCAATACAGCCTTTGAACTCCAATCCTTGATTTCGCAGAGCTCCACAGCATGCCACGCTACGGCCAGCGGCTCAATCAGTGCCGCGAGACTTAGATCGACAGAGTCGGGAAGAGGATAGCAGTGTTTGGTCTCCACGGCTACCATGTCGGAAAACCCACCGCCTCCGCCGTGGAAGCCTTTCAGGCCCAAGGTTTTGCAACCATGCGTATGTGATGCGGTGCAGCGCGAGCACTTACCGCAGTAGAACCGCGGATCTACCATGACAGCTTGGCCTTTCGAGAGTCCCGAAGCAGGCGGTGCGCTGATGACGCGTCCACAAAATTCGTGGCCCATGGTCATGGGAAGGTGTTCTTCGGATAAGGGATGCGGAGCATCCTTTTTTGGGACGCTAGAGGGACCTAAGTGTGTGAGTGGGTATCTTTATCGAGGGAGGGACTCACCTGCGAGATACTCGTGAAGGTCCGAGCCGCATATTCCGCACCATTCAATGGCTACAAGAGCTTCGTCTTCTTTGGGGGTTGGTGGAGCGACGTCGACGACGCGAATGTCGCGGGTTCCGAAGAATTGCGCTGCTTTCATTGCAGGTAATTGAGTATGGCAGATGAGTCTCCGCTGTTCGAGATGGGACCACTAATGCTAGTAGGCTATGGGTCTAGGCATACGGGTGGTCTGGCGCGATCAAAAGGACGGTACACATGCGAGTGAAATCATGCAACATGCGGGTTGAAGGCTATCATGGATTTCAAGGGACGTATGCATACTTGACGCGAACTTGCGAACAAGTAGGGCCCGGTAGGTCTTTCGGCTAACATAGTCCGGACTAGTGCGGGGTGCACGGCAGTTGCAAATAGCGTATGAGGAGAGCAAGGAGAATGCATAGTCACTCAGATGATTTGATGACATTACCTAAAGACGGACGACGACTGTGTCGAGCTCGGGGGTGGTGATGAATATGTCCCCGTGGCCAGGTGATGCCTGGAGCGATGGTGCCGTCTGTCGATGCATCCCGGGAGACGTGGGATACTGGTCTTGCCCGAGAAATGGGTCAGCGTAACAGCGCTTTACTGTGAGTGCAGTCGTGGGGTCAGAGAAGGAAGTGTGAGTGTGGAGAGGTTGGGCCTGAGGCAGGAACGTGGGGAGCTCTGCCCCGCCATCCCTCGCGGAGACTAGCGCGGTCGGTGTCTCGTAAACTTCGCTAGCAATTCACCGCAATGCGACAGCATTCACAGCCCGTAACGACGATTATCCATACGCCCGTGCACCATGTACGCTTCCAGATGGGCTCCCAAGCCCGAGGAGAAGGTGGAAGAAAAGCCTGCCGAGCAAGCGCCCGCCGCGCAGCAAACAGAAGCGCCCCCAGCTCCATGTCCAGCTCCGGAACTGAAAGTTGACGACCCACCTACGCCTGCGGAAACGTATGCGCCGCCACCCGTACGTACAGTTGCATATACCTTTCTGTTCCCAAGACGCCACGCCTCCCAGCGCACGCACGTTCACTGTTGTTGACGCAGCAACAGCCCGCCGACATGCCTTACGACTACGCCGACTCGTCCATCGACCCGTTCGCGCAGACGGCAGGCACAGACGACCTCTTCTTCGATGATGACTTCACGCCCGTCGCCGAGCCTGTGGTCGAAGAGGCGCCTGCCGAGGTCCCGCCGACAGCGCCCGTCGACACAGCAGTACCCGCCACCGGGATGGGGCAGTCGCAGTATGCACCACGCGGCCCTGCTAATGGCGAGCGAGGCGGTAGGGGCCGGGGCAGAGGAGGCCGGGGCCGTGGACGAGGCCGCGGTGGCGACCAGGCCCAAGAACCACGAGAGCCCAAGGAGAAGCCAGCGCAAGAGAAGGAGGCGAAGAACGGCGAAGCAGCGGCAGAGAGTGCTCCTGCTGCAACCGAACCGCCATCTACGCCCGCCGCGCCTAAAGAACCCAAGTCGGTCCGCGGCGATCGCACCCTCACAGGCGGCACACCCCGCGCCCGCCTCACCGAAGACGAGATCAACGCAAAGCTCGCGGCGATGAAGGCCAAGAACGAGGCTCTGGCTACTGCCCACGCCCGATCTGAAGCGGATGCCGCCAACTTTGAGGCACGGGAAGCCATCGCCGCGCAAAAAAATGCCGAGCGCAAGAAACAACTGGCAGAAAGGCAGAAGATCGATCGCCAAAACAGGCAGCAAATGATGGGCGAGCGCGAGAGGAACAGGCAGATGAAGCTCAAAGCAGTTGGTGGCAGGGAATGGGATTTGGAGAAGGAGGGCGGGTTCGAAGGCACTGGCGACGAACGACGGCGCGGGGCCGCAAGAGGCGCACACGGAGGAGTAGCAGGCGTCACAAGGACAGTGGGAGACGAATACATACATCAGCAGGAAGAAAGCAATACCTCTACAACCCGCGGAAGGGGTCGAGGGCGCGGCGGACGCGGTGGCAGGGGTGGTCGCGGTGATCACCAAGGCACAGCAAAGAAACTGGAAGCCCAACCCCCGCCTTCAGCATCCGACTTTCCCGAGCTTCCCTCCGCATCTACCGCTGGCGCCGCCAAGGACGTTGAAGCGCCTAAGAAGCTCGACTTTCCCATCCGGACGAAAACAGAGGACGCTGACGCTACCGAGCCTGAGCGGCCTGGTATCAAGAAGCAGGAGTCATTCGGCCTGCCTTCACCAATGGCGGGAAAGAGCTGGGCCGATGACGACTAGTAGGATACGATTTTGGATCGCGTTGTGGAATTGGACATTACACATACCAGGACGTGTTGATATCATTTAATTTGTGTCCGGTGGATTGCATAGGCAGACCGGCTGCCAAACATGCCCTCGAATGATGAATATATTAATACCTCAGGTTTCGATGGACACTGGCTCCGGGTGCGCACGTGAGTGCTAACATTAATCTCGTGGCTCGGGCGTGCTTGCCATGTTCTTTGCAGTTGACAAAGTCCGGTAAGCGGTCCACACGACAAGAAGAAAGCGCAAGCACCGTTGCGTCAACTTCGGATTCTGTTCACATCCGCGAAACACCCACAGACTATCACGCAGGCACCCGCCTGAGCTTAGTTACTGTTACCATGGCCAGCTCCGCTCGTCTCAAAAGAACGCATTCATCACTCTCAAAAATGTGCCTCTCGATCTTCCACCCGACAACGACGTATTGCGGCCGCAATCGAACCACTACGATCTGCATTCGTTGTTCAATTTGTCGATGGAAGTTTTCACTGCCTTCCGTGGCAGAACACGGCGAATACTAATCAGACTTTGTTGTTTGGCTTCTTCCCTGGGCTTATTGTTTTACACCGATTGTGAACTGATCGCGTGTCTGTCTAGGCCGCAGGTTCTTCGCCTGCAAATAGCAAATGTTCGCTATACACAAGATACCCCGCTTCCCGGATAACGGTTTAATCGAAATCAACTGTTCGTGGAATGCCTCGAACATTGAAGTGATTTCATGATGACGGACTCATTTTGCAGTAACGAGAGCAACGAATCAGCAGCTCAAGCACTTAAGGAGAAACTGGAGGACGATGCCCAACGTTTAAGTGACGTCGCTGCAGAACATTTCCTCCAGAAGCTCAAGGCTAGCATCAAGACCGAACCTCGCAAAGCCACTTTGTATTGCGAAGGCTTCGTCCACTTCCAGGGAAGCGTCAACGAGACTTATTGGGAAGAATCATTATCGACCATTAATCCTCCAGTGAATATTCGATTCAGACCCAATGGCGAGGGCGACACTTCAAATATCGAGAAACAGATTATCTCATTAGAAGAGCTGCATTCTTTGTTATCCGCTTATTGTCCTGCATCTTTCAGTCTTAGAGAGGAAAGCGTTATCAACAGGGAATTTCGAAAAGCCAGCAGGCTTACCAGCTCTGAGTTTACTACTACCTTCTGTCCGTATGAAGCAGGAATTATTGACGTTATTACACAACTCCTCCTTCCGCAAACAAATCAAAAGAAGCACAAACGCAGCTTCAGAATCAAAAATCCCACTATCGAACGCCATTTACCGCCACTAACAGCAGTGATGCAGGCCGAGTTCTACAGCCTAAAGGTCTATAGTACACCATGGGGGAAGCGTGAGATACGTCGCCCACTACGTCTCATATACTGCCCCAACTAATCGAACCAAAGCACATTGACACACCACGAAAGTTGAAGAGGAACAGGAAGCCTTGGACATATGACTGGCGCACCTTCGTCAGCCCTCAACCCTGCCCAGTTGGCCCTATAAGAGCCACTCAGAAAGTTTCTCAGAGCTCCAGCCTTCATGACACAAGGTAAGATGAACGAATTTGACCGGAACTGATCCGGAGTAACGATGTCAACAGGTCGAGTTCTCGCGGCTTGGCTCAGACACAGTTATTCTCACTTTACACCAACATGAATACGAACTTTCTTCCAAGCTCTCTCAAAGGCGCAGACATGTTATTATACAAGGCCGCATGTGCTCTTGGTCTTTGGTGTAGAGCGGTACCGGGTCTCATGGTACCACGTGCATTCAGCGAGTATTACTCTTGGAAAAGAAAGACAAAGAGAAGAGTATTATTTTCATCAACACGATTCGGGCTATAACAAGAATCCTGATGGTAGTGATCTCGACGAACATGGAGACGTCCCTTGGAGAGCTTTTGGTATCGAACTGCCTGTTGGCAAAGTGACATGGTTGAATTTGGATCTCGATGAGGAAGATGAGGTGTACGCAAATGAAGTTCGTGGCCGACCAGATTCACCGCCACAAGGAGACGACGAGGCGATTGCCCAAGCCGGGGAGGTCAGGAGATCATCTCTGCAATCACAGAACATTGGAACGCTGAAGGCACCTCAAATTGCTTAGTGTTGGCACTCAGAAATACAATTCGGGAGTGACCGCCTTGGCTGGAAGGATGCTGGTGACTGGACGCGCCTCAAACAGCGCTTTAATTGGTGCACAACCCACAGTAGCAGACGCTCAGCCAGTCCCGGAGCCTCGTGCAGCGGCTTCGACCTCAGCTCCAGGACGAGAGCTGCAGGAGTCACCAGTGGGTGTTGTGAGCCTCGTCGCACCGAGTTCAGGTCACAAGCAATCGCCAAACGGTCTAGGAGAAAAGAGGAAACGAGAAGACGATACCGAGCCACAACTCACGAAGAAACGGAAGATCGAATTCCTGGAAAGACCCCTGACTCACGAAGAGATGAATGTTCTCGACAAAGAATTGAGGCGACTCGATACAGACCGGGAATTTGTAGATTCCAAGCTTCAGAAAGAAACGAACGCAAAGCACGAGGAAGATGAGCGCAACAAGATGCGAGGCACTTCAGTAGAGGCGGCCCACAATCTGCAGTATGCGAACAGCAACTCCAAGGAAGCGCATAAGGAGTCGGAACGGCTACAACAGGAGATCAGAATCACACAGATTAGGAAGAGGCTCGGTGGCATGGAAGTTTCAGGCTGGATCCTCTCGCCAGAGGATGAACGATTCCTCGAGGACGCCGGCATTGAATGGAATTCCTAGTCGCCGGTAAGTGTTTTCACAAGGGCGCATGTCAACAGTTTGCGGAACAGAATCAATACTGTCGTGCAGTGTCTGATTAAGCCTCATGCAACGGGGTAGATTTGGACTTCTTGTTTTGTTGCGGCTCGCTCGGAATATGCTGAGGATACAAGTTATACGTCTCGCTATCGTGAACGCACATCAGTTAGGGCTTTTGACATGGGAAAGGATTTTTCTTACAGATCTGATGTTGATGCGGATGGAATGTAGCGTATAGAAACCACAAGTGTTCAACATAACTGTTGGATAAGGCTTCCATGGTGCAATGGTGATTACCGTTTCCGCGATGATGGTTGAGTGTTTGTTCCTCGTTACTCTAGTGATCCATTTCAGCAGCCAGGTGACCTACCGGTAATTGTGAGCTTGGAACGCTGATACATCTTAGTACAAGCCTTTTTTTCTGACCTGTCTTTTCCCAGAGCCGTGCCTGAGGGATGTAATCAGTCTTCGATTGCCTAGAATAGGACGGACTTATCCGAAGTAAATGTCTAGATATGGATACCCATATTAGCTGAGACGGAGAACAGAATTTGGCGACTTTTGGTCCAGTAGTCACTTACTTTTATGACGATAATGGAATCTTGACCTTGTAACCTATGCTTGAATTGTACACAGAGGGGCGCATCAGACACGTAAAATCCTCTCGTATCGTTGTCAACCGCTGTAAGCTACTGAATGATATCACCGGTAACAATGAAGCCTCCGGTCCAACGATCCAATTCCATCATTGACTCAGCCCTGTCTGCCTTGGTACTCAGCAGGGTCAATTTGAGCCCAGCGATATCTATCCTCGGTATCTCGTAATTGCTCTGCAGTATTTTAGCGCAATCGCCATATCATTTCGTAAAGAGGCGCTTAGCAGCTCCAAGCGCCATCGAAGGTTAGTCTTTAGGTGATTGAGAATGCATTCTTCCCGGATATAGTCTTCAACCAACATTGAATGCACAGTATTAGTGAGAACGATCATACCGAGCGTTGAAAATGATCGCGTTGCGCTCATTGCGATGACCCACGAAGTCTCGCTGATGAATGACTTTTACGAAGTCCATGTTGTAGGATCTTCCGGGACATCACCCAAAAATACGAGAACGCTGTAGGAGTAGTTTTTAGACGCCGGCATTGTCACGTGCACAACGCATTCGACATCGTGTCGCAGTGAGTCGAACTCTTTGTCATGTGCGACCAAACGTGAGTCCCGATAGAGAGTGTTGATGCGAGAGATTACAGTGTAGTTTGTAGGACTGCCAGTGAGCTCAAGGTGTATATAGCCTAACTCTACGACGTTTCTGCTGTTTGAAGATGTCCACCAGTCTCCGCCCGAAGTCCGATGGAAACGTGTGAGCGCTTGATCAAATTATCACAAGCACCAGAGACACCGGCTTTGAGACATATGAGAAAAGTTATCAAGGGCCATATTGCGCTGGATCGTCCAAGTGATCTGGGATGCGATACATCGGTCGACGAAAGTATCGGGAAACGAGGCTTGGAACAAAGCAATTTGTCTATCAACATTTCTAGGTAACATGGTTTAGTTGAACGGGTTTCGAGACTGCTGAGGATGCCTTACGGGTGATGAAGCCAGTATTGGGGATCAAAGCTGCCACTGCCGATGGAGACAAATGCCCGGGGTCCATAGCATTGTGCATATTATTGTGAGGGCTTTCGATCGAAGAAACTAGCGATTCGCCACAATTTCCATCATTGCTCAGATCGTTGAATGAATGATACTGGGTGATTGCCGAGTAAACGGTCTGTCTGAGTGAAGGCAGTTGTTGACGCAAATCACGATCCAGTGCGTCGTGACAACTGATCCACGTTCCGGATGCATTCGTCGCCCATCTAACTGTTCTCTGCGACGTGTCGCACACGGCGCCGTTCTGTCCGAAATCGCAACCTTAGAAATCTCAGACACTACAACGTAAAAGCACGCCTGCCATACTGTAATGTTGATCTGCGAGCTATCAAGTGGGTGGAAGCTGTAAGCATAGAGTGGGTTGTCGATCTTCACACGAGAGAGTCTTGAAGCGTGACGGAAACTCTAGGCGTGCTCAGCACTGCAGAGAAAACGGGCTCATTCCAAGGCAAAGCTTGCGCCCAGTCTCAATATGGTAATCGAAGTCTATTTGCTGCGTCTTGGTATGAGGCGTCGGAAAGCCATCAGCGATACTGATAGCAATGCCTGCTGCTTTTGCGGGTTATCTGCGCACTCGGTAAATTTGGGATGATGTTACCTCGAAAAGTAAAATGTACGGTCGATGCCACGTGCTGAACAATAGGTCATGGTGAGGACAATAGCCTACCTGCGGAGGTCGACCATTCGAAGTGTTGAAGGTTACGCCATCCCAGTCGTACCTAGTCGTATGGTGATTGTGTGCAATTTGTAAGACAACCATTATGCTTATCAGGGCATGCTGTGAATCCCTGGCACGAAGTCAGCTAATTTACCCGGCATATAGGGCTCACGAGTCTTACCTACGATTCGATAATAGGAATCGATATTGTTTTGGTCTATTGCCTGGAAATATCTCATAGCCAGAAGAAACAAATTCCACATGATGGGGTCTTGCTGGAGCTGCCGTATCTCTAGCCGAGGGTGTACGCTGCCTATCGCCCCGGTGATTGCATAGTGTGTACCTGGGCATTGTCGTATTTCCAAATTATCAGTTGGGGTGCCACAGACCTTTCCCACAAACCAAATAAATGAGGCGAGGTAGCAAAACAACAGCATCATGAGCTTGCCACAGGGCGAGTATGCGAGGAGATGTCCAACTTGGAGGCGGAAAGAAGGTTCTTATTATACGGACTAGCCTTGGCACCGAGATAGGTGCATGAACGTGCTGCAACTGGAGCACCAACATATTCAATGCAGTACAAGGCAACACACATGCTCAGTGACGATTGCAAGTGGCTAGTACCGTGTCGCAGTCCCAATGAACATAGCTTCGTATACTGTGGCATCTTCGTGTCTGTCACTGTGGTCCACAAGTAAGCGAAAATCTACTGTTGGGTTGTATAGACGGAAAAGTCGTGATTTCCTCGTGTTAATATGGTTACACTTTTCATGGAATATGCAGCCTAAGGCTATACATACGCTTGTATACATCGAAGGGCGAACTTTGGTAACTACTGGTTGAAATACGCACTGACAAGTTACTTCATAGGACGAGGCACGCTTCCTGATCCAATCGTTGATACTATCCAGTTTCTTGTGTCGGAATCCTCGATTGAGCTACAAGTGCACGTTTTGCTACTCCTCAGTCTACATGGTTTTCAAATCGGTAACTCGTTACCAGACTTTTCTCGGAAGAAGCTTGGTTGGATACCTGAGAGAAGATAATGGAAGCGCCGCTGCACACAATTATGTGACAATTGGCTTAGCATTAGGGACGCATGGTCGCCTGACAAAAGTCGAATTTGAAGCTGAAGATCTGTTGTTTTGAAACGTAGAATATGGAACGAACATAAAGAGGTTGGGCTTAACCGTTGAGGACAGTAATGCCAAAGGGTCTAAATTGTACCATACATTGTTGCGGAGTGAAAAGAAAAAATCGTGCACTGATATAGTGTAGAGGGTTAATGAAATGCGCCAATCCATGGCAGGATGAAGATACAAGTTGTAGACACAAGGACGAACAGCCACTGTGGCGCTCATTTATAAGCAGCACAGCCACAGTTATTCCGCATCCGGTAGTCACGGTGAAAAGGTTGATGACATCACTAAAACACTCTGCCGAGCTCTTTCAAGATCACACAGTCATTCATGATATATAATGTCTCGGGAAATTGAGCCTCGCCCGTCTCTATCGTGGATAATGTAACTCGCGCGGGTCGCGGTTATTACCCGCTGGTCAAGGTCCAGCTCCAACGCAGCTCGCTTGTAGTGTGTTTACGCGCTAAACCGACGCACTTTGAGTGTAAACATCTCCCGTGCGCACGTTCTACATCCTTCTCAAAGTGAACGGTTGACATCGATTGTCGCCAGTCGAGACATTTGCTCGTCTATTTGCTTCATTTCCCTGCCTTCGGCTTCTACGGCAACGACACCCAAGTGCGCTAACATATCCGGATGCTTTACATTACTCTTCAGATATTTGCCATGCGGGGCAGTCACATATGGTCCCGACTCGCGCGCAAATCCCGATAATTTTTCCGATTACTTTGCCAAGGGCTTGCGCTGCTGAAAGTCAACTAGTGAGATTGGGCTTCCGGGCTGCTATAGTGCGTTCCAGTCGCATGCAATCTCGCAGGAGACACAAAGTTGCTTGAGCACGGGCTCGTTCGCGCGAAATCGAATTGAAGCATCAACCTCGGCATCGACATGGTACATGCCGTCCAATTACACTCGCTGTCATGGATAGCCTTGTCTAGACTCTAAGCGATGCGTTCAGCTCTCGATACTTGGGAACTTCACCGCTTCTCGAGCCGCTTCTCGAGCCTCGTCTATGTCTGCATGATCGCTCTGAGGCTTCTGCCGACCGCGTGTCCGGTCTGTGACCTTTATGGCTACAGGTATCCTTGTTCACGGAGGCGTAACAGGTGAGGCACAGATATCTACAGAAGGCACGCAACTGGATGCTCCCCTGTCATGTATGAACGTACCTTGCAACTCATAGGTTCCACTAGACACTTCCATCCCACGAATGTATGACCGGCGTCAATATCACCGTGTTCTGCCGAGTCTATCCATCGACTGAAAGTCACACACTTGTGATACAATGAAAAGAAGCAAAGATGTTACCAGCTGCCTCAATCTCCCATTGCTCAAACGAGGCACCTTTTCTTGTCCTTCTCTTAGTCTGAGTAGAATCACTCCAAAGTATTCCCGGGATCGGACATGGCTCCATACCGAGGGTACCCACTTATGCGTGCGCCAACGCTAGCAAGGTGATCGGCACCGCGCCACAAACATGTCAACATCAAAGGACAAGCTAGGAACACACAGCGTTTCTTGCACCTAGTCTTTTTCTGGAGGTAATAGTACAACGCCCGCATTCGATTCTCCCGACATGATGACTTGTGGTGAGGGATTGTGTGAACCATAAGCATAACAGCTGTTCTCGTTCTCAAGTCTCCTGCGCATCAAGCTAAGGGCAGAATATTCCGTGTGGATGCAGAATTGCTTCGCCGGTTCATACTCAATCGTGAGCTTGTGGAAATTGCGTACGCACATCCCCCGCATTATCTCTCGGCCCTTTTCAAGGCGTACCTCATCGCAACGTCACCCGCCGATGCATCACTAGGCTGTGTACTTGTCCTCGCGATTCTGAGTACTCTTGGGCTCCCGCCGGAGCGGGTCCCATGCTTCCCGCCATATATCTTGGCACTGCACCAGCTCAATAAAACCGTGGAACAAACCGTAGCGATAGTAAATCGTTCAAGCCGTTGTACGTACTACGCGGATCTAGCAAAACCTCTAACCCTCTGAGTACCTCGCTTGAACGTAACCGCGGCCGAGGGTCCAGCGTTTGTGGCCTTGGGTACTGTCCGGAGTTACTCCACCGCCTTCTTTTCCTCATTCTTACCGGGACCGTGGGCGTTACGAGCGCCCCCCTCTTCTTGTGAGATTGGCACCGTGCGTCACTCCATGTGGCGCCGCGTGCGTCCGCTCAGCGCTTGTGCTGCAACACCCAGCCCAGCGTCAGCTTCTCTGTTGCCGATGACGAGGGACACTGGAGCACTCACGTTGCCAAGTTTTCGTGTTCATATGCTTTGTAGTGTGCCCCAGCCACTTGCCTGCTGGTGGTTCGTAATGCACCAATGAGGTCGTGACCCAAACATGCAGGCTCAACCAAATCTATACTCATAGTTCATGGTGCTCAACTTGCAGACCAGCGTGTCTCAACATCGGCAGAAGCATCATCCACATTTGTGACCGATGAGTACCTCACTCGCTTGCCATCAGCACGCTCACACAAGGCGCATTTGCTAGCGAATCGAGGCTCGAGCGATTGATCCCTCCCCATGCATATGCGGCTACTGGATGGATGCATGGAAGAGCCTTCCTAGAGCGCGACTAGCCTAAGCTCTTACTTCATCGAGCAGCGACGCTGATTCCATGCACGAGCAAGGTGCCGATGGGCGCAAAATTTCTCAGCCTGAAGCCATCGTTTGCGCCCGCCAGCTTCCGTCCGCCGTCTGCTTCATCTTGTCAGAACCGATGCGTGCCTCTTCTACTGCTGAGACATTCTGATACATGAAAGTAGAGTAACGACAGCTTGTCACGTTGTTCAAAGTCACAAAGTGGAGCGCATCCTGGGCTTTTCTCGAACGAGCTCGCTCTCCACCCCTCACAACGCCTCTCGGCGCCATACGTCCCTCAGCATCATCGAACCAACCACTTTCCTTCTATCCTGGGCCCATGCAACACTACGCATCCAGGCCTCATTCTCCCCACCAGCCCAGCCCTCTTACATACCTCGAGCCAATCACCACCTTGGGCCCAGCCGACCGCATATCGGACCCACTAACGCACATTGTTCTCTCGTCTCGGGATCAAAATTGCGTGCGACCTGCCAGCTCCCTCTCCACAGATCCCTTGTGCGGTCTGTCGCTACCGCCTTACCCAGCATTGCTTTCAGCTCACATGATTGAAACTTCGTGCGGAGCCGCGAGTAGTAAATTTCAACGTCTTAGCATGACAACAAGACGTCCTCGGGATGCTAGCCGGCCGTCTTCGCGACCACTGTTGTTATTTACATAGCATGCGACCGCAGAGGCACGGTAGGGGCGGAAAGAAGGAAGAAGGAGGCAAAATTATATTGGTTTAGCTATGATTACCGGGTGCGAGGTTGCTTTCGGGGAGGTTGCAGAAAAGGTCGGAACTTGTTGTTGTCTCGCCGCTTAACGATTGGTGTGGCAGCTGTTGTCGACGCGAGGCTCATTTTGGCATTGCAAAACAACAACTTACTGTCTGCAAAACGCGGCAAAGACGCCTTCACCGACACTCTTGATCGAAAGTATTCTACGACTGATGTCAGACGCAGCGACACAATGTGAGACATAATCTATCGGCGAGCAAATATTGGCCCGGTGACGGTGCTCTTGCCTCGTTTGAGGATAACGCAGAGTTGGACAGGACATTTGACGGGAGCAAGGTGCAGGATATCGCCACTGCACTGACAGTGAATCAGGCCCGAGGGTATGTCGTACGCTACGAGAACATGTCCACGGTGGGGCGACCGGTCAAGACGCTCTGACGAAGGACTGATTTTAGCATCTTGTGACGCCCTTTCTGCTCGTTATGGCAGGCATTCCCAGCTTGGTCCGCGGTGAAAAACGGACAACGCCACGCGGAGTCGTTTGTCACAGCTGTTATTGATTACCAGACGGATGCCCGGGTGAATGCCTCAGAAGATTCAACCAAACGGTGCCCGCCACGTCAGAGATCTCCGATGGGGCATGGCTTTGGCCCATCCTAGCGTCGTCCCGGATGCCAGATGATTGCCTCGATATGCGATGGCGGACTAGGTGCCGCATAAACTTCACGCCATCCTGTTATCTAACAGACACATGCCTGTCAGCGTGCATATCCTAGCGATTCAACAGTGGCGGCATGCGGGAAAAGCAGGCCGGCGAACGGGCAATTGATCAGCTGAGGGAAATGGAGCGGTTGTGCAATGCACCCTGCAAGTGCAGAGGATGGTGGACCACACTAAGGTGGCATGGTAGGACCGGACGGATGCCCGAGTGCGGATGTGCAGCGGTTGCAGATAAGGTGACTGGTCGACGATGCCTCCAGCCCGTAAGAGTGAGGGGGTTGGGAACGCTCATGTCGGGCAAGGGTGGCGGCATGCCCATCAGGGAAAGGTGACGAACGGTCAGAATAGTGTGGTTGTGTCTTCCCGAGCCTATGCGTTAGTTAGCCCATCTGCCACAGTGAACCGGAAACGACGCGAGCAAAATTACACGCCGGGGGGGATATGCGGCACGCCATAAACACGAAAGGAAACGGAGGACCAGGAGAATTGCCAGCGTCCAACCAAAGTGCCCGTTGCACATGTGCTCGAGCGCTGTCCCGTGAGTTGCACGCACTCAACCGACACTTTCATGGCAGAGCCAGGGAGGGCTTGATGGCGAATAACGTTCCGTAGACTTCTACTGTTCCAGCCAAAGGCGTAGAATAGAAACCTGAGCATCATTGGCCAATCGCTTCCCCTAGTGATAAACGACTCGTGGAGCGGACTGCGGTTCGGCAGAGACTATCAAGCACGTGACTGGCCTCGCTTCACAAATCTTCAACCTCATGGTTGATGAAAGGCCCGAAATTGTCCAAACAACTTATCTGGCCCCATCGATATGAGTTGGCTGAAACATGGCGACAAGGAACGGATGTCAGTTCCCGCCAGACAAGGAATATTTTGCAGCCAGCGAGCCACCGGAGCATCCAGCCCCTAGCAGATGTGAATATCTGTGCAGCTGGCACGCCGGCACAGCCTAGGGTATCATTGCAGATGGTCTCCGCACTTGCCTAGCGGCTGGACGACAGGTTGGCGTTGATCGTGGCAATGTTGTTGGACGGGACGGGGTGGGGTACGACGCTCATCGACTGACGGACGGGTCATGGCACCAACGCATGGTCTGACAGCGGGAAGGGTTCTTGGGCCATACGCTGGCTTCGATGTCGGCAACAGCGCTCTTGTCTGAAGCATAAATAGCGGTAGGTCGTCCCAAAGATTCACTCCATCAAGCTCCAATCCACCAGCTCCTCCAGTCAAAGCTACCCAGTCTTGACGCTCTGCCACAACTTCAGACGTTGATCTCACTTGAGCCTTCTCTTCCAGACGAGACCATCGGCAAGGCTACTTGCCCATTGCCTCTCATCCAACCGATGTATGTCTTGTCTAACGTTTCCCCATTCGCATAACCCCTGAGGCTCATCGATATCATAGCTCGAGCGATCGTCCAATCAGCACGCAACTGTGTTCCATCGAAGACGCGGAAGGTACGCTACGAGCTCTTGATATCCAAACAATTGTACCATGAGGCTAACGTTCCATCAAACGCCAGGCATCTCCAACTCTTGAACTCTTGAAACATGTGTTTTTACGACATGCACCGATTCGCTTGTGGCGATTGGAAGTGGGGCAACTTCCGCCAGCACTGCGCCAAGGAGTACCGCATGGGCGAAACGTGCGGCATGAAGCTCGTGAACCACACCATCCATGTACCGCAGAAGTGCAAGATCTGCGAGAAGGTCGAGTGCAAGCAGAGGAAGCGGGCCGCGGAAGTGGACCGCATCCACCGCTGGCAGCGCGAAGGAAATAAGTTCCGGGCGTCCATCGACAAATCAATGGACGCGATTGCCAACATTGATGTCGAAATCCGGAACTTGAACTACGAGATGGCACGCCGACGCCAACAGATTGGCGCGCAAGCATGTACGTGAGTCGGTCGCGATGGCGCGGGCGTCTGGAGGCCGGTTTCATATACACTGGTTTGGGACGTGATTTGGACGGAGCCCACACTTTTTCTGGCGTTTGTGGACGGATTGACAGGGAAACGGCCGACGATTAGGACAGAGACGGGCCAAAGGAGATGGGCCGGGCGTTACCTCATACCGTCGCTTGATTTTCATATACCTTAGCCATTGCTTTAATGATGTAACGACGATTTTCATACACCATGATTGGCCGTGTTTTGGTTGTGACGAAGTAGCCGCTGTGCTCTGCGATGGGGGCTGAAGCTGTCCAATCCGTGGAGTGCGCGTGCCGCGAATAAGAGCGGGGAGTGATGGCGCACGGCCCGCTGGGAGCGGCGCGGCGGTTGCTCCGAGGTGGTGAGCGCGAACAATAAAAGTGAAGCAAGTGCGCGCCAGCACCGCCGGCGTCCGCGAGGGCAGCAGCCGGGGAAGAGAGTGAAGGAGGGATGTTTGCGAGCAGGCCGACGTTGAGGTGGGATTCGCTTGGGCTTGGGCAGGCACGCTAACGCTTTAGGGACGCGACGGGCCACTCCCGCATTTCCCCGCGCAGAACCTCCCACCAAACCCGTTCTTGTCGTCAACACCACATGTGCATGCTCGCCTGCATCGACGCAGCGTCGGCAATGCACCTCCAGCGTCCCTCGAGCCGCCCGATGCAGCACCGCGTCCCACAGTCTGCCCGTGACCACCCGTTCTGCGGAGGGCAGCTGCCACCCCATCGCGCCTTCCATGTGCGCCGTGTAGGTGAGGTGAGGTGAACGCAAGCCTCTGCGGAGAGGCGCGCCGGCTACGCAAGAGGTAGTGATCCGGTTCGATCCAGCGAAGCAGCAGCGAGACTGCCGTGGCTCGTAGCGTCCTCCGGCGTCCTGGTCGTCGAAGCCTTCGTTCCCGTTGTAAAACCGTTGTGTTGCCTGTGTCGCATGGTGGTTATCGTGCCCGTGGCACTTTCCCTTCCTAAAAGCTCACTAAGTCAGTAACGAGTCATAACCACCATCCGGCATCCATGATGAGAGGGAACCGCATCATATCATAGCCATCGTCGGCCGGCAAAATCAGCTTCGAAAGCGCAACTTACGTGGCGGTCTCTGAGTGGCCTGTCCTTGCAGTGGTCTGTCTGCTGTTCGTCACCATCGCTGCACTTCTTCGTAAACTGTACAGCACATCACAAGAATACGCCATCGATCGCGTGGCCGATCGCTCGTCTCTTTTGCGGTCGAACGTGTTGCTGAAGTCTGCATCTTGTACCGTGTGCAGAAGTGTGCGGGTCGCGGGTGCGGGCACTGCTCACATTTCATAGCCATTCTGGTTTCCATTCCACCCCATGGCGAGCAGGTCAGGCGCTTATCCTTCCTAGCAAACTTGACGCTCGTGTACGACGCTTAATCTGGGCCGGACGGGTCTGACAGGGACCGTGGAGGCCCAGCGCTGCACTCTGGAGCCAATGAGACAGCAAGACGTGTAGAAGAGGTGGAGAAATCGTCTTCAGGGCATAGGGATGGCGTAGGGCGATTACCCTGGCCAGATGCTGAAGACCCATGTATTGGGCAGGAGAGGTTGTTTATGTGCATAGGCAAAGCGACCCACAGGCCAATGAGAGCGCGAAAGCTGCCTCCAGCTTCCTCCCTCACATTGCCCGATACCCTTCTCATCTTTCTCTACTTCGAATCCGGCGACAGTGTAATCTCTGCGGCTCTCGGCGACGCGGAGGGCTATCACCCAGCGAATCATGAAGACCTTTACCGCTTCTCAACCTCTACCCGCTTCGACTATTCCCTCTTCAGCTCGTCTCGCCTCGACCCGTTCCCGTCAATTATGTGCAGCCGTACCGATGCAAGACATCGGTCAAATTGGCGGGTTTCTAGCATCAGGATGTAATCCAGTCCATGCTCTATCTCTTCACGACTTCACATGCCCTGGACGTGTATCATGGCAGAGACACCTCGCCTAAGCTCTCAACTTCTGCTCTCATCTCAACGAGATTATCTTTCTCCTTCATTTCGCTTCAGCGTCACTGACGCTGTGGGCGCTGCATGTGTCCAACACCACTGTGGGACAAATACAACCAGCCGCGCGGGTGCCCATTTCTGGTACCTGACGCTGTCCCCAAAATGCGGAACCGCAGACGCAATTTTCCAGGTACCGTTCGATCATTCCCGCCTCTGCGGGGTGCAGCAGCGTTTATGTATCGTTTTCTCAATCCGAACATGGAGTCGCCCGTTAGCGCTATAGCTGCGCCAAATAATGGCACGTGCCTCCAGCTTCGCGCTTGTCACCCCTCACCAACTACCAATTATGCACCCACAGAGCCATTTGACTAGGAATTTGACGGCTTCGTCCTGTCCTACCAGCGTCAAGCCCTCGACGACTCGCGCAATAAGAGTGTTTCGCAAATCGTAAGACCTTTACTTCCCATCTTCGGGTCGGCCAATCAGCATGCGGAACGTCTACTTCGAAAGCCGCCCAGGTACCCAACGGAATGTCAAGGCGCTAACGTTTCTGGAAACCCTCGCAGACGTTGATCGTGCCATTTTTTGAGCTGTAGCACGTCTATCTCCGTGTGCAAATCCTTGATTTCGGTATTTTCCTGCATTTCACGGGGTACAGCTCGGCAATTCTCCGGTCTTATAATATAGCAAATACATCAGTCGGCGCGTCGTCGTTGGCTGGGGTCTTCAACCGGGAATCTCCATAGACGCGTCCGCTTCGACTACAATAGATGCCTAGAGCACGCGCAATTCCTGCCGAAGCTCTTTCGCAGATTCAGTATGAGCACGGAGCTTTTCATGCAAGGTCCAGCGGATACTTTTCCGATGGCGCTGCGCCCTTGCCGTCTGTTGAGGATGGACAAGTCGTGTCGTAATCGGTGCTCGTTTTCGACTTCGCGAGTCACTTTCGTACCGGTCCCACAAATCTTTTCGGTGCAACTATCTTCGTTTTGGATAGTCTTCTCTCTATCATGTCTATTTTTTCATGTACACAACAGACCAAATTGAGATGACCGCGCCTCATGCCCACGTGATGCAACGCCAGCGGCCTCGAATGCAATCTAATGTGACAATTCAAAAGAGAAACAAACGCTTGTTCATGATGGAAACTCCGCGCCATATTCACGAGCTCATTTTCTCCTCTCAACCGCACCATCTCCATCGCTCCTTCCCGACGCCTTCGCGCCTTCCTCCTCCGGCGATGTGACATCGATCAAAACCTCCTTCGTGCTCGCCGCCGCCGACGCATTCCCGGCAGTCTGCTTGCTCCACAACTCCCAGTACTTCCCACTCTTTGCGATCAACTCCGCGTGCGTGCCTCTCTCGATAATCTCGCCCTTCTCCACCACCAAAATGCAATCCGCATCGACGATGGTGCTTAGTCGATGCGCAATGACAAATGTCGTCCGGCCTCTGCTCAGCTTCTTGAAAGCCTCCTGGATCTGCGCTTCGATAGCCGAGTCAATAGCCGACGTCGCCTCATCCAGCATCACAATCTTCGGATTCTTGAGCAGCACCCGCGCGATGGCGATGCGCTGCAGCTGGCCGCCGGAAAGCCGCACGCCGCGCTCGCCGACCTTGGAGGCGTAGCCGTCGGGGAAAGAGATGATGTCGTCGTGGATGGCGGCGGCGCGACAGGCGTCTTCAATCTCAGCGTCTGTGGCGTTGAGCTTGGCGTATCGCACGTTCTGGCGAATTGTCTGGTTGAAGAGGGCGGGATCCTGGGGGACGAGGCCGATGGAGTCGCGGATGCTGGAGAGCGTCACGGAGCGCAAGTCCTGCCCGTCGATCATAATGGAGCCGTTTGTGACGTCGTAGAAGCGGAAGAGCAGCTTGAGCATTGTCGATTTGCCGCCTCCCGTCTCGCCGACGAAAGCTAGCGTCTTGCCCCCCTCGACTGTGAAGTTTACGTTCTTGATGATCTGCTTGCGCGCGTCGTAAGCGAAGTCTACGTCTTTGAATTCGACCTTTCCGGCCTTGACCACGAGTTCTTGAGCATTGTCGTGGTCGGAGACGCTGGGCTTTGTGTGGAGGAGCTGAAGGAGACGTTCTGCGTCGATGAGACTGCTGGAGATGTGGCGGTAACTGTAGGACATCATGTAGAGGGGGCTCATCATAGTGCCCCAGTACATGATGAAGGTGATGAGGTTTCCTACTGGCTTTCCGCTGTAAATGATCTGGTGGATCGCGAAAATGCAGCACGCCGTAAAGCCGAAGGTCATGAGCAGATCTTGTGCTGCGTGGCCACCCACAGAGCGGAAATAATATGCGTAATGAGCCGAAATCGTGCTTCGGATGTTGGTTCGATAACGCTCGGTCTCGTGGTCTACCCTATTGAAGTATGCGACGGTCTGCCAGTTGTGGACTGTCTCGTTGACGGTCGTGTTTTCTGTACGCTGCTTGGCAACATACACCCTCCGACGGGCCTGAGACCAGGTTGTGAAATAAAGCCCTAGCCAGATGTATCCGAGGCCCATGAAGAGGACGAGGAAAGCCATGTAGGCATCGAAGAGGTGCGTGACGTAGTACATCGCAATGATAAGATCGACAAGGATGGGGAAGACCTCGAACAAGACTAACTCAATCAGCGAATTGAGTGAGGAAGCCTGCTCAACAGCCTTCAGCACCTCGCCAGAGTCCTTGGCGGTGTGAAAGTCCATTGAGAGACTCATGAGGTGTTTGTACGCCAGTATCGTAATTCTCTCGAAAGCTTGGTTACCAATGTATGTCTCGGCAAAGTTATCTATGATACCGAGACCGCTGTAACTGTTGATCCAGCGGTATAATGTCCACAGTCCGATGTCGCCCCACGGCATCTCATGTGCGCCTTGAGTAATCTTATTGGTGATGATACCAAGCTGTCGCGGTTCGAGAAGATTAAGTGCACGCCCCTGGATCAAGTGAATGAGTCGAAGGAAGAGAGCGAGCATGATTCTCCAGTCGTCCTTGGGCCATAGGTAGGGCAGGAAAATCATGAAGCTCTTGAGGTATCCGAACCAGCCACCCTGCTCTTCAAGTCGCTTTGCCTGCTGCTCTTTGATTTCTTTATCAGTAGCCGGGGATTCGTCTTCGTCACTGTCGTCTGGTACTGCCTGTTCGATCGAACCGTATCCCGCGCTCCCATTCGCTTGTGTCGATCCGTTTGCTGTAGTGGATCCATTCGCTTGCGTTCCCAGTAGGGACTGCTCTTCCTCATCCGTCCCTCTTTCGCCTTTTACTGATATCAAGATTAAGAATGAATCTACCAGGAGGACGAAAGAAACGAATGCTCTCGCTGCGCTGATGCTGAGTGGGATGTTGCTATATCGATCATCGAGCGGTAGAGAAAACCCACGAAGCAGGCAGGTTATCGCCTCAAATACGAACTGGACAACGAAACTTCCAAAGTATGGGTGCCAGATAAATGTTTTGCTGGTGACGATAGATGAGCTGAGGGGAATCCAGACCAATACTGATCCTAAGCATCGGATAGCTGCGTGTTGCGGAGCGGTATATTGCAAGTCCGCAATTGATCGGCTCAAGTAGTAGATAAGCTCTGCGACGTAGCCCACCAGTAGAGTGAATGCTATTGTGATTGTGAGGCGCCGGCGTTTCCGTGAGATTGGCTTCGACTTTTGCAGCACGCACATGCCGAACGCCGTCGCGGCAAGGAAGTAGAGACCCACCGAGGGTGCCTGCATGTAATCCAGCAGTACCATCGCGGAATATTGAGCGACGCTACCTCTTGGGTTCGCCATTGCGCTTGGTTTGTCGCAAACGCTTCTCTTGTTGATGGCCAAATTCTTTCCACGCAGGGACCTTCATGCGGTCACACCAACTGCTGCCGACGATGCAAGGAAACTGAAAGACGTTGAGCCTGTTCGCAATCGCGATGAAGCCTTTATTTCACAAGAGGCCGGTGTTTACCGTCACTTGCGGGAACCTGGGGTCCAGCTATTGCACTAGACTAGTTTCTTCGGCTTGTGGAGAGAGAGGCGCAGCAGTTGATCACAGCTGCTGTGGCGCACCTTATTCTCTCGGCGAAAGCGACAAATGCTACGCGAGGATGGTCGACAGGACTACACCATAGGCGAGGGCGATATAAGGCGGCATGAGCTGGATATACTTAAATTGCTGAAGGGTTTGCGACAACGTGCGTCCAGGCATTCCACCGTGCGTGGTGCAACCTGTGCTTCTCGGCGCACAAAATGTGTTTGCGCAAGCAGCTGCTGCCTACACAAATTATTGTTATCGTCGTTTCGCGACACGAACGCGTTCAGTCACACTGTTTGTGGTGGCTGGTCGCGCTCCTAGCTGAGGAATGGTAGCATGGCTGGCGTAGAACAACCCGCACCGCTCCGTCAGCCTTACCTTCGCCACCGCGGTGCGACGGGGGCCGGTGTTTGGCCCCTAAGCAATATACGCATTTGCGAATAAGGGTATAAGTCGACGCGTTTGCACCTGTCCTAGCGCTGCTACGCAAACTGCAGGCAGTGGGCATGAGTCCGCTGACTATGCGCTGAGTCACTGATGATTCGAGCGGCCTCTCAGCTTCAGTCAGCTAGCTCGACGATTTTGTGGGAGTGAGGCAGAAGTATAGCGATGGGACTCTGGGCAAACCCAAGAGAATGTTGCGGTCAAGGTCGTTGCTGCCTAAATCCCCATAGATGCCTTGTGGCTTCCAGAAGCGGCTTAGTATTTATGCTCTGTGTCGCCACCCCTCGACTATTCTTCACACTGATCATCTCAATTTGGATTTCTACAACCTACGGCAAAGGGGACTTAGACTCAAAATTACGAAGCACCTTGAGACCTGCAACAGGAAGCAATAGTATCAATAATATACAAATTATCGCCTTTTCGCCTCACTTCTGCGGCCAGCAGCAAAAGACTTAATCTACACTATTGGCAGATCACGAGATTGATTCATCACTATCGGTGCTCGAGCTGATGTTTCACGCCATCATCGATTCGAAGCGACCGGCGGATTTCAAGAAGTATGACCAGGAGTGTATATGCTATGAAACGAGCACGGAGCAACACCTGAACATCAGACAATGTTTCTGTACACCCAACAGACAAATGTTTGAGGTATCAAGGACACTTTCGGTGATCACATAGAGTAGGCTACGGTAATCACGGTTGAATAATTGCAGGTTCTTCGCCCCTGACTGGCCGCTCACTATCCATCTTCGAAGCATATAGTACAATCTCTTCGCAGTCAAATTGATATTAAAGACAACGTTTCGATCGATGCATGCAAAAAGGTATCTATGCCACACTATTGCTCAACCGCACGGGTACAGTGCCCCATCGATCCTTCGTCTGACATCGTCCCGCCCACCCCTTACCCCGTCGTGCCAATGCTCTCAGACCATCTCAACCATCCCTCGTTTCCTCTACATCTTTGTATAATTCGAACCATGCCCTTACAATCATCACCGGGTTTTACTCCACACCGTCTTCTACCCACCCACACCACTCACCCACACCCTGACCGCCCAGAGCCTTCGTCCGCGGAATTCGTTTGCCCTGAGGCGCCGTGACAACTCCCAGTCCTGTGATGTGACTGGCCACCCCGCGTGCAACCGCCCGTGCTTCCAAACCACCGTTTGCACCCCGCTCCCACAGCGCAGAGCTCAGCCCGTGTGCACTCCGCCGCGTTTCTGACCCAGAAATGGGGTGCCGGGACGCGGGATCTTTGTGAAGACCGTCTGTCCCGCACGCGAGGGCGTTTACTTCCAATGCCGCTATGGCTCTGACTGTAGCAGGGCGGCTGTGTCATGCCATAGTACGGCTATAAGATAGCTGTGGAAGCTCGCAGCCTGTGGATGCGTGTCAATCGTTGACCGACGTCCGCTCGAGTCCTTCGTTTACAAGCTGGCTTACTGGCTGCAGGGACGCCGAGCTGTTCAGTGCAAGGCGTGTGAATGCTCGAGCCTTCCATCTTCTCTCGTTCACGTTCGCAGAGCCGCGTGAGTTGCGGGTGTATATATTGCCTTGCTTTCCGCTTGCTCGCTGCTTGGACTGTATCTACTCGACGAGCGTCTGGTTCGGAAATAAGTAGAGAGGGACATTTTGTAGTGCTACGAAGATACGAGTTCGCCGGAAGCACGTCAAGTGCTAGCACAGCAGGTATGAGCAATACTTGTCATAATTTAAGTTTCGCTATAGCTCACGGTTATAGCTTGATCGCTCGAGCCGACCCCTCTGCCGCCGAATAATCCACATTCACCCCTTCTCGGAACCGATTCACTACTTTCACCGCTTGGGCCTCGACCTCGACCTCGGCCTGAATTACCACTGCCAATGCTTGATAGTCTCTTCACGCCAACACCATCGCAACCTCGGACCAGATCTGCGTCACCCAGACCACGTTCCACCCGCGCTCCTGCAGGTGCAGGCGCAGCCAGCACGAGCCGCACGGGTGCCCTAATTACTTGAGGGGCAAACCGTCCTTACTCACCGCAGTTGAAACACTTTGACCTCGACTCCTCCCTAAGAGGGGCAATCACCCTCGCACCAGCGACCACCCACGCGTGCTTGAACAAGTATTGCGCCTTCTCCCCAGAGGTACGACACTCTCTTCCGCTCATTCGAAAAGCTTTTGCAAGCAAAGGTAAAGAACACTCACAATGTCTTCCCCTAAACCCACGCCCATCCCCACTACCCCCCTCCGCGCGGCCCGCTTCCAGTCGGCCACACCCGGCTCTTCGGTCTCCATGCGTGCGCAATGCAGCGACAACCCGGCGGACTTTGCCATTGTCAAGATCCATACCGCCAAATGTTCCATCTGCGACAGGCGCAACGCAACCGACAAGATGCGCCGCTGCAAAGGTTGCACGTGGCAGATCTGTCGTCCCTGCCAGATCCAGCGCGAAGACAACGGTCGATCCTTGGCCCACGGTAACTCAATGACTGCGACCCCAACAGCATCAACGGCGCGGCGCCGCGTATTCCCCCCTACGGAGATCAAGGATCCTCAGGCTGAGGCCGCGTTGGCAAAGGTCAAGAAAGAGATGGCTGAGGAGGCGCCAGCCAAGAAGAAGACTGGCAAGTCCACCGTGGCAGCTCAAGAGATTACCACTCCTCCGTCCAGAAACGAGCGCACGAAGCTCCAGCGGAAGGCCAAAAAGAATAGGGGTTTGGCTGAGGTCGAAACGGAGTCTGACGATGGTGATGATAATGAGGTGCTGGTGCGTGACCAGCTCTCTCCGTTTGGCGGGCCCGGCAGCAAACGCCGCCTTGATTTTCAAGACGCTTCATCCGCAAACGAGGACTCTCCAAACAAGCGAGCGCGCATGGAGTGGCCGGAGCGAATGAAGGCACCAACGCCTCTTCCCGCCGAGTGGGATATGACGCCGCAGGAGAAAGCGAACCTGCAGGAGAAGATCTACGCCAACCTCGCCGGCGCAAACGGTCTTCGTTCATCGCAGCACCCCTCGACTATGAAAGACAGGTTTGGAGTCGATACCGTGCCTAGTCGCGCATACCCGGGCACTCATGCCCAGGGTCAGCCCGTTGTGTACCTCAGCACTTCCACTCCACGTAGCCGACAAGTGTTGATCCCCAAGACCATTTCGCGCAATGGCAAGCCTCGCAAGTCAGGCGACAAGCTGGTGGCGGAAATCCAGGAGAAGGTAAGAATCAAACTCCACGAGCGCTATGGATGGACATACACTGGAGCACCGCCTGCAGCTGTAAGTAGCAGCGCGCAGGCATTTAGCTGAATCGCGACTAACAACTTGCAGACGGATACCCCTCCCGATGAGCTACCTGCTCGGGAGCCACGTCAAGGCACTCTCCGTGACCTTGTCGACGACGAAGTGCGCACCCTACACCACAACTTGGGCCTGGACGAGGACCAGCAAACCGAGTTGGTCGCAGCTATGAAGGGTGCTGCTCGCAAATGGGGCAATGATATCGTAAAGTCGATGCCAGCAGGCTTCAAGACCATAGCCAAGCCAGGCCTTGATCTTGCACTTGAATACCTCACCTATGCGCAACAGCAACGGGTCGTCGCCCTTGTTCAGATGCAAGCTGGCAACAAGCTGAAGGAGTTTGAGGCCGAGGGCACTCCTTCCTCAGTTGATGCCCAGGGAGTTGGTGGCCCGGAGAACGTGGACGGTAGCCAGGGCGAGCGCTGAGCGGTCGACGTAACGGACATCTCGGTAAGACGGTCCCCCCTGCTGCTGTCAAATGCATGATGATAACTCTTTAGAGGCGAGAGGGAGGCTCTGGTATCGTCACGTCGCACAGCCTCCGAGGCCGAGGCCGTCGCACACAAGCCAGGATCAAGACGACTGGCCGATGCGTGTGCCTGCATTGCATTCACTGAGGCTTTCATGGCAAAGTGGGAGGTGATTCTTCGTCTTGTTCGATTCTAATGACACAGCGTTCCGTTGTGCGGTCGCAATGACCATCGGACTTTGTCATGTTTGGTGTACACAGTGTCTTCTAAGGTATCTGTAGGATATGAGATAGGGTTTTATGAGAGGAAATTATTCCGACACCTGTACATCGTAATTAGACAGCGACTTTTCACAACACTGGAAGCGGTGCTCACGAACGGGGCCGAGGTAGCGGATGTGCCACTAGATCACGACGATGGTGATGGGTGACGTGAGGGTGAGGCGAGTGCACACAGCGCATGAATAAGAATATGAAGAGATGATGGAATGGTATTAGCGCAGTAGATGCCTACTGACTGACGCAGATGTAACAGAGGAAATAGGATCCGAGACATGTCTGATGGAGCTAAGAAATTGGGGGTGGGTATCAGAACAGCCCGAGGGACAGGCACAGTAAAACAAGCAATAGCGGCGTGCGACAAGCCCTGCCCTAGCGCAGATGGTGGGCGACACAAGGACGTTACCGTTTCCTGTCGCTCAGGGCCTCGCCAAACTGGACCGTCAGAGCCCCAGACTCAATGGGCTCGACCCGCTCCCAGCTTCCCTCGGCGTCGTTGGAGCTGCCGACGACGCTGGCCAACCAGGCGGCCTCGTCTTGGTGCTGGTCGTCGTGGGCAGAGGATGGGCGGCTCGCGGACTTGATGGGCGGGAAGCGCTCGTTGAAGAGGCGCAGGTACTCGGAGTGGTGGCTGTCGTCGGTGTAGGCGGCTTGCGAGACGTGGATCAACTTGCTGAACAAGGGATGAGCGCGGGCGGCATGGGGGCAGGAGCGACGGGACTTACTCGGAAGTCTGAGCGCAGATACGCTCCAGCGCGTCTCGCTGTCTCCTGATCTCTTCGGGGTCGGGTTGGGGCAGGCTGTGGGCGCTCGGTTGATTGATGCTGCCATATTGCGGCTGGTAAGGGTCCCCGAGGAGATGAGAGCTGTCAGACCGCTGCAAGGGCGCGAGATATGTGTTAGCACATGGTCCGCAGAGGCAAGACAGCTCGGTTATGCGCGCGCGAGCAGAAGCAGAACGGGGCGCTCACCTCAGCGTCTGAGGGCCGCCGGGCGAGGCCCAGGCATGACGAGCAGATGCCCATGGAATGGGAGCGTGCAGCTTGCGGCGGGCTGGCACTGGCAGCAGCACCGCGCGGACAGCCGCGCGACGAAGGACGTCAAGCACGCAGAGGCGTTGGATGCGAGTACAGCCACCGTTATGGCTGCGGGGGCATGTTGGGGCAAGCAATGGGCGGGGCTGGCTGTGGTGGTGAGCGCGCTGAGGCTGTCGGTCGTGCCTGCGCTGTTGATGGCGGGCCGGCACGGACCCCCGGCCGCTCCTCATTCGCCCGCCACCACCCTCACCCGGTCCATCCATACACACGTTTGCTTCCTGCTCCGACCCAACCTGAAACACACTCAAGCGCTCAAGCTCATTCCATCGCACGTTGAGAACCATGGCGTTGACGACACCACAGTGCACACCGAGGGAGAGCCGCCGCGCCTTCCTCCACGTCTCGTATCGCACGTCTTCGCCCTCATGTCCCCTTTCGCATAGTTGTCCCATCCAAATCAAGTCATTCAATATCCAGTCTTTGTGCCCCGGTGTTGCAGCCCTGACTTGTCCCGCCCCTCCTGTCATTGGGCCTTTGTAGCGCGTCTACGTGTCTCGACGCGCTCTCCCTTCGCGCCTCCTCAACACTTCTCGAAGAGGAAGCGGCCGTGTGGGATATGTTGCCACACGCGTGGGCAAGGAGTCTTGGCAGGCCACTCTCGACATTCCAGCCTGCTCAGAGAGGCATCGCTGCTGCCAAGCGCCCCAGACAACCTCCTCGATTTCGCGGTTATCAGCTGTATCTGTCTCGACTCCAGCACCACCAGCATTCTCAGTCCTGGTTCCACCCAAGGTCATTTGCGAGTCACGCCTTCACGCGAAACAATTCCAGTGTGTGGGTCCTTGCCAAATTTGTACCTCTGATCCCGTCTGCAAGGCGCATTCTAACGTGGGAATAATCTCGATGGCTGTCAGGATGGCGAACACGCCCTTCATCTCGTGTCCCGACGTAGTTGCCACTTATAAAGGTACTGTATCTGGATTCTGGCCAGGCATCCCCTCCCAGGAACCCCCGCGGGACCTTTGTTGTTAATTGATCGGAGCATCTCTCACTCGCTCGAGTGCTCCATCATGTACATCTCTCGTTCATTGTTGGCTTCGGCTGCCTTTCTTTCCTTTTCCATACAGACTGGAGCGCGAGTTACGCAGCAAGAGTCGGATGCAGAGCAAGGACTAGCTGTCGCCCACGACCAGTCGAGGCTCCAGAACATCCTGCAACGATGGCCTCTCAACAAGGTCTTCGGCAAGAGGCAAGAGGTTGAGGCTTTCACGGACGTGCAATGTCCCACAGATGACTTGTACATTGTGATATTGGAAGCCGCGCCTTCTCCTGCTGTACAGACACTATGCAACAATCTACTCGGCATCCCGCCAGCAACTATTACATTGTCTACCACTGCTATCGTGTAAGTCAACCGCATATGCAATGAGTTTGGCTAACAAGGATCAGCACCAACTTCACCAGCACAACCGCTACTTCGACGCAGACTATCCACGTATCCACCACAGTCACCGAGATAGCGACCATCACCCCCGCTGCGCTCTTGCGAAGAGATGCTAATGTTGCCGCCCAATTTGCCTTTGCGAACGCGATCATGTCCGATGTAATTGAAAATGGCGCGAATGCTGCAGCATTAGCTGCTGCTACCCCAAACCGAAAGCAGGAAGAGGCCCTGTCCGGGTTTGGAAATGCTTGCTCGTGTGAGACGGTCCAGCCGCTTTCCACCACCACAATAACCAGGACGTTTCTCTCGAACGAGGTAAGTTTGTGGCCCCCTAACTCAACACTGGCTCATGCCACTTCAGCACGTAATTGTAGGAAAGAATGTATTGCGCGTACTGACGAGATACCAAACTAAGACCATCACTGCAACTGCAACTGTCGCTGTCGGCCTCAATATAACTGCAAATCCGCTTGGCTCTGGCGGCTCTAGCGCTCTACCTTCTGCCTCGGGTGGCTCTGGGACCGAGGTCCTGCCTTCCGGCTCTGCAAGCTCAGAGCTTGTGTTTTCGGACACGGCTGCTCTGAGTGGTGCAAGCACGGTGACAGTACCTGCGTCCATAACAAGCCCGGCATCTATCAGCCTGGTCGCCAGTGGTTCAATCCTGCCCGTTTCTCCTCCCTCGGCTTCAAGCGGATCGTCAGCCCCTGTTGTGATTGGTATTCCCTTCGAATGCCCAACAAACGGCACCGGCCTCGACAAAGCCAATGGACTCACCCCCCAGTTCATCGTTGGTGATTTGCGATTCGAATACTCCGTTCTGTGCGATACCGCAGTAACTGATTCCAATACTCTGGCTGGCATTCAGAACGTTGCCAACCAGACGGCTTGCGCCGCTCAATGTTCGCTCGTGAACAATCGCTCGCAGAGGCAGCTCTGCCAATCGGCTTCCTTCGTGCCCAATCCTGGTGCATCCGACGGGCAATGCTTCCTGCATGGATCAGCGCAAAACTTCGCGCGTCAACCTGGCAGTGTTACCGTCCTTTTGACGCAAGTGTCATCCAAGTCCGACAAATGCAAGTCCGTCGACCTGGTCAATGGTCCGAGCAATGTTACCCTAGATACCGCCGAGCTCGTAGGCAATGTTTTGACCGAGGGCTTCTCTCTCTCGACGCCTGGTCTAATTACCCGATCGGAAACAGGCGGCGTCTACAAAACCTTCTGGTCTAGTGGCTTCACAGACTCAGTAGGAGCTTATCATTACAGTTGGTTTGAGGTGTACGCTTCTTCTAGCGCTTGGTGGGCAGCCTACGCTACCTCTTGGACTTGTACTGTCAAGAACACACCCAAGACTATTATCATCCCGCAGCCCGTTGCGAACTTAACATCCGTCTTCATCGACGTTACAACAATCGTCGAAAATGGCACTACCACCATCATCTCTGGTACATCGACTTTTAGCGCCACTGGTGGTGCGGGTGTGGTCTTCCCTACTTCAGTTGCAGCAGTTGGTACTGGTGGAAACGGTGGTTTCACCTCTGCTGGCGCCATGGAAACTGCATTTGCCACAGCAGGTGCAGGTGTGAGTGAAATCCCGGCACCAACTTCGGCACCCGGTGTCGCCAATGAAACAGCAATCGTGATCGTCGGAACTGGCTCGCAAGGTGTCGCCTCGGTACTTATCTCTGGGAGCGCCGCCACCCTCAGCTCCATCGGAGGCGGTGGCGTTATTTCTGGAAGTCCTGTTGCCGAATCGAACTCGACCGCGGTTGTGTCTGAAGGAAGTGCCGCATTCACTCTCTCGCAAGCTGAGTCTGGTGCCAATGCTACTATCGGTAGCGGTGGCCAGGGCGTCGTTCAGTCTTCTGGAAGCTCTGGCTTCAGCATTGCGGGTGCCCTTTCCACGGGCGCCGGTACCGAAGGCTCAGGCATCATTCCTCCCTCGCCGACTAACGGAAGCGTCGTAGGCACCGGCTCAGTTGCTGTATCCAGCTCCAATGCTCCTGAAGGAGTGCAGAGCCCAGCACGCATATCTACCTCTGTGTTTGTCCTCCCTGCCCAGCACGGATATGGTTCCCCGACTAGCTCTGCAGCAGCAAGTCTGCCAGCCAACTCTACTGCTGTCGCGGGATCTTCCGGAGGCGCACAGTTCTCTGAGTTCGGAGTGACAGCGACCTTCAACTTGACCGGTGGAGCTTCCGTTATACCACCACCTCCGGTTGGAACTGGAGTCAGCTCCGCAGTAGAAGGTGTAACTGCCAACTCTACAGGAGTTGCTGGGTCTTCTGGAGGTGCGCAATTCTCCGAATTTGGAGCGACAGCCACCTTGAACCTGACTGGAGGTGTCTCAGTTGTGCCGCCACCTCTTGTTGGGAGCGGAGCTAGTTCTGGTTTGCCCGCGAATACCACCGTCGTTGGAACTGGAGTATCTTCCGCCGGTGGTGCAGAAGTCACTTTTGCCGGAAGCTCGGCTGTGATCTTGTCAACGGGAGGTTCTGGTTCTTTGGGCCCTCTTCCCGCTACCGTCAATGGCACTGAGCTTCCGCCTTCGCAGGCCCCCAGCCCTTCTCTTCCCACAGGAACAAGCTCGCCGTTCACACCTTCGAATGAGACCGCTCCAGGCGTTAGTTCGGCAGAAGGTGCTCAGAACTTCACTGTGTCCGGCGGGACTGCGATAGCCTCAGCTTCTGGAGGATTTGGCGTGAGCCTCCCATCTGGAGTACCAGTTCTTAACGCCACTGCATCAGTCGGTGAAGGTGTGGCTGTTATCTCTGAATCTGGAGCTGTTTCGGTGATTCTGTCCACAGGGACATCGAACGTCATCCCTCCAGCGTCTGCCAACGTCTCTATTCCTGCGCCGACGGGATTCCTGTCTGAGACCGCATCTGGCGCTGTACCTTCACCCAGTGGCAACAGCACCGCTCCTGAAGAAGAGGAAGAGGGGGGAGGATCTTTCGGAGCCTTCAACTTCTCCAATGAATCTACTGAAGGACCTGAGGTCGCATCTACTGGCGGGGTACCACAGGTATCGGAAAATGCAACCCTACCCGCATCGGTGAGCGCGACCCCAAGCCCCAGCTTGAACGGTTCTCTTCCAGCTGGTACGGCCGTCTTTGTCACGTCTGGCGAGATCGTTCTCTCGACTGCGGCCTTCGGAAGTGGCGTCGTGTCACCCCTTGGAACCGCTCCTGCCTCGGGAGCTCAGAATATTTCGATTTCTGGAGGCACTGCCATTATCCTACCAACAGGAACAGGCGGTGTAGTGCCCGTCTCGGCGAATCAGACAATAAGCGCACCAGCAAGCCAGCCCCCTAGTCCTAGCACATCGAATACTGAGGACGAATTCAACAACTCCTTGAGGGACCGTACTGGTAGGCCTATCACCCGCACCAGCGCTACTGCCCCTCTAGGAACCGCGCCGATCGGGACCGGAGTTTCTGCGCTTCCCGTGAACTCCACTGCCTCTCTGGTCGGCACCGCTCCCTTGGTGACCGCCCCCGTCATTTCTGGCAGCCCTGCACCAGTCTTGAACTCTACTGTCGCTAGCGGCACTGCTCCTCTGGTATCAAGTCTTATCGGAACCGGAAGTCCTGAGACTCCCGTGAATTCGACCGTTACTCCTATTGGCACCGCTCCTCTTGGCACTGCACCTTTGGCTACTGGAGGTTCTATGCCAATCGTGAACTCTACTGCTGCCCCTGTTGGCACAGCTCCTCTAGTCACTGCGCCAGTAGTGATTGAGAGTTCTACTCCTACCGCCAATTCCACAATTCCACCACCGCCCTCAATTCCAAATAGCGGGTATGGAGTGAAGTCATCATCTACTGTTGCATCAGCTTCCGTTAGCGTAGCCCCAGTGTCCGCAAACTCGAGCGCTGTGTTCCCCACTGCGAGCGGAAGCGTCGAGCAACCTTCGGTCGTCATCCCAGCACTCACCGCAAATCTGACTTTACTTCTCCCCACGGCCAGTGGAAGTACCGAGCAACCTTCCGTAGTCATTCCTCCGCTCTCTGTCAATCTAACCGTGGTTCTTCCTACGGCCAGCGGTAGCGTTGAGCAGCCTTCTGCTTCCGTCCCGCTACTGACTGCGAATTCAAGTGCGATCTTCTCAACCGCAAGTGGTAGCGTGGAGCAGCCATCTGCTGGGTTACCACCCGTTCCTGCGAATCGGACTGCGTCCTCGAGCGGTGGCGGCGAATTCCCCTTCGTTACCGGTGAACAACCCTCTGTAACGCTTCCTCCGCTGTCTGCCAACTCGAGCGCGGTCTTCCCTACGGCAAGCGGCAGTACTGGACCGGATTTCTCAAACTCAGCAGACGATCGACTTGGCCGCTCGAGATCCCGTACGTCGGCCGGTCCAAGTGGATTGCCGCTCGCTACGGGCAACGTGACCTTATCTGGCACTGCACCGATACCAACGCTCAATGCATCGTTGCCCGGAACTGCTCCTTTGACGGCTGTCTCCATCCCGCTGGGCACTGGTGCAGGTCTCAATAGCACACAGCTATCAGGTGCGACGGGATCTTCGTTCGTTCCCGTACAGTCGGCAGTAGGTCCATTCGGTTCCTCGGCCGCTCCCGTAATTTCTGTCAACGCATCACTCCAAGCGACCGGGCCAAGTGCTGTACCGGTCCAGTCCGCCAACATCACGTCTGTCCCGCTTGCGACGGCTGCTTCAGGTACCGCACTCATCACGTCTGCCAACTCCACAGCGTTCCTTCCGACAGGTACTGCACCGCCTGCTAATTCGACGGCGTTCCTGCCCACGGGCACTTCCGGGCCTGACTTCTCGAACAGCGAAGCCCCACGCCGGGGCTCCGTCTCAAGATCGACCGCGCCTGCCAATTCTACAGCCTTCCTCCCAACAGGGACGGCTCCAGCCTTGAACTCGAGTGCTCCGTTTGGTACAGCTTCGGGCTCGCTGCCGATCCCTCTGTCGACTGGTGTCGTTCCCATCCCTCTTAACTCGAGCGCACCAATCGGAACAGGCTCAGGCTTGCCGCAGATTCCTCTCTCCACAGGCACTGCACCCTCACAGGGCATCTTCACTGTACCTGCCAATTCGAGCGCTCCAGTAGGCACCGCTTCAGCGCCGGTCCCTCTCTTCACTGCAGCCTCGATTTCCGCCGCCGTTATTTCGGAGAACGTCACGGTCCCATTGGGAACTGCTGTAGTCAGCGCTTCTCCAACTCCATTGCACAACGTTACCATTCCGTTGTCGACTGGCGTCGCTTTGAACGCAACAACCCCATTCGCGACCGGGACTGGCGCTTCGGTCACACCATCTGCCTCGTTGAATGGTACGGAAGGCTGCCCCACACCAACCGCCGTAGTTGTCCCTCACACAGTTGTCATCACCACGGTCTCATATGAGACTTTGCTCGTCGGGCCTTCCACGTGCGCTCCTACCGCCTCAGCAGGTCTCCTTGGAACAGGGTTCCTTGGACTCAATGCTACTCTCACTACCGGTACTGGAACAGCTGCCGCGTCGGCAACCTCTCCGGTTGTCACTGCGCGCTCATACCGCCGCACAGGCGACGTAGCCACCCCACAGCAGATCGATCAGGCTTGTGCGGATAACGATAACATAGTCATCAATCCCGACTTCTCATTCGAGGCTGCCAATACCGCGTTCGGCTGGACCACCAAGGCTGACAACCCCACCGTCATCTTCGAAACCCAGAACTCTGGGACCGCTCAGTTCGCACGCGTCCTAGCTGCCGCCACAAACCAGGCAATGACGATCAGCCAGCCACTGACGCTATGCCCTGGCAAAGAGTACAGATTGAGCAGCACCAACAGGCAGGGCAATCTCATGTCTAAGTGCCAGGCGGCCTACTATATTGGCAACGACTTTGTATATGCAGCAAGTCCGCAGGAGACATTCACGAGGAGACAAGAGTTCTTCACTGCGGGAATCACGCCGGCAGACGTCAGCCAGGACTTGAGGGTCGTGGTGACATGCAACGGCGAGGCGGGCATCCCAGCTGGGACCGATAATGATGGGTACATGAACCTGGATATTGATGATGTGGGTGTGCAGATGGTATAAAGTATTGTATCAATGGGAGATGGGAGGATAGGATAGGATAAGACAGGAATGGATAGGAAGGTGAAAAAGGCGGAACTGAGAAACTTAGAGGAGGATTGACGTCGTTACGTTTCCCCAGCATCATTAGCATTTTCCATAGTCAATCATACTACGCTTGCATGTCTTTCTGGCGTAGGCGCAATTTGATATCGTTATGCACTATTTAGATTCGCCGGGGTTTTTTGTGCAAATGGTCTTTTCTTGCATCGATCCTCTCTTATGCAAGAACGCAAGGATGTACAACAATCTCTCATCTCCTGGGCCGGGGCTACGTACAGCTTTTTTACGGGGTTGCGCTTGGAAGCGACTTCATGTTTAATGGCAGACCTGTCCGTTGCGCTCTCGCTGACCTTCTAACCACACGATATTCCAGGAACCTCATTGCCAACGGGAACGGGATCAAAAACTATTCAATGTGCAATCGTTGCACTTTAATATTAAGGGAATTGGAGTTATCTCCAACCTAAAGCGAAGGCGGGAAGCTCGGCTGTGTAAGATCGTCATGCAAAGAGGTCAGTAACGCCACGAAACTCTGACAGTGTCCTTCGCTTACGAATGATGTTGCACTGACGAGACTTCCCACCAACTCTTCGAGCACACTGTCCATCAGACAAGTGAAATCCTCCTTGCACGGCAGGGTCTTCTGCATTTTCATATCGAATTCCAGCATACGCGCGGGGCAACAGAAAGGCGCGATGCGAAAACACTCCTCCTGCCTCGTCAAACCCACATATTTGCCCTGCTTCCCCAAAGCGAAGAGTAGCGGCGCCAGCAGCGGCGTGAAATACTTGAACTTCTCGAAAAAGCAATGGTAGAAGACCATGTGGATGTGGGACCCCTCGGCACCGGGCAGCTTGCGCAGGCACTCAAGAGTGCGGACCTGGGTCTGGAAGTACTCGTCCAGGCGCTCGGTATAAGAGTTCTCGTCGTCGTGCTTGTGATCATCCATCAATCCACCCCACAGAGAGATGCGGAGATAGCGCGACGACAAAGGGGGAATCTCACTGTCAAAGACATGGTACTCCATGACCGCCGCCACGAGGCTCGCATCCGGGAGCTGAAACACGGCGCTCGCATAGAACGTCTCGATGAGCACACGGGAAATCGATGTCCTCGTAATACCGGCGGAGAAGAGTGGCTCGATCCCAGATGCGAAGCGCGGTAGATTGCACACCTGGCGCTCGACGAAGGCGTCCGTGTCGGACTTTTAGAAGAGGGAGCAGCGGGCTCGTCCCCATGTGCCGGGGTTCTTCCGTGTTTGAACGGGCTTTCGAGGACTCGGGCGATATAATCTTTGTCGATGATCTCGTTGTAGACCTACAATGAGGGTTAACCAAGTGCTGCAACAATTCAAACACCACAAGGGAATCCATATTTACTTATCATGTCCCGCAAATCTCGAGGCAGTCAGTGCCAGAGCTCCTCGCAAGAACACGCCACTTCTCGAAGGCCCTGACAAGCATGCAGTTTTGCTGAAACGTCTTGTTCTTTGTCAACAGCGCGAGGACCCCGCCTCATCGCTTGAATTTCGTTGTAAGACCCTGGACCTCATCACGTAGTTGTTTATTGTAAGTGTCCATGGCGAGTGTGCGAAGCGTCGGAGGGCGCTGACGGGTCGTTGCTGGGCGGGCGGATCTTCTATGGTTATGGGACACTGCGAACACCGCGACGACGTGATCTGAGCAAATTAAATGACCTATACTTGAGAGAGTGACTAAGAGAATTCGGGGCAGTGAACGCGTGACGTCATTAGCATTCGGGTCAAATCCCTTTTACACCTGTTTCGCATTCCTAGAGGTTGCTCCTCACCGTAACCGCAAACAAAATTAAGCTGCTATTGAATCCAATACGGCTGATAACAGTTTTCCCGCTCGTGAGTTCTCGTGAGACATTATGCTGTGGGAAAGAACTAAGATATATAGCCTATCCAATACCTCGAGCCTTAAGCTACATGATGAAACCACCGCTCGGATTTTTGTGCCCCATAGCCTTCCATGTTCCTGAAATTTACAAATGCTGCTGCTCTGAGTTCCAGTTCGTGCTCACGAGGTCCACATAAAGTATACCCAGACGTCTGCCCCGTAATGCTCGCAAAATAGAGGAAGGTACTCTAATTAGACCATCGCCGAACTCACTTTGCAATCATGTTATACTTTCATCGGACTATTCCGAGGGCTTTTCTAAGTCAATCTGGATTGATCAGTCCTTGCTCTCTGGCGCGAGGTTGCATGGAAGCACTTACATAGCCGTTCACATTCGCCACCATGTCTAGATATTGTTGAAGAGTATTACTCAACAGCCATGTAATGTCACAGATACGAGCTGCATGGTTGAGGCCAGCAGATGATCTCCAAATCACCTTGAAGACCTTGTTCTGACCCATGAGGTCGTAAAAAAGTGAACCCAGTTGCTTGAGCATCGACTTCGTTCTCGCCAAGTCGAGATTGAATTGCAGCTCGACCAGGACATGTTGATTCGCTGAAAATAGACGAAGCTTTTCGATCCCCTCGACTTGCTTCGAGTTGGCCATAGAGCCATCAATGTTTATGTGCAGACGGCGGAGATATGATTTACACGGCTGGCTGTGTACACCGTAGGTTCCGCTCTTCATAAAGGTTTCGATATATCTGGGGTGCCTGATCTGGAAAGTACAAGCGGTGTACATTGCTTCGGCTAGTTCCGAACAGAACTTCTCGTGAATCGCAGAAGATGAGAGTAGATCTTCGATTCCAGTCGCCTTCAAAGTTGGGGCTAGATAGGCATCCCACGCAACAAGAATCGTGTGCTTGCCACCGACGATCTCTCCGTACACCATATCTCTGAGCTCGCGCGGAAGGGAGGCGATGATGGCTTTGCAGAATTGATGCGTCCATTTCTCGTGCGCTCGACGAATGTAAGAATCGCATCTGAATCCGCCGGTCACTGGGCAAGCCTCCCGTCGTTTTGCGGCGTTCACGAGGTGCTCCCGAAACGTGTCCATGGCTGCGCACTGTATAATCAGCACATGTAGTAGATCTCACGTCGGTGCAAAGCTTACCGCGAGTTTGCGCAGTGGCGAACCCGCAAGAAAGTGCAGCACTGAGCGCGACGTTCCACTTGGAGGTAGTATTGTGAGGGTTGTGTTGGGCAAGTGTGGAAAGTTTTGTGACTGGAGACGGGCGTTTGCACCTTCCGTCTTCTGTAAGCAATCCCTCATGACGCAGGTGAAGGTAAACACAGTTCTGCATTAGGAAAGAATAAACAGATTCTCGGGCGGGGCCTTTTAAATTCTTAGTTCATGTCTTCTTAGAGCGCGCCTGACATGGAAAGAGCACTGACTATTACGATGCTGAGATCCTAGCAGTTTTGTCTAAGAACCCGGAGCTGATTTGAATCTGCGTGTCAATTCCTCGAGCAGACACAGTACCGTAGTAGCCAGCACTCACAAACACAAGTACCGTACTCAAAGGTACTATTTTTCTTGGATGTCATCAATTACAATACATACTCTGACAAAGCTCCTCAGCATCGCACCCATCAACCCTGTAACGCAGAAAAACACAAGCCCGAGGTGATGTCCCCTTCCCGCCGCCAAACCTCGTAGCCCAACAACGCTCACCACACCCACGCCAGCCATATACATATGCTGTGTAAGTCTAAACAGGAAAGACGGCCCTTCCGCAGCCGCCGCGACCGCCAGGAAGAACAGAGAAGCGCAAGCAGTATTACAGACACGACCAGCGCCAATCGCCAGTCCACCCGCCTACACCAGTACAACTCGCCGGAAAGGAAACACACCCTGCGCCCGCTATGACGATAGAAGAGAAACCGAACCGTCAATTGATCAAAGAACAAAAGTGGATTTGGAAAGCGCTATCAACCGGGGCGTGGTACAGGTCCCCAACGCGGCTGTCGACTTTGCGTTAACGGCCAGACTGGCACCAACGTCAGCTGCGGGAAATAAAGGGAAGGGTATCAGAGAAGACGACTCGAGGGTATAGGAAGCGGGGCCAAAGTGCAGTGCCTATGACTCGCCTCCGGTTGATGCTGGTGCACCTTCACCCTGTCCGCCCCTGTTGAAACCACCCCGTCCGCGGCCACGTCCACGTTGACCACCGCGGTCGCCCCGGTCACCGCCACGGTAAGAACCGCCGCGACCACGGCCTCCACGGCCTCCCTCGCTGTCGGATGCACCACCACCGCTGCGGTATCCTCCTTGAGCGCCGCCACGGCTGCTACCTTGCCAGGTACCGGCACCATAGTTACGCTGACCAGTAGGCTCACGGTAGACCTTGACACTCGGCTTGTCAGGGCCCTTGTTGTTCCTGATATCGGCAGGGATGCGGTTGAGGGCACCGAACATGTCCGGCGTGGTGGCGAAGTGTGCGACAAAGAAGTGCTTAATCTTCTCTATCTTCTCGACTTTCGCCTTGTCTTCTTCAGCAAGTAGGCTCTTGGCCTCGTCCTCATCCTTGACATACTGGATGAAGAGAGCCTTGCTGTCCTTGCGTTCTTGCTGCTCACGCGGCTCACGAGGTTCCCTAGGGGCCGGGGACGCGGTCTTCTCCGGAGCAGCGGTTCCGTTTGGCTTCACCTCGCTGGGAATGGCCTTCTCAGCGGCGGCATTTGCAGGTGCGTTGGAGCCGCTCGGCTGTGGTGTAGCGGGCTTGATGGGCTCCTTAGGTGTCACAGCTGCGGGAGAGGGACCAGTTCGAGCGGGCTGAGCAGGTTTGATGTTCTGCTGCTGTTGCGGGACAGGCGGAGTCGCGCCCTGGCGAGCTTGAGGGGCGGATGGAGGGGCAGACGTACGCGCCTGGGCCGGGGGTGCAGGGCTGGGAGCAGCGGCGGGAGCGGTGGCAGTAGACGGTGCAGCAGCGGCGACTTGGCCACCTTGTGCCTGCGGAACTGGCTTGGTACCACGATGGGCAAAGTTGAAACCCTGCGCCCTCATCTCTGTTCCAATGCGGCCGTTATCAACGTCCAGAACCAACCATCCATAGGCAGCGTCCGCGAGATTGAAGTTCCACATGTTCTTGAATGCGCTCTCGTCAATGACACCGCTCTGGGGACCAGGGGCCGGGCCACCGAAGGGGTTGCCACCGTTGGCGACAGTGGGCATCTTGCCAACGATGTCAAGAGCCAGTTGCAGCAGACGCTGTTGAGCTTCGCTGTCGGCAACTGCGGGCTCGACCTCCGACTTGACCGTGTCCCATACATCGTTGAAAGAAGTCTTTGAGGCGGCGAGCTTGCCACGGTAGTGGTCGAGGGTGGGATTGACACTGAACTCGTTGTAAGAGCTGCCGTACCGGAAGTGCAAACCAGCGGATATCGAGAAGTCGGCTTTGAGTGTCACGGAGAGCTGATTCAGTAGTCCTTCACGGGCTGGCGAGGCATGCGTGACGAATATGCGGGTCTCGGTCGGGTCGTAAACGCGGTTCGCCGTGTCCACTAGCTCGCCCATCTGCAGCAAAGTTGTCCACATGGTTCCTTGTCCACCCGCAATAGTCGTCCTGCCTTCTCCGTTGTCGAACAGCTTGTGCATGACCACAGCGCCACCGAGCCCGAGCAGACGGAGCTTGACACCGCCCACATCGAGCAATCGCGAATGTGCCTCATCTATGATGTGAAGATTGTCGACCTTGTACTCGCCGGACCGCAGCTTCTCCAGCACCTGGACATCCTCGCAGGCTCCCCATACCGTGTATACAGGCACATTCAGTGTGTATTGCTTGTTGAGGAAAAGAGGCAGCTCTGAAAGCGGAAGGTGTTCCCGCTGGAAGCGCTCTTTGATCGAGGGTTGGGGTGGTGCGGAGGCGATGGAGCGCTTGACGGCATCGCTTAGGAGGGGTGAGTACTGAGCCACGTGCTTCAGCGTCCTGGCATCTGTTAGCATTCTCGTTCCAGCGCACTGTGCGGTAGCGTTATACGCACTTCTCGGCAATGCGATCGAGCGACTTGTCGTCATAGAAACCGAAGTCACCAGTGTGGATGATGTAGTTTGCCCGCGCGTCTGCAGCGAGCTGGTTGAGCGACTGAAGGTTGCCTGTATCAGTCAGCACTCGGCCTGGCGATGAGGAGATTGTATAGCGCACCTCGCACGTCTGCCACACACAGAACTCTAGCGCTGCCTTGCTGTATCACACGGCCCTGGTTGGGGAGCAGCGGAACTGCTCCAGGCACGGGGCCTGAGGGCGCGGCGCCATTGGGGAGGTAGTTGTTGCCGGGGTATGGACGCGGCTGGTTGGGAGCTTGCTGGGGCACGTCAGTAGCTGTTGTATGCGATGATAAAGGCACGAGGGCAGCGGCGTACCGAAGCCATAGAGACGGAGTGTGGGTTCGCGGAGGCGCCAGGCAGAAGTGCTGCAGCGTCGGAAACGGGGCGGGGCGGAATAGGAGGTCGTAGAAGAGGCGCAGAGCGAGGGAGATGCGAGTCGCCTGGCGAGTTTGGTGGGAGGTGCGGTGGGCGGTGTTGTTCGAGGTCGGTCGTCCCTTCTGTTTTTGAAAACTGGAAGCTACGGCCAGCACACTAGCGCCCTTTCCAGTTGTGGGCCTATCAGCGTCCCTGCCCTATGTACCTCGCTTTCCTCCTCTGCGAGCCGTCACCGCGCACCTTTATTTCTGCTTCCTCTGCCTCAAATCGCGAGACTCCATCTCGTGTCATTGATCATGGCCTCTTGTTCATCATTGTCGTCTGACTGGGACCGCTCCCGCAGACCTGGCTCTCCTCGCGTGCAATCGTCACGAACGAACACCATCCTGACCCTATTGGATGCCTAGCATCTCATCCGAACACCACCGAAGAAGCACCAACGAGGAAAGCCTACTTTTCCCACCACGAAGCCTCTGCCAATGCGTTGAGACAGGGCTCAAGATCGCTTGAATGTGCAGAATGCATATATACCCTCGCTGCCAGATATGACTTGCAGAGATTTCATAGGGCCACGGTACGTTCGATACTTTTATGCCATTGCCACGTCTCGTCGACAGCCGTTCTCGCAGCAGAAACGCTGTGCAAGCCCAGTCCTAGTCCTACTTCATTCTACACGTGTAGGCGTATTAGAGCACTGAGAGTCGCGCCAATCGCTGCCGTCTCCTCGGCGACTTCGCCCCGCCGGCCCCGCTGGTGAACCCTGCGTTTCCCGCTCCAACTTTTTTTTGAGTGCGGGCAAAATCCCACTTGCCAAAACACACACTTCTTCTCTCCTCTCACAAACACCATCCCACCTCTCCCCTGCTAATTCTCTCCGGGCAGCTTGTGCTATTATCCGCAAAGCAGCCATGGACGAGCAGCAGTTCGTCGGCCTTCTTGAGGCGCTTTTGCAGCGTATGTTGTCACCCCCGCCAGCCTTCTGCTACGCGAATCTGTGTGGTGTAAATAATACTGACTTCTCCAGCTGACACTGAGGGTGTCAAGTCTGCCACTGCGACGCTTAATAAGCAGTACTATACTTCGCCTGCATCCCTCAACGCCCTTCTCCAGATCATCTGCAACCACCCGAAGCCTGAGCTCCGCCAGTTGGCCGCTGTCGAGGCCCGCAAGTTGGTAACGAAGCACTGGGCGGGCCTCCCCGCCGATCAAAAGGCATCTCTACGGAATCAAATCTGCCAGTTCACACTAAATGAGGAAATGACCCTCACCAGGCACTCTGCTGCCCGTGTCATCGCCGCCATTGCGACGCAGGACTTTGAGGACGGCGAGTGGGGGGATTTGCCGGCCTTCCTACACCAGGCCGCCACAAGCACAAACGCAAGGCACAGAGAAGTTGGCACATATATCATCTGGACCACCCTCGAGACCGTCGGTGATGCTTTCCCTGGAAAGAAGGTCGATTTGTACAACCTCTTCAGCTCGACCATTAAGGACCCTGAGAGCGCCGAAGTGCGGGTGAACACAATGTTGGCTTTGAGCAGACTGGCTATGCTCCTTGAACCGGATGAAGAACCCAAAGAGCTTGCCATGTTCCAGGACTCTATCCCCGGCATGGTTACTGTCCTGCAAGCCACCGTGCAGGAAGGCGACGAAGATCATGCTCTTCAGGCGTTCGAAGTGTTCCAGACCCTCCTTGGTTGTGAATCTGCTCTTCTTCAGAAGCACTTTGCCGACCTAGTCAAGTTCATGATTGAGCTTGCCGCCAACAAAGAGGTTGATGACGACTACCGATCGCAGGCTCTTGCTTTCCTGATGCAGTGCGTCAGGTATCGCAAGCTGAAGGTTCAAGGCTTGAGGATTGGCGAGGAGCTCACTCTGAAAGCTCTGCAGATTGTGACAGAGCTGGGCGACCTTGCCAGTGAGGATGAGGACGTTACTCCTGCCCGCTCTGCTCTCGGTCTCCTTGACATCCTTGCCTCCAGTCTGCCTCCTAGCCAGGTTGTCATTCCTCTCCTCAAGGCTCTCGGAGGATACTTCTCTTCTCAGGACCCAGACTACCGTCAAGCCGGTGTCCTCGCTCTCGGCATGTGCGTTGAAGGCGCGCCCGACTTCATTGCTACGCAACTCCACGAGATTCTGCCTGCAGTGCTGCATTTGCTCGAGGACCCTGATCTCAAGGTCCGCGGTGCCGCCTTGAACGGTGTGGCTCGTCTGGCCGACGATCTTGCCGAAGACGTTGGCAAGGAGCACGCTACCCTCATTCCTGCCATGATTAAGAACTACGATCTGGCGGTCAACAACCTGAACGATGAGCGCAGCTTGCAAATTGTTCGTGGCAGCTGCCATGCCATCGACTCCTTGATTGAGGGCCTTGACCCAGAGGATGCTGCCAAGTACGTCTCTGAGCTGGTGCCTCGTTTCAGCAAGCTTTTTCACCACGAAGACTTGAAGACCAAGGTTGCAGCTATCGGTGCAGTTGGGTCCATTGCCTCTGCCTCCGAGGAGGCCTTTCTCCCCTTCTTCGAGCAGACCATGAACGCGCTCTCTCAATATGTCACCATCAAGGACAGTCAAGAGGAACTTGAACTCCGCGGTGTTGTCTGCGATTCTCTTGGCAAGATCGCCTCCGCGGTTGGCGCCCAGCCGTTCGAACCGTACGTTATGCCCTTGATGCAGGCGTCTGAAGAAGCTCTGCACCTAGACCATCCTCGCCTCCGTGAGACCAGCTACATCCTATGGTCCACCATGGCTAAAGTCTACGAGGAAGGCTTCGAGAAGTTCCTCGCTGGTGCCGTCAAGGGCCTCAAGGAGTGTCTTGAGCAGGACGAAGATGCCGAGCTTGTTGAGCTCGGAGAGCAGGCCAAAGATCTGATTGGCACCGAGGTCGTCATTGAGGGCCGCAAGGTCAAGGTTGCTGCTGCTACTGACGATGACGATGACTTTGATGACCTTAATGAGGCTGCCATGGATGCGGATGACGATTGGGACGACATTGCTGGCGTCAGTGCTGTTGCCATGGAGAAGGAGATTGCAGCTGAAGTGCTTGGTGATATCATATCTCACACCAAGCGCGCATTTATGCCTTACCTCCAGGACACCATCGAGAAGCTTCTTGAGCTTGTCGACCACAACTATGAGGGTATCCGCAAGGCTGCTCTTGGCACTCTATGGCGCACATACGCCACTCTTTTCCAGCTCGCCGAGACTGAGGGTATGGCGAAATGGCAGCCCGGCCTTCCTCCCCAGGTTGACCCACCTGCCGATATCAAGAAGCTAGGCAATCTTGTGATGACCGCCACCATGGCTGTTTGGCAAGACGAGATGGACCGGTACGTAAATAACATTCCTTCCTTTCCGCGCTCAAAGATGATCCATCTTCGTTATCCCAGCTCACTCTGATGCACTTGTTGCAATTGAGGCGAACGCGAATCTACTCCTGAGAGCCTTCCATCTAGTTTTATAAGTCAAGTAAACTATGGAAACCGCAGCTGACCATGTTGCAGTGGAACCGTCACAGACATTAACCGCGATGTTGGCTCTACTCTCAAGCTTTGTGGTCCTTCGATGCTCATGTCTGAGAAGGGCACCGTTGTCCCTGAGATGGTGCAGCAGCTTTTGGCTATCATCACCAAACGCCACCCGTGCCAGCAAGATCTGGGTGATGACGAAGAAGGCGACGTTCTGGACGAATCTTCGGAGTACGACTGGCTTGTCATCGAGACGGCCATGGAGGTTGTCACGTGCCTTTCCGTAGCCCTCGGGCCCGCTTTTGGCGAGCTGTGGAAGGCTTTCGAGAAACCCATTGTAAAGTACGCCAGCAGCCAAGAGCACATTGAGAGAAGCGCAGCTGTCGGTACCATTGCAGAGTGCGTTGGCAATATGGGCGAGGCTTGCACGCCCTACACCACCAACCTTCTTAAGCTCCTTGTGCACCGCCTGTCGGACGAGGACCCGGAGACCAAGTCCAACGCTGTGTATGGTATCGGCCTGCTTTGCGAGAAGACCACCAGCGACGCCGAGATTCTTAGCTCGCTGCCCACGATCTTCAGCAAGCTTGAGCCGCTGCTCGATGCTCAGGACCAGGCACGCCTGCTTGATAACACGGCAGGATGTGTCAGCCGTTTCATCTCTAAGCATCCCGACAAGATGCCCATTGCCGAAGTGCTTCCCCGTCTCATCCAGCTTCTGCCCTTGAGGGAGGATTACGAGGAAAACAAGCCCATCTTCAGCATGATCGTGAAGCTCTACCAGGCCAATGAGCCCACGATCCAGCAGGCTACGCCGACGCTTATGCCAATCTTCGAGAAGGTGCTCAGCCCACCTGAGGACCAGTTGGAGGACGAGACTCGGGCCCAACTCGTTGAGCTCGTCAAGTACCTCCAGAAGTAAGGGAAATGTATGCAAGGAATTGTGATGTTGAATACCCGGCTTTGGGCCATGATGAGCGATGACTGTAATGAGTGGCAGGGATAGATAGCGGCGAAAGCCATGCGATGACACAAAAGCGACTACCTGAATGAAATTGATGTTACATGGAGCGTCTTGAAGCGTCTGAATCAAGTGGTGGAGGAGTGACATGACTGCGAAGGATGAAGGATGCGCAATGCATCGTACCAAATGCTCGGTGGTTAGTGGGGTCCGACTGCTAACAACCAAGTGCTCTTTGAGTCTCCTGGTCGCGCACGCTGGCGATACAAGACAAGGTCAAATATATAGCCTCATTTGGTACCCTGAGCCAGTGTAGGAGTGTTTGAAGTTTCGATTGGCAGGCCAGGCGCATATTCGACGCGAGAGCAGGTGTTCTCGTGCGTGACGTCGATCATGCGGGTCTTCGCTCCGCGACGGTGCCTGGCAGGTGGCCTCGGCGTACCGCGCACCGACTCACAGTGACGACACGAGGAACAACACCACACTGCTCCGCATCTCTTCTCCACAACACCCGCCCACTCCACAAGCGCGGAGCTGCTGACCCCACGGGCTATTCTTTCTATCGCTTCTACACAGGCTATCATCCGCCTCGTTCTTCGTGCCCACCAAACACCGCATCCCTCTCAGAGACTTAGCTAGTAGCTTGTAGCTTGCGCACCTCGGCTGCCTACTGCACGCATTCACGTCCACGACTTGCGCTACACCACACGCCGCACACTCGCTATCGCCGATCTGATCGAGTTTCTCATTCCATCTGCTCGCCGTATCGTTCAACCCTTCCCTCGTTGAAGCGCCTGGTGGCGCAGTCGGCCATACGATGAAGCAGAGCTCGAGGGGAGGGCTGGGCAGGATGCCAGCAGGGCTGCTGTCCATCTTGGTAGGCTCTGCGCTCGCCGGCCCGGATCTCACCACCAAACACGAGAAGGGCCGTTGCGCGATAAGAGGACACTGCGGGAAACAGGGCTTCTTCGGCTCCGACCTACCTTGTCCAGATAACGGATTGGCGACGAAGCCAGAAGCCGAGATCAGAAAGAAGTTGGTCGACATATGTGGAGACAAGTGGTCAGATACAGATGTGTGCTGTAACGAGGAACAGCTAGATGCACTCAGCAGCAATCTCGGCCGTGCCTCAGGCATCATAAATTCATGTCCGGCATGCAAGGAAAACTTCTTCAACTTGTTCTGCACCTTCACGTGCTCCCCCGACCAGTCGCTGTTCATAAACGTTACGAAAACCGAACCAAAAAGCGACAAATATCTCGTTACTGAGCTGGACCACCTCGTCTCCAATGAGTACGGATCAGGCTTCTACGACAGTTGCAAAGACGTCAAGTTTGGGGCAACGAATGGCAAAGCCATGGACTTCATCGGCGGCGGGGCTAAGAACTACACTGAGTTTCTAAAGTTTCTGGGAGACAAAAAGCTCCTGGGGAGTCCATTCCAGATCAACTTCCCTCGCCCGGACGAGAGCAAATTCCCCAACATGGCTCCGCAGACCAAGGACGCACACCCGTGCAACTCCACCGACCCAAAGTATCGATGCGCATGCTTAGATTGTGGCGGTTCCTGCGCGGAACTGTCCGAGGTTACGGAAGCCAAACAATGTTATGTCGGCCTCCTACCTTGCATGTCATTTGCTGTCATCATCGTCTACTCTGTCTTCCTTGGCCTGCTCTGCCTCGCTGTCACCGGACATGTGGCGTACCAGAGTCACTCGAAGAACAAGAGTGAACGCCTACGTTTGCTTCAAGATCTCGAGCCTAGCGATGATGAGGATGAGGGCGATATCGTGCACAACGTGGGAATGCTTGACCGCCCTACGAAACACTACTTTGTGAACACATGGTGCGACCGCATGTTTAGCAGGCTGGGATACGTCTGCGCGCGCTTCCCTGCCATTACCATCATCACCAGTGTGCTTGTTGTTGGGTTAATGAGCTTGGGCTGGATAAGATTCTCGGTTGAGACTGACCCTGTTCGTCTGTGGGTATCTCCGGACTCTGCTGCTGCGCAAGAGAAGGTTTTCTTCGATGAGAAGTTCGGACCCTTCTATCGTGCTGAGCAAGCTTTTCTGGTCAATGAAACTGGAGGCCCTGTGCTGAGTTACGATACCCTTGCCTGGTGGTTTGACGTGGAAGGCCGCGTTCAACGAAGCTGGCCTTTCGAAGAAGTCTGTTTTAAGCCGATCAATGACGCCTGTGTGGTTCAGTCAGTGACTGGCTACTGGCAGGGCGATTTCGGCATGGTATCGCCGCGCTCATGGCAGGACGATCTGAAGGACTGCGTCGATAATCCGTCGTCGTGTTTGCCCACCTTCCAACAGCCCCTGGATCCTCACCTCTTGTTTGGTGGTGTCAACAAAAGTGTGCTCGATGCCTCGGCAATCGTGGTCACTTGGGTCGTCAACAACTACCCCGAGGGTACTGATGAGCTTCAGCGGGCAATGGACTGGGAAGAAGGGCTCAAGAATCTACTGCTTGCTGTGCAGGGCGAAGCCAAGGACCGAGGCTTGCGACTGAGCTTCAACGCCGAGATAAGTCTTGAGCAAGAGCTAAACAAGAGCACGAACACAGACGCGAAGATTGTGGTCGTGAGCTATATCATCATGTTCCTGTATGCTTCACTCGCTCTTGGATCGACAACACTCACCGTTCGCTCGATATTGCGCAATCCGGCCAACGCCCTGGTCCAGTCCAAGTTCATGCTCGGTATTGTCGGCATCATCATCGTCTTGATGTCGGTTTCCGCTTCCGTTGGCCTGTTCTCCGCCGCTGGAATCAAAGTCACTCTCATCATTGCAGAGGTGATTCCTTTCCTAGTCCTCGCTGTTGGTGTTGACAACATTTTCCTTATCGTACACGAGTTCGAGCGCGTCAACATCAGTCATCCTGAAGGCTCCGTCCCTGAACGTGTTTCTAGGGCATTGGGTCGTATGGGCCCTTCCATTCTGCTGTCCGCTACCACTGAGACAGTAGCATTCTCCCTTGGTTGCGCGGTCGGCATGCCTGCTGTGCGCAACTTTGCAGCCTACGCCGCCGGCGCTGTCTTCATCAACGCCATCCTCCAAGTGACGATGTTCGTTGCCGTTCTAGCCCTGAACCAGCACCGGGTGGAGAACAATCGCGCAGACTGCTTCCCATGCCTGCGTGTGGGGCGAGCTGACGCCAGTTACCTCAACGGAGGTATGGGCCATGGTGCTGGTGAAGAAGGGGGGCTGCAACGCTTCATTCGACGAACATACGCGCCAGCTCTTCTCGGGAAGAAAACCAAGGTGGCTATCATTACTGTATTTCTCGGTATCTCCACACTTGCCCTAGCCCTATTTCCAAACGTTCAACTTGGACTTGACCAGCGTCTTGCGATCCCGTCCGACTCTTACCTCATCCCCTATTTCAACGATCTCTATGACTATTTCGATGCCGGTCCGCCTGTTTACTTTGTTACAAAAGAGCTCAACGATACCCAGCGCGAGGCACAGAAGGAGCTCTGCGGACGCTTCTCCACCTGCCACCAAGAGAGTCTTGCGAACATCATCGAGGCTGAGCGCAAACGGCCCGAGGTTTCCTTCCTCGCTGCATCTGCAGCTAATTGGCTAGATGACTTCTTCTTGTGGCTTAACCCGGAAAACTCCAACTGCTGTGTCAACGACGATGGGAAGCCATGTTTCGAGGATCGAGAACCACCTTGGAATATGACACTATATGGTATGCCCCAAGGCAAGGAGTTTATCGACTATTTGGACCGCTGGATCCAGGCCCCGACAACCGAGGACTGTCCCCTCGGAGGCGCTGCTGCGTATTCTAACGCTCTCATCATCGACAAGAAGCATCTCACTATTCCAGCATCGCACTTCCGCACTTCACATACTCCCCTCCATTCACAGGAAGACTTCATCAATTCCTACAAAGCTGCCCGACGGGTTGCAAAGGAAATCGAAAAAGACGTCCAGACAGAGGTGTTCCCTTACTCGAAGCACTACATCTTCTTCGACCAGTACCTGTCTATCGTGCGTTTGGCCGGTGCACTACTCGGTTCAGCACTAGCAGCTACGCTTGTAGTGACCACGATACTTCTCGGCTCCTTACGTACCGCATTTGTTGTTACACTCGTAGTCGCCATGACGGTGTCCGCGATTATTGGGTCCATGGCCGTCATGGGCGTCTCGCTCAACGCCTTGTCTCTCGTTAACTTGATCATATGTGTGGGCATCAGTGTCGAGTTCACGGCGCATATTGCCAGAGCTTTCACTTTCCCGAGCCGTGCCACTATGGAGCGCGCGCCTAGGCACAGGTTCCGCGGGAAGGACGCTCGTGCTTGGACCGCTATGGTCAACGTTGCTTCATCTGTCATCTCAGGTATCACGATCACGAAAATTTTAGGCGTAGGCGTGTTAGCATGGACACGATCCAAGGTAAGCTTCCATATCATTCTTAACATCCTATCCTAACATCCTATCCTAACACAATCCAGATCTTCGACGTATACTATTTCCGCGTCTGGGTCGCCCTCGTCTTCTGGGCCTCGACCCACGCGCTCATTCTCCTCCCCGTACTCCTCTCTCTCTTCGGCGGCACAGGCTACGTCGACCCTGAGAGCGAAGGCGGCCTCGAGCAGGACCTGCGCAACCGCCAGTACCCGTCGCTGCTGGGCGACGACGACGATTATCTTAGCGACGAGTAGTGATCCGCTGGAGGCTAAAGATCCAGGCGAGGGCCCCAGCGAGCCACGGGCGATGCACGTACTGCTCCAAAGCGAGTCCAGAGAGGGTATAGAAGTGATAGTTATGACTACCGTGACGGAGGCCTTTGAGGAAGGTGTCGCGGGGTCGCCTGCTAAACCCATCCACCGTTGGAGTGATGCCTTCTTTATGCTGCTCTCGTATGATCGTGGTCTTAGGCCGAGGCGAACGATGCGGTTTGGGTTTTTTTGAGGTCCAAACGCATGAAGTGGCGCGCGGTTCGGAATGGAGTACTAGCGATAGGCATTAATGCGTGCATGTATACGTATATGGGAATTGAGCAATTGTCTTGTGAATCCGAATTCTGTGTTCTGTGAATTGCGAGAATGTCGAAGTGGTAGGGTGATGGGAGCTCGCCGTACCAAGAGAATAGTGGGCTTGGGGGATTCGCGGTGTATGTGGTAGACTATGCACTATGCGATCTCGTGGTGTCCTGAACAAGCTTAATGGCGACGGTGCATACGCTTCTGGAGTCGTGAACGTGAGAAGGATGGGTTCACTTTATACTATATGCTTGATCTAATTACACAGATGGGCGACAAGGCGAAGGTAAGCGCGCTTGTTACTAATGACTATGGAAAGTGTTCCGGGATTACCAATATCAACCTGCAAGCAGTAGTCTTCTTGCGTATCGGAGGCATTGTGCGTGTTGTTAATCTTTGTGTTTGACTTAGCATTGAGTTTGCGGGATGTATCTAGTTGATGTTGGTACGAAGACAGCCAGACCGATCCGCTTTTGATCCGATCGCAGTTCACCTCGCGCGTGCTTTCGCGAGTGCTTTCGCGAGTATGTCAACTGCAGCGTTGTGCACTAAGAATTTGTTGTCCGAGGCCAGCTCTGACACTGAATACTTGCTCATAATGAGATTGACAAGCAGTATCTCTGGATAACATGACTATTGTCGCACTGTAGAGCGCACATACCACATACACTACGAAAATAGTACGCGGCTGCGGCCTTCTTTGGAAGGCGCGCTCGAACGCTCCGTGTCACGTGGGCCTTCCTTTCACCTCGAGCGCCAAGCGCTCCTGCCCCATCCCTCGCACACGCTTCGTGAATTTATACCACATGGATCTTGCAGCACACCTCAAACTACTTGCACGCACGACTTTGGACCTTGCAGTAAACTGCGCCGACATCAGGCAAGGTTTGTCTCTTGCCACACCCGCAGAGCCCGTCTCACGCGCTCGCACGTTCACCCGCGGCAAGCACCCGACAAGGTCGAGTCCGCGCCTCAAAGTGATAAGGGCCACACTCGGCGATAGTTTGCACCACCCGCACCCGCGCTCACGACCGCACCTAACCAGTGATCGCGACCAACCCTCCGACGCACGCGGGCGTTACTTCTAAGTTCTGACGCCTGCCGCATCTACACACTCACACCCGTAATTTGTTAACGGTAGACGCTCAGTCTCTGGATATATCAACTAAGCACCTCGTCACCATGTCCGAACCCGTTCGTTTTCGGGTTCCGGAACCCACTATCGACCCAGTCACCTATTCACAAGGCAACTGGCTTTTATTGTACTATTTCGTTCTTTTATGTATCGCCTGGATCGTCTTTTGCAAAGGCAAGCAGATGTTGTGCTCCAGGGCCGCTTCCAAGAAAGTTTTCAAGGATATAGAGGGGCGCCTAATGAAGCACATCGACTTGAGAGAGCAACGCAGGAGGATGCTGCATCTCCAGTCGACCCTTGATGCGGTTGAAGAAATGTCCGAGAAACTCTGCAGACGCATCGGAGATCTTGAGGGCCACCGTCGCGCTACCCAGAAGACATGCGCCAACGTCGAGAAGCGGCTGAGAGACCAGTCATCCGACAACCGCAAGAATCTGATCACTTTCAAGAAGGATATTCGGGGACAGTTCCAAGCAAAGCTTACTCGAGAGGTCGACATGATCAAACGTTTTAGTCAAATTGCCACAAAGGAGCAAGTCAAGAAAGCCTTCGATCTCGCCCAGGACAGCATCAACAAGGTCTTTGAGAAGAACAACGCCAACTTTACGACGAAACTTGAAGAGCAAGAACAGCGCGGCATTGACGCACTTGGCCTCCACAAGTCTCAAAACACGACGGCTCTACAGGACGCCTTGAGGAAGAGCAACACCGACTTCGCAACGAAAATTGATCAGCAAGAGAAGCGAGTAGTGGAAAAGAACAAGTCTCAAACCGCCAAGGCTCTCCAGGAGCGAGATAACCGTGACAAGGAACTGGCCGCGAAGCAGAAGTACGAATTTAAGAGCCAGTTTGTAGAGCAGGAGAAGCGCGCCAGCGACGCACTCGCAGTTCACAAGTCTCACACTACAACAGCTCTGAAGGAGCAAGAGGATCGCCTCAAGGAACAAACTACAAAGCAGAAGTCAGACCTCGAGGCTTTCGTTCAAGAACAAATCAAGAAAGGCATTCAGGACGGGATGGCGAAGCAGAAGTCCAGAATAACCGAATTACAAGAGCAGACCGCGACTGCGCTCCAGGAGCAGAAGAAGGATTTTGAGTTTAAGCTCTTGAAACAGAAGTCAGAGGTCGAAATTTCTCTCAAGGAGAATTCGAAAAACGATCTCCAACACGCACTCGCTAAGCAGAAGTCTGAGTTCTCAGGCCAGCTTGAAAAGCAAGAGACGCGCAACAAGAAGGCGCTCGACGCTCAGGCTTCCAAGATCGATCAGCTTGGCATCACTGTCGGTACCTTGGATGCAAGTAAAGTTACAACTCAAAAGAAGGTTGAGGAGCAGGAACGCCAGGTCCGCGCCCTGGAGGTCGGCTTGAAGGCAGCTCAGAGCGAGTTTCAGAAGGTTTCTTCTCTTGAAACAAAGTTGGCGACCCAAAATAAGGAGATCAAGGTGTCAAATTCAACCAACAGCCAGTTGAAGACCGACGTCGAGAGACTCCAGAATTCCACCGTCATCAAGGAGGAGCTCGAGGAGCAAAAGAAACACCGTTCGGGAATCCAGACAGAGCTTGCGACTATGAAGACCCAGATATCGAACCTGCAGAAGCAGCAAAACGATGCGGTGTCCGAGGCGAAGACAGACCGTGATGAGTTTCAGGAAGAGCTGGACAACGACAAGAAGCAGGCGGCCGAGAAGATTGCCAATCTCACAAAGCAATTTTTGGAGTTCAAGTCGAACTTCCAAGAGCAAGGCACTGGACAGAAGATGAAGACAGACCTTGAAACTCTAGCAAAGGCCCAGGAGGCCATCCAGACTCAAGTTAATGTGAAGATGGAAGACCTAAAGAAGACCATCTTGGCCGACTTCGACGCGAAGATTTCTTCTGTCGACACGAAGATTTCCTTAGTCGAGGCCGATACCAAAGCCGTTAGGCTCGAGCAGTCCGAGGGTGACGCAAAACTCTCTCTCCATATTGAAAACCGTATCAAGGTTGTTCAAAGTCAACTAGATGTTCTGAAAGGCCATCCTCACCCGGAGGCTTCCCACCACAGCACGCCTCAACCAATTTCAAGTCAGCAACGCACGCCTCAGCACTCCGGTTCCCCGCATAACATACATCAGCAGTCCGGGTTCCCGCCAAATATGATCCAACCATTCGTTCCGCAACAAAACCTATACCAACAGTCCGGTTTCCAGCAGAACATGTTCCCACAGCCTATATTTCAGTCTCCACACCCCAGTGTTCAGCATCCACAGTACCGTTACCCACAGTAAATGACCCCACAGGGTGGTTTTCAGTCTCCATGCTCTGGGTGTCCGTCATAGGTGCGACACACAATGCCTGACGAAAATCGTGATAGCCAATAAGATGGTAAGAGATTTTCCGGACCGACACTCCAGCAATAAGACGAAAGGGGCAATCCTCCCTCCCGGCATTTCCCACGGCAAGACCTTCAATGCGTGATTTCTGGGAGGCAAAAAGCCATTCAACATCAGCCCCGTTCACTCTGCTGCTCTCGGATTGAAAGCTTTTGAGCTTCTTTTAAGATCAGAGTATGAAACCACGGTCGAAGTAGGGTCATCACATTGGCAGTGCACACACCAAAGTCTACGGCGCTTGAGCTCCCTAGTAGAGGCCATGCCTCCAAAGCTGCAAAAATGGCGATGTGAGCGGTCGAGCTCCCAGCAAATGTAAGAAACGGCTGGCGTGCATCTCAAAACCTGCTGCGCTTGAGCGCCATAGTTTAGGCTCCGCCTCCTAGGTGCAACATCAGCGATCTGTACGGACGAGTGCACACCACTACTATCTCACGTTTGCTAGGAGCCCGAAACATATCTCATTACACGGCCACAATTACTCTATATCTGTTCCTTTCTTCGGTCGAGGCATTTAGCTGCCCTGAGGAGAAGATACTGGGGTGAAGTCGAACGGGGAGTGTGTTATTGCATCGAATTCTTGTGTTGGAAAGCCAGATTGGAAGCAAAGGTTGGTAGAATATCACGTTGGATTATGGACGTCGCTAACACTATCAGGAAGAAAGGGCTGCTGCAAGTCGACAGCACCATGATCTAGCTGTCCTCCTAACGACTTGGTATGCTTAAGGTTATTGGGCATAGCTTGGCCCGGTTCTTCAATATTGAAGGGAGGGCTAGTTTACGTTTGATGTTTTGTATAATGGCAGTACGCTGACGAGGACTTGATTCTCTTGGCGGTGATATTGACACCGGCTGTAGGATCCCATTTGATGGCGTGATGGTATCTGTTCAGTGCACACGGGATGTGGTGGTTTCTGTTCTGTACTAGGGTTGTGATGGTTTCTGTACTGTTCTCAATATTTCTCTTCTGATGCCCTGGGCATTGCGTAGTCATCTCCATCCATAGCAGGATGCTGTGGAGTTCAGTTCAACGACAAGTCAAAAGATCAAGATGCCTAATTTGTCATGTCCACCTCGTGCCGTCTCACAACTTCTTCACACTCCAAAGAGCGTGCCTCCGCCTTGGCTTACCATACGGCGGGACTCGGGCTTTCCACACGATCTACAAATCCTTCCCGCCAGACGCTCGCTCCTACCCCAAGTTCAAGGCATCCATCCGTAAGCGCCCGCTTTACTAAGCGCTGCATAAGGCGAACCTCGAACGCTCACGACGTTCACACGCCGGGTACAACCCCGCATCTTAGCTCAGATGATCCTTCATTTGTTCAAGGGGTACTTTATCGCGTTACGCAAAGAAGCTCGTGTGCCATTGTAGAGTGAAATTTCTCTACCGAGCCTCTACGAGTAACGTGCGCTCGTGAGACTGGACACCCTGTGATCGGCTACAAATCTTCCTGTCTGACACAGCCTCGAGGGTGGGTCTGAACCGCGGCCTAAAAAGAGCCGCAGCCGCCCGCCGCCCGCCGCCCGCCGCCCGCCGCCAGCCGCCACACCTTATTGTAGCACAAGGATCCTACGCCATTGGCAGATGCATGGGCAAGCGAAGGGAAGGGGCGCAGCGAGTGCAATGTGGAGATATGGTATGCGGCGAGGCGGATTCATGGCATGTGCGTCTGACGTGTGTACGCAAGTCAATCATTCTATTCGCAGGGTGCGCAATCGTGTCTAATGCGGATGGGAAAACTGGACATCGTGAAATATAGACAAACTGAAAAGAGAGTGGGTATCGTTTGACGAAGAAAAGGACTGTGCTGATGCGGCATCTACTGGAGCAGGACAAAGCCATTCGATGTAGCAAGAAAAGCGTAAAAGGTGTGAATACAACACGCCGAAGCGAGATCGAAAATCGAAAGACAAAGAATCCTGAAGGAAGTATGACCGTCCCACTCAATGCATACCAATAGCCATAAATCGTTTATACCCATGCATCTTCCCGAACGATGGCGAACGCCATATGTGATGCGTTCCAACATAAAGAAATTAGAAATTGTAGACAACGGATAAGAATACAGCTGGTGGCCTCGTGCACACGCAGCAAGAAAGAATTGCGTACATGTTACAGTCGAACAAAGGAAATGGAAACTCTAGGAGAATCTTTGTACCACGATACGGGGGCTGTTGCGTACATCCTGCACCATGGGCATTATTGGAGCTTGGTCCCACCCATGAGGAGATTTCGGTGTCTCAACGCTCCTGTTGCCGTTTTCCTCGCGCCACAGCGACCGTGGTGTTGAAGGAGTCATAGGGCTGATGGGCGACATCTGATCAGGTCGCGAGGAGTTTTGTGGCGTGAGGATGCGCTTGTTGCGCTGACGTTGCGGACTCGTGGGTGGTATCGGTGGAGGGGGAGGAGCCTCGTAAGCGTAAGGATTCGATTGAGGAAAGGCTGGAGGGTGCGTTGTAGGTGGCGTTCTGATGTAGTAGGAAGGAACTGACTGCGGCGATGAGAACGTTGAGTTGTGTGCCGTGGAAGATGGTCTGACGTAGTACGAGGGGACTGAAGTATCTGTGCTTGTGGTATCGTGCCTGACTGGTATTGCTACGGGCATCGGCGCTGGAACTGCTTCAGATGTGGTCATCACGATGGGCCCCGTCCGGAGTGGGTCATCGTAGGCCACTCTTTCAAGGCTGGAAGATGGTCGCGGAGGAAACATCAGGCGTGGCGTACGCGATACTGGCAGAGGGGCGTTTGGTGACAGCCCTCGAGTTTCAGGTATCTGACCGACTGGCATATGGCGCATTGGTGATGCATCATCTGCACACGATCGTTCGACAGTTGGTGATGTGGTAGTCAACGGTGGACGTGCACGCTGTTGCGGCAGCAGTGAATACTGTTGTTGTGTAGGAAAGAGCGAAAATCGGCGGGGTGGTTGTGGCCGACTTGGAGATGGTGTAACATTCTTCTCACGATCCATGGCCGATCGGGATCTCGCCGCGTCCGCTGCAGGCAACGTGGAAGAGCGGACATGAGTAAGAGCTATGGACGATAGTAAGGGGTGTGGAGATGGATATGCGGGCGAAAGAGCATTCGAACTCGCGGTTTGCGGTGAGGTGAGGTCGCTTCCGTGGTGCGTTTCGTTGTGCTCGGGAATGACAAGGCGCAAACCTCTTTCGCTAGGAGTCCGCGATCCACTGGCAGATGTGTCTGGTGGAGTGTCGAACCGCGCCTCCAAAGGACTAACGGGCGCCGGACTCGGAATGCGTGGCGAGGCATCGGAAGTTCTGCCATAGGGTGAATTCGCAAAGGCAGTCGAGTCCGTTGAGTTACCATGCGCTTTCTTGTAACCCCTAGGATACCCGCAGCAACCATACGACTCCTCATCGACGGTGGCATGTTTACTTCTCGCTGTCGACCGTCTGCGTAGGCTCGCATCGGACGTTTCAAAGAAAGCGCGTACATATGGTATGCAAGCCGTCACAATACTCAGACAAGCCTGGACTTGAGTGATTATTAGTGGTACCCATAGGTGGAAGGCTGGGTTGTTGTGCGGCGATATCGGGAAGAGGTACACCAAGCGCGCAAGTGCGACGCCAATGACGAGAATACGAGGTGCAAAGCAAGCGACTACCGCAATCTTCCTCGAAAGTCTGACCTTCAGATATGCTACCAGGTTTATGGATAGCATTACTATAGCGACGTCGCTAGTCATGTCTACAATGCAGTAGACGATCCAGAAGACTCCCTACGCGAAACATTAGCGGTCATGCAAAGGATCGGACCACTCAGTTATGGTTCGACTTACAATATTGTAGCAGTGCAATGTCAATATTTCCCATGGCTTCGGAAGACCACATTGGAAAGCAACGGCAGCAAGTGAGGCCAGTGTCCACGCAAGGATGAAGATGCCAATCGCTAACACAGCCCGTCGCTGCCCTCGCTGATGATGGGACACACTGTAGAAGAAGGAAACGAGACAGAGTTTTGCGAAACCAATTGTGAGGATGTAGAGGAATTCTGATGCATAGTACCCTTTTTGAATCAGATCGGCCTTTCTAACGGTGAGCACGTCGAGTACACCGAGACCGTCAGATGCTAGAATGAGTACTGTGACAGAAAGACCGACGGCAAAGATCTGAGAGATGTCAGCAGAGCTCAAAACCGGAGTTGAGACGTTTGCATACGGTCGCAGTCAACATGAAAAGGTCGTCGATGCCAGCCTTTCTACGGTGAATCGCGAGCTTGATGCATTGTCGAGCGAGGAAAACGAGAACCGATACGACCAAAGTCGCCCAGGTTACGATTGTGACGATGTTGCTTTTGTCTTCGGTCGTTGTCTTGATTGCTCGTTGCTGTAATGATGTTCGAGGTATGTTCATGATGGTGGATGAGGAAAGAACGCCCACCCACCGACCCAACCCCAACCCAAGGAAAGAAGGAAGCAGGAACAAGGAAACAAACACAAAGGAAAAGGGAATGCGGGCTTCAAGGAAGTTGGACCGAATCGGAAGACGGCATATCGAGTGACCCGAACGACGAGGACGAGTTGGGAGCAAGTCGTGTGCTGGAGGACGTAGGATGTTGGGTGAGGGTGGAGTGAGTTGGTGTGGGGGCCTGCGGGAGGAAGAGGTGATCGAACTTGCAACGTCGGAGACCTTGCAACGGGCCTCGTCATATCAAAGCTCGAGTGCGCGCGGAGCGGATGTCATGCCGTAGCCATTTCGGGTTCACAGCGCTCACACATTCCGCGCCGTGGCATAATTATCGTCAGGCTGACCCACAACACGCCTTCGGCACACGATCTGGGCTGTGCGGACGTTCCGGCGAAAACGGGTATCTGGCTTGTAGATTGCCGCAGCGCTCTTGGCACCCCGGCCTCCCATAATAAGCTGCGCGCATGCTGCGCTGGCCACTTCGCGCAGCTCACTGGTTCCTTTTTTCGACATCTCACGCATTGGCTGGAGGTCAGCGTCAAATTTAGGGCTGCGGCGCGCTGACACGCAGGCGAGGGCCAGGGTCTTTGGCACTGGGGCGCAGGCAGGCCTCTTCGTAGTGGAGTCAATCGGCCTGTATGCACGTGTGAACTGATGCATGGGGTCCATGGTACACCGGGCTTGATCTGATGGGCATATCCGTGCGATGGGAGGATGGCCAGTCCTCATCTATCCGTGCAGAACAACTGCTTGTTACTTGCTGGGATCAGAACCACAGCGACTTGCAAAGGACGCGAATCGATGCGCATGTCTCCTTTCATCTCTTGACTGTGCTGCGCCGCCGGGTGCTGCCGCGCTGCCGCACCGATGCGCTCGCCTGAGTATTTTGAGCCTCGTGTACGTTGGTAGCCGCCACCAGCTCACGCCGAGGAATAGCTGTCCCCAGAATACACGCTGCTTACCTCACTCCCATTTTGATCATCTGGAATATGCTCCTAGCTTCCTACGCAGGTCTCGAGATTCCAAAAGGGTTCCGGCGGATGCCATGACGTCAAAGCACACGCGGGCGGGGTGAAATGAAACGCGGCTGGTGCGGAGCACCAAGGGACCCTAGGTATCAGAACAACTCCTTTTGCCGCAATGGTGGCCGTTGCAAAAGTATGTTGGCACGGCGATTGCCTTGCAGGAAGCTACAAGGAACATAGAAAGCTTCCTGCGAGAGGCACGTGGAAGGAGAGAAAACCGCCTGCAGGCCAACTTCCACGGACCCTTGGGATGAAGATGCTGGCTTCTATAGGGCGCGCTACGGATGTGACCACTAGAACTACACGTACGCCCATATAGGCGCTCAGTTGAACAACCTCAATATCGCCCTCGGGCTTGTTCTGGAGGTTCAAGATAAGAGACGCTCGCCGTTATAGAGCTCGGCAGGGCTACAACCGCCAGTGCCGTCTCGGGCAACATGCTGAACGAAGCAGGTCGCAACTAGAAAGCAGCATGTACATCAGCCCCATGGAAAGTGTAGAGGACCCGACCTTCTGTTGATGATGTTGTCGTGGCCTTCAGCGGCTAACCCCGCTTCTTCGGTGACCGACACATCGCCTTTACAACCCCTAACTCTACCTGCTTCTAGAATTCTCACCACAAATGCGAAGATCGTGGCCGCTTTTAATCTCCCTCAGGGTATCTGTTCGGTGTATTTATTTTGCACATACAGGCGAAGCCTCGGCGCCGACGATGACAGCGCGGACTCCGGACCGCTTGCGCGTTCATGCATGCCACACCATACCTTAGCCACTAATCGCATGAAGCATTATTTGCGACCGGTCGCACCTCACAGGGCGGAATTGCTCACAAACTTGTTTGCCAGTAAGCGATCGAGCGAGAGGCGCAGTGGTGACGAAAGGAACTACACCGTAGATCGCCAGGGCACTTGCGAAAACACTCAGCTCGATGCCTCTATATGACTTATGGATTTAATCTGCACGTGACCTCTATCTGGCCCCCTCGTGACAAGGTGCGAATGATGCAGCTGCAAGCCGAACGATGAGTTCGATTAGTCTATCGCTGACACAGACAGCCGGAGATCACTGTCGACTGAGCTCAAGTGTAAGGCCGAACCGCACGAGTTGTGCCAGTTCGGATCAGACGTTTTTCATATTAGATCTTTAGTATGGCTACGGTCTAGACCTCATCGTTACGCCCCCAATGCCTTCTGGAGGTCCATGACCGTGATCAAAATCTGGCTTGCACCCGAGCCCGACCATTCCGCCCCGCCTGCAAACCTGAGCTTTTTCTGATCATTCGGAGCTACACTTCGTTAACTTGACATACTTCGTGCAAGGCTCGAGGTAACCACTCACGAACAGTAACCTCACGCCCAAATGCTCGCCCAGCAGTGGTGCTCAACTCCCACCACTCTCCCTCTCCCAGGTATTGATTGACGAACACGGAGTTCGACTTGGAATCGCTCAGCACTATCGTCCCGTTTGGCCCTCCCAACGGAGTCCAGGTCACCGAGGGCACGCCACTAGGTACGAGGCCAGTATCAACATGGATATCGCGTGTGCGGTCGCTCGCGGCGTTTTGTGGGTTAGAGGTGATCTTGTAGTAGATCGGGTATGTGTAGGTGCTCGCGTTGGCATTACGCAACCCATATTGAAAGGCGATAATGTATTTGTTGTTTGCAATCTAGAGCGATTAATGTTGAGGTTTACTATTCGTGCAACAGCAGTCTTACCTTGGCAATACTGGGAGCTGCAGGCTGATCGGACTGGAATTGCGACGTTACAACGTCGACTGGGCTATCCCAGCTATCGTAGTTCTCGGTAGTCGTTTGTTGGACGATCTTCTGGGCGTGTGTCTTGTCTCCTGCACCAGTGTAGAATACAGTGATCGAGTTGCCACTACGGAAGTGCAGTTAGAAAAATTCAAGAATTGATTTTGCTGGTGCTCTGATATCGGATTCAAAACTCACTTGTGTACGAGATAGGGATTGGCCACTGCAGCGGTCGCATTATTCAGCGGTCCACCGCTGACAATCTCACTCGCAAGGTCCCAGCTTTCGCCCTGGTCACCTGAGGTATAGAGTTCAATAGTCGTGGTCCTGTCATCCACTGCGTTTACCGCTAGGAGAGTGGTTCCCGTGTCGTCTCCGTATGTTCCATTGATGTACAGCAAGTGTGGTTGCAACAATCTTTTCCCAGAGTCTGAAGTTGCTGTCCCAAGTGGATACCACGAGTATCCACTGTTCTTGGAACGGTACACGGCAATCGAGCCTTTCGATGATGGATCGTTCCACGCCGCGAGTACCGTGTTGTTTGGGAGACTTTCGGTACGCGGCGTTGTTACTTGCACGGAGCCATCGGGCTCATACAGGGTCACATTCGCGAAGACATCGATTCCGGTAGGGGTAGGAGCTGGAGGATCCGGCTGGTCTGTAGGGTCTTGAGCCAGCACCTGGCTTAGGACGGCCATACCGGCCAAGACGAGTCGGCGTGGGCGCATCGTGTAAGAGGATCACAGTCTATCTACTGACTTTCAGGAAACATCCACGGGCACTGCTGTATGATATTTGAAGGACTTTCTTCATTGTGAGAAACGAAAGTGACCAGGCACATGATACATGATTGGCAGCATCAATTGCCGTAAATGAAACATAATATTGGTGCTCAAAGTCTCTCAATGACGAGAGATGCTGAAGCTGTGATGTGATTGAGCGTGACGATGGATAAATCTTTTCCGTCTCTGTTGGTGCAAGGTCCGGCAAAAGGAGACCTGGAATTCTCCCCGCGAAAGCATTGACACACGTGTAAGCGAGTATGTCCTTGAACGGTAATTCACCCGCAATGCATCACAAACACTGCCAATACACTATATGTGCATGCTGCCATTGGTTTTCGGAGATTTCTATCGGTATTTTGTCATTTAGGTGCGGGTAAATTTCTTGGCTTCCAGATCTCGGCTCGTACGACGAATAGATGGCGGCTGATATTCCATTCCACACGTTCATCTGGGAACCACCCTGGTCGTGCATCGAATTCTAACAAGACCATGCCCCGCTGGGTAGGAAGTTCGAATACAATGACTTGTACTGGGAGAGGCAAAACACATGCCGGTTGTACTCAGGGTCTTGACTTCAAGCGCACTAGACCTATCCGATCGTAATGCCCATTCCAAGTCCCTCAAGTCTGTCCTTCAGCCCGTCCAATATCTGGCCTGCTCGGCCCGAATCGCTGTTATCCTCCTCTTCAGCCAAGTCATCTTCTGGTCGCTCAGTGCCCCCGTGGCAAGTCCAACTGGACGCTCTCTTCGGGTCAGCTATCCCCATGTATCGAGCGACTCCTGGCCAGGCGCATAGCTCGCGCGTAACTCGATCACCTCGGTAAGTAGTAGTCTCGGCTTCCAACGTCTCCGGCGGTATTCCATTCTCCACCCATTCGATCAGAGCAGCAAGAGGGTCGACGGGGACAGGTCCGGTGCCACCCCCACAATGCTCAACACCGGGCGCTAAGAAAAGGCGGTAGAATTTGTCTACTTCATTCGCGCCGCCCATGAGGAGTTCTACTCGTTTTCGATACTGTACGGTTGATTGGTGGGGAATGACAGGATCATTGACTCCATGCCATGTGAGCAACTTCGATCCCGATGCCTGCAAGCTCGTGAGATCCGGCTTGTCGGCGTCGAGGAGCCATCCAAACTCGGAGTTCCCTTGAGCCCACAATGCCACATAGTCTGCATAACTAAGCCTAGTCGCGTTGAAAGATCTATCTTTGGTTTTAAGGAGAAAATTTTGGATAAAGCCCGTGGATATGGGGAATGGGACCGGCATCCGCAGTCCTTGTTCGGTAGTAGTGGTGCTTGCGAGAATATCAAAACTGGTCCCATGCGTAAGGCCATACCAAAGCGACGTCTTGAGCGGTGTCCGAGGGCCTTGTTTGACTTTTCGCACGATGTTTGCCATTGCTCGCGAGACTTCTACGGGTTTATCCTCGCAATAGAATGTTTGGCCGATCAAGTGTAGGGGGTCGAAGTCGCACAAGTCAGGTTCTGATATAACACCATCGCTGACCCCGTCAATCATATCACAGCTCTCCATGGCTTTCTGACGGAAGTAATTGAACTCGCAGGTCGACATCCACAAGCCTTCTTCCTTCATGACCAACAAAGGCCAGAAATCAGCCATCGCTAGGTGTGTCAGACTGATCGCGGGAGCGTTTGCAAGTATGCCATCCAATAGGTGAGGGTACTGTTGCGCAAGCACATAACCTTGCCTTCCGCCCTGAGAACACCCGTTCCAGTACGAGTACTTCGGCCTTTCCTTGTAGAATTGCTCGGTGATACTTTTGCCGACCACGACTGACTCAGCAAGACTGCGAACCGCGAAGTTGGTCAACAAGTTCCAATCAATAGTACTATCTTCCTTCAGAACCCATGTTGTGTCATCGGTCTCTCCAATCGGGTGACCACCATCCGTAGAAGAAGCTGCGTAGCCTCCCTTGACAGCAGGACCAAGGGCTCCCCCAAGCATTCCAGTTGCCATGCCCACTCCTCCTGTAGCTTGAAAGCGGCCGTTCCAGTCGTCTAATGGAAGCCAGACCTCGACCAAAACGTCATCGTTGGTATTCGCGTGAGTGAGATGTACTTTGACCTGGCAGAAATTGAGACCCTCTGTATCTGGTATGACGTGCTCATCCCCATGGGTGGTGTAGTTGCGCTGAATCTTCGCTTCGATAGACAACTTCGTGACGCCGGCGCCGAGACTTGGTGGGCTGAACGTATCTGTTTCGCACACAGGGACGAACGTAAGCACATCTTCTGGCTCGGCTTCTTCTTTCCCTTTCACTACCCCGAGTGCGGCTAGCCACACAATTGCGGTTTTAAGAAGCATTGCAATGTGATATTGCAGGTGTGTAAAAGTGTGGGGAAAAGATCTCTGCGATCAGTTCTTAAACAAATCGAGTCCGCATCGGTGACCTCAGCGCCTAGACATTATTGATGCTGAGTGCTCTCTGCTGTAACGCGCAACGTTAACTATGTCGCGATTCCACTGGTAGTGCAAGGAGTTGGCGGGCTGGGCGATTTCGACACGTCGTGGTTATTACTTCAGTGGGGCTGAACTAAGCTCGGTCGAGCACCGCTAAACCCGAAATGGTAAAGAGTATCTCAAAGAAACGTGAGAAAGCAAACTTCGAGAGTGGTCATTGGAATTTCCTGTCAAAGTATACATTTCGTCTCCAGGCCGACGAGAATTTCCTCCAAGTCCCCACAAGAACATACCCCGATTTGCCACGAGTTCCAAACTTCAATGCAGAACATTTACAACTGCAGACAAGCCAAATGTCCCCAAAACCAAGAACGCTATGAGATCTATCCGAGGATCTTGCTCAGAACGACAACCGTGTATCAACAAATGTTCAGGTATCTAACTCATGGCCATGCAGCCAGCCGAACGAAAAAGAAGAGAAGAGCGCAAGTCCCAACGCACTACTCCTTCTCAGAAGTATCACCCCAGACGAACTTCCACTCAGTATAAGCGAATTCTGTCTCCGCTCTCCGACATATCTTCACCGGAATATCTTGGTCCGGCTTCGGCATCGCGTTCCACATATCTACGTTCTTCTTGGTAGGCATCTGCCACTGACCGTCGACAGGATGGACGTCGAACTGCAACAATGTCATTGCCACCAAAGACAATACCACGCCCGTGGAGAAGTGTCGTCCAGGGCACATGGTTGTTCCAGCACCGAAAGGTCGGTATGCGGTAGTATTGGACAGGTTCCTCCGACCCGCAGGCGTAAAGAAGCGCTTGTGATCGAACTCTGAAGCGCCCGGACCCCATGTGTTAGTGTCGTGGTGTACTGTAGTACCGGATATCATCAGGATTGCTCCCTTCTTAAGGAAGTATTCTGATGCCAGGGTGGTGTCGTGCTGTACTTTCTTGATGTTGATGACGGTGCTATGGTACCGGAGCGTCTCGTGCCACATTGCCATCATTGTAGGACATTGTGTCCTTATGTTGCTAAGGTCTACTACTTTAGCTTTTCCAGATGGCGTATCGGCTTCCTTGACGACAAGGTTGAGAAGCTCCTCACGACAGTCTCGAAGCGCATCGGGGTCGGAAGCAATGTGGAACATGAGCCAGAAGGCACTGATGGCTCCGCTGCTAAGCATAGCAAGTGATGTGGCCATCTCCAACTTAGCTGCTTCCGAAGACGGCAGGCCGTGGTTCGCGTTGGTGTTGAACATCTCGGGGATCATGGCGAAGGCCTGCGTATGGCCACCCGTTTCGAAGTAGTTCTGGAACGCCTTGATGACGCGGGCGCGTGCTTTGAGAGCTTTGCGCGCCGTGAGCCATGGAACGGGGCTGTACAACAGATGGCTAATGCCAGGTACGAATTCTCTGCGGAGTTTGTTAGCATATATATCGGGATCGGGTGCTGTTTCGAAAGATTGGGGATACTTACAGCCAGCTTGCCTCAATGACAGGATCGTCGTAGGGGTTTTCAGCACCATAGATTGCACCCGTGAGCGCCTGGCAGAGCTGGTGTCGCAGCATCTCGTACAGGCCAACTTGTTCCTGGCCAACGAAGCTGCAACGGATACCTACGGTGAGCTTCTCGATTGCCGTACGCGTTGCGGCGTGTAGGTCTGAACCAGCGGCTAAGTATTTATGTACGCTCCTGGTGAAGCCGTTGCCATGAGCCCCGTACGCTTTCGTGAGCGTGTCCTTGGACATTCGGCTCAAACCACTGAACAGCATACCGAAGTCGAGCAGTGTCGGCACAAATGTACCAAGATTGCTCTTATTCTGCACGACCTGAATCAGTTGTGGCGAGTTTATGACGTATATCCTCTGGAAGGGCATCCGCAGGGTGTGGATTGGAAGGCCATGTCGCCTCCTATTTCAATTTTAGTGGCTTGCTCGTGGCATCTGAGCGAGACAAGGGCTTACCTTAAGCTGACGAGATAGTTGACCTTGTGTCGTGCAATACCAATGGCTGGGTCCAAGAAGGGTATGGTCGTTGGTATAAGTCGAGGCTCTGACTTACTCTGTGTAGCGTGTAGGACGGCGTACAGCGTGCCATATATGATGGCCACAGCAACAAATACGATCGCTAATGTCGAGGGCATTTTGAAGGGTGGTGTGAGTGGTTTGTGTGGAGAGAAGCTTGTGAGGGCGGTGTAGCACGTAGAAATGGCGTAGGTGCAAATAAAGACGCTGGTGCCCGTGTGCGTCGCCAACCTTCACGATAGCCCTCGGGATAGGAGTGACGTCAGCCTCACCAAGGTTGAGTGCGGCGTGTTTTGAGCAACAGCTTCGTTAGGATGAAACGGGGCAAAATAGTTATGGGGCTGAGTTGATCTTGCGGCAAAGTCGAAGTAAGATACTGCCCTGATGCGAAGCCGTTGGCAGAGCTACTGCCATGTGAGCCGCCACAAAGTTCACCACAGGTTGATTTATACTGTGGTGGTGAAAGTGTGGATACTCTACAAGCTCACAATGCTCTGAAGCCACAAGGCCAAAGTGGTCGGCGAACATAATTCCATCTCAGCTGCATTATCCGGGCCCTGTCCTAGCCCCGGCGGTCCTGATTTGGGTTCGTTCTACAGAATTTCTAGTACACCATGTCATCTCCGACTCGAGAATACCATTTACTACCAGCACGCTCGCCTGTCTTTGTTTTCTCGGAAGCCGCAGAGTCCGTGTTACTTGTTCCGAGGGTCATATCAACCAGTATACGCGGCCAAGTTTCACGTCCCAAGATGCTCCGCTTCTGAAGCTTCCAGTCATGTGAGTTGGCTCTTGCGGTCACACTTCACTATCCAAACCAGGGCTGTCACACCGAAAGAGGAAGCGAGGCTGAAAGGCGTTCGTTAAACATAGACGCCAGCGGTAGGAACGACAGCCGTGATCCAGCAGACGCCATCTTCGCCCTGTGTACTTCGGCGAAGTGCCATTGCGGATCCTGCTCGCAGCAGAGAAGACTATCGATTCTGCCCCCGTGACCAGCGCTCTCCTATGTATACCTTCGAAGTAGCTTTTGAGCCAGGTACGGTCCGGAGTGCCGGCGGCCGAATTAGACGCAGACAAAACAAAGAAAGAGCCGAGCTTGAGCGTGCGCACTGCTCACAATTCGCTTAAGAGCCCGTATCGGGAGGAAGATACATGGTGTACATGGACCCTTTGTTTTCCGGTGCCTTGGAGCTGGAGACCTGTATGCACTTGGCTGGCACGCAAACGGCCAGCGGCGCGTGTCAGTCTCAATATCGACCAGCCTGAACGTGATAATTGCACGGGCAAGCCGAGCTTCCAGGCGATCGGATACGATTGTGGTGGTACCAACCCAGCAATATGACGAGGGTGATCATGTCGGGGAATATTGATCTTACCTCGAACGATGGTGACTGCCGCCGCATCTCAACGCCACTGCTCGATCTGATCTCGGCCCGCGCCTCATCGCAGCCTCACCGGGGTTACCCATGCTACCCCTGCGGACGATCATGATGCGCAGTTCTGTGACGCACGGCCACTTGGGTCTCAGATGTAAAAAGCAACCATGACGAAGACCTGCATTTTCAAGATAGTCTCAGGGCAGACACTCAAAGGATGCGCAGGCGCGTTCCACGCTCCGCCGAAGAAGCAATTCACCCAATAACACAGCAATGGACGCCTCACGCACTCGTATCGATAAATCAATAGGTAACCCCCACTGCTTCCCCACCGCATCGCTCAAGTAGCCTCCTATGCGCTTCGCTCCGCGCCGTGATCTTGACATCGAATGGGGCCCAGCGATGCTCCGCCACATTCATATTCAACGTATCGATCTCCTTTCCTGCGACCTGCTCAAAATTGAAGCAGTACAGCAGTCGGGCTGCCGCGATCCAACTAATGATGGAGGAGCTAGTCAGCGACTATTTCAAATCTACAACATGGGAAGACAGAAAAACAACGTGGCGAAAGAGAAACTAGCCAAGACATGCGGGGACATCCCAAACTGTCATGGTCGCATAAGAAAAGTGGAAGACGTACACGTTCGAGTCTCCGACATGGTAGCCGGTGCACACTCTCCTCCCCGCACCGAAACTCCAATGGCCGGCTAGCGGATCTTCAACTTTACCTGGATCGATGGATTGGATACTTGGGTCTAGCCACCTCTCCGGCCAGAATCGCAATGGGTCGGGATATTCATCCGGGTTAAGCGCAATGTGCCAGGCGTTCCATGTGAAGACCGTGCCCGCAGGAAAGTGGTAGTCCTCGTAGATATCGTCATTGATGAGCGTATGGAACATGCCTAGAACTGGTATCAGCTGCCATAAATCCTACAAACTTTACATCACGTCGGATTCCGGAACCAGGGGAGGCAACAGGGAGGTGCCCGTGGGTGTCCGTGACTCGACCGAATAATTTCACGGCCGTGAATGAACTCGCGAGGACACGTACCTATCTCAGCAAACGGTCTCCACCGAAATCCTTCTTTCACCACAGCGCTCAGATACGGCAGCTGGCCACGATCATTGAACTCAGGTAACCGCGCCGCAACGCCGCACACCCTGTCCAACGCCGCCTGCGCCTCTTTCACCCACCTCCTGTCAGTCGCAGCAGCAGCAACAATCTGACTTAGCGTCATCCTGCTCGTATCACTGCCGGCCTCCATCAGACTCCCCAGCGCAAACAGTCTCTGCGTCTCGCCCAGCTTCTCGCTCTCAGGATCGTCTAAGAACTTACTCGCAAAACACGGCGGACATGTCCCCCTCTCCATCCTCTCCTTTAAATCACCAACCTCAGCACCATATACATTCAGCAGTCTCTCGAACGCATCCTCGCCCCTCCTTGTCCACCACTTCAATGCCTTGGGCAAGCGATCAAGGAAGTAAAACGTATCCACCAGATTCGCGCCCGGCTGCAACGCCGCGATAAACTCCTGACTCGTGTCGAATAGCTTATCCACATTACTCTTCTCGACCACCCCAGACTTGCCCTCCCTCGTCTTCTTCTCCTCCCCCCCTTCCATTCCCTCCTCCCCGCCAACCCTCTTCCCAAACACCACACTCATAACCACCCCGTTCGCAAACCGCTGATTCGCCTTCCACCACATCTCCGGATGCCTCAGCACATCCAGCACCAACTGCCTACTCTCGACCTCCTGAAACGGCGCAAACGTCCCGCCATTCTTCGCGTTGAGGATGCTATGCATGATCTTGCGGGTGGCACGCCACTGTGCGCCATACGGCTGCAGCACCACCCTGCAGTCGCCCGACATGAGTGTCGATGCATAAGGGAAGCGGGGTCGGGAGGAGTAGATGGCTGAGCGCTTCTCGAGGAGGTCGGAGACGGCGCGGGGCGTGTTGAGGAAGACCCAGGGGGTGTTGGCGATGTGCAGGGTGAACCTAACATGTCGACATTAGACTGTGGGTGCGGGGGTGGAAGGGCTTGGGCAGGAGGGCGGAGGGTGTACATTTCACCGTATTTCTGGGCCATTTGTTGGGCCCAGGGGCCTTGGTGGTATGGCGGCATCTGGAACATGTTGCCGAAGAAGGGGATGCCTCTCGGGCCTGGTGGGAGCTTGTATTTGCGGTGCCATTGGATGTTGCTCCATATTTTTGTGAGGAGGAGTAGTGAGAGTGCTACGAGAGCAGTTGGTAGGATTGCTGGCATGCTGATGTCCTCGCGAGGCCGCCGCCGGTGAGTAAAGTCAAACTACAAGACGGTCTATTAGGATGAACAGGATGCGGCTCATTTCTCATGGTCTCAAGGTCTCAAGGTCTCATATGCAATGCCATGTCCCAACTCCGTAGCGTGCACGGTATGGAGAAGTCTAGTGTCGAAACGGTAAAGTTTGGCTAGCACAGTATACTACTCCAAATGTGGGGTATCCTGTTTGGGCACGTAGTGGCGCAGGACTCAGAGTGGGGCAATAGTTACATGCTTCAAATATGTACATGGATGGTATCAACATTTCCACACTCTCACCGAAGCTCTACGGCTGCTCAGGCGGCGGCCTGTACGGCAGGTGCACCATTAGTGACGTTCGCATCCATACCCGCCTTCTGCTTGCTCTTGAAGTATTGCGTGAAGTCGTGCCGCACCGCGTGGACAGCTTCAGCAACCGACTTGCCCCACACGGGATCTTTGTCCGCGCGTTCACAGAATTTGAAGAACTCTTCCTTCTCCTTCTCGCATGCGGGATCCCATAAACGGTGGAAGTTTGCACGTGACATTGGGTCGATCATCTCCCGCCAGATCTTAATGCGGATCTCACTGTATTTGTCCAGAATCGACTCGTCAAGTTCGTCCTGATGGATGCCCATGAAGCAATCGTACAGGGAGCCGACGTCCGCAAAGCCTCCGGTCAGGCCAAGGCCACCACTGTTGGGATTAGCATCTGTGGCGTCTAATGTGGTAGTGAGGCTTACAAGGGATTGCATAGATGAGCTGCGTCTGCGACCAATAGTATCTTGCCCACTCGAAAGCTTGGGGCGCATCTCTGCTGCAACTTATACGGGCTCATGCTGACCAGCTTGTATTCGTGTGGCTTAGGATGACCTGGGAGGATCTTTTCATAACGCAGTGGTTGACGCTTCACGAGTTCTTCGCGCGAGAGGCTGGCGTCGTCGCCGTACGTAACTCGCCATATGCCGTCCTTGGTGATCTTGGCAGCCATGTACCAGTCGGTCGGATGCACGATAAAATTTGAGTCCCAGTACCCAAATCTCTCGTCGAAGGGCAAGTAGACCTAGAATGTCAGCCTTGGCTCGAGCACTGCGCAATCGATTACTGACATTTGTGGCCACAATCTGCTGAGGCAGTGTTTCGCCAGGATACTCCTTTCCGAACAAAGCCGTCCGTACACCGCTTGATGCGCCATCTGCACCTACGAGGTAGTCCCCAGTAATCTCCTTTCGCTCGCCATCTGCGGTTTCCACAACAGCAGTGGCGCCATTCTCATCCTGCTTCACGCCCACCACTTTGTGTCCCCACAGTATCTCGGTATTAGGGTAGCTCTTAAAGTGCTTCACAATGAGGGGGCCCAGCTGGTCTAGCGGGAGCACGCGCATAGCAAGTTCGGTGTCCTCGGGTTCGCGGCCCATGCCCGCAAGGAACGTGGTGTCGTCCAATCGCCAGCATACGCCCCTGGGCGAAAGCCCCTTCTCCCGCACCTCTTCGAGTATACCGGCGCGCTTGAAGTCGAACATGGCGGATGGAGCATAGTGGGCGGCGCGCGGGTTCTTGTCGATCTCTGTGTTGGCGTCGAGAATGGTGACCTTGATGGATAGGTTTCTCGCGAGCATTGTGCCCAGGAGCAGCCCCGAAGGACCACAGCCTACAACAACGACCTGGAACTGTCAGTCATGTCGCTAGCCGGTTCGGGGCAGCGAGGCGTACGTGGTTGATCTTGGGCATGGCTTCTGTGTGTCTCTGGTGTGGTTAGTGCTGTCTCGTCAGTCTGTTGATCAATATCGCCATCTTTTATGACAAGATGAATGTGCATCGCAAGGTGGGGCAAAGGTACGCCCGACCATCGCTCTACTCCATGGGCCGACTTCCCCTCATCAATCGTGGGGTAGAGGCGTGCCCCACATACACCAGCTTGGAGAGATGCGTGCCAAGAGTCCTACCACGTGACGCGCACGTGACGAAGCTGTACTGTCGGCGCGTCCGTTCTAGATGCACGAGGACGAGGAGAAACGTTGGACTCGAGCGGGGACAGACGGCACTGCAGACCGAAGTGACGACAGGCTCAACTTCACAAGCTGTGCCCACGCAGTGGATCCAGGACACTGTAGTGACGTCGCTGAGGAGTGCGATGCGTGTACGGGTCCACTTTCCGCGCTCAGCCGAGCGAGCGTGCGTGCTTGGGGCGTCGGGGCGTCGACTTGGACAATTCGACCGTGTGCTGAGTGGCGATGAGCAGCTGTGCGTGCGGTAGACTGAGGGTGCAGGTGCAGGCTGCGGTTGGTGCGATAACGCGCACCCGCGCGCGATGAGGCTCAAAATGTTGAGACAGGCTACTTCTAAATCGGGCGCAACACACATGGTCGGCGGTCGTCAGCGGTGAGGCACAGCTGTCGAGTCGCGCGCCGTCGCCTGCATTCCAGTGCATGCGAAGACGCGGAGCTCGAGGCAATGCGAGCGTGCAGCATCCCGTGCGTGTTCGGCTGGCGGCAGCACTGGCGTGCTGGGCCAAGCCTTCCAGCTTTTTCTACGTCTTGCCTCGCTCCGGATCCGCGTTGCACTCTCCTGGCTGCGAGCTTGCTTGTGCCAACTGCCTGCCTCGCAGCCCAACCATGACCTGACGGTCCCGCTACACTCCTCGCAATGACTGTCAGTCGGCCTCGGCTCCAGGCATGAGTTTCAGGAGAAGTTCTCGACCGCCCAAGCGACTGCTCCACCACGCTGCTATCACGGAGATCCCACGTCGTGCGCGGGATTCTGCGACTATTGGATGGGCGTACGCGCAGTGCGGCTTCGCGGGCCCATATATACCCACTGATTGCTCTCGTGCATTCTCGAACCGTCGCACCGTCGCTCGCTCGGATCCTGGCAATAGATAGACGTTCCACTTTTCCAACGCGACCCAAGCACGCTCATCGCCAGCGCCGTCCACCTGATGCAGCAAGAGACGTTGCAGCTCAATCCCATGCTTTCGATCCGAATGCCACTATTGGTAACCTTGCCTGGTGGATGTTGGGCCAAAAGCCTTCCTGCACTCACGTGCGTCCTCGTCGTGAAGGTCGAGGTACCACAGCTGGACAACGCGAAACCAAAAACACCATGCTTCCAAGAATAACAGGTCGCGCCGGCAGCTAACAGCCACTCCCGTAGCCGTGCAGATTAACCAACACGAGCCATGGACGGCCGTTCCATAGTTTTGGCGTTCGGCGCGCTTCTCCTAGTTCACCGAGCCCTACGCTTCTGGCCGCTTTGATCAATCTGTTCGGCAAGGAAGAAAAATTGAACCCTGGGCCGCCACAAGGGTCTGAAGGGGCGTCGTCTTCCTCTCGGCGATCCTGCATCTTCCCTGCCTGCATTAGCCTTATCCTTGTGTCGTGAGCAGCTTTCGGATACTGACTCTCGTCATAGCCAAGCGGCCATACTTACAAGATCGAATTTTGTTAGCTTTCCGCCACTTCTCTACCGCATCCCAACTCCTGCATCCCATCCGCTACCTCTTTGAGCTGACTACGGTTCCGCTTATCCACGACCAAGAAAACATCGTTGAAACCTTCTCACGACATTACTACCCACCAACGCCAAACAGGCATTCGGCCACCCTCCTCGCTCTAATTTCTTATCATTCGAGACGGACCCGCTGCCTTCCGCTTCCGCGCATAGCGGCTTCCGCTGCACTGTGTATCTATCGTCAAGTGCGTTCTTTTGCCCGGTCTAGTCTCTCCGTTAGATACGATCGCTGTCACCACGTGCGTCGGAAAAGAATCGTGGAGTCAACCCAACGGATCCTTTGGGTCAACCGCTTAGCGTGGGGCCAAGCTGCCTGCTTTTCCTAGGGAAATATCAGGATGGACGCCCACGATGAGTATTCCTTTCCCTCTTCCCATCACTACCGAGAGGGCTCAATGTCTACCCCTGGTGGCAAGAAGCGAGTTGGCTTCACCCAAGGCACGACCACCTCTCCACCGTCCCCACCCAACGAAGGTAGCCCATCTGGAGGACACAACACACCCCTGCAAACCCTACAAAGGGCTGATGTATCCCACGAAGAGTTGGCGGAGTCTGTCCGTGAGGCGCTCGCACCGTTGTACGATGAGCCACTTGAGAATATCCAGAAACCCCGGCCCGCAATTCGGAAAGCCCCAAGGACGCCCCCTCAATTCCATCTTGGCCAAGAGCTGGAGGAGTTCGACGAGGAGAAGAAAAGATCAGGTCTCGAGGCCCAGAAACGTGCTACGAAGCTCTCGAAGAGCGTGGGGACCTACTCCGCGCCGCTATCGAGGCGCAATTCTACCGACTCGCTTCCACAGATCCACATTGAGGATGACCGGCTCCGGGTCCCCCACTCTGCAATCGATTCTGGTGCAACCACTGACAATGAAGATGATGAGCCTGAGCCTGAACATATGAGGCAGGCCCGACAACTGTTTAGGCAACATACCATACGACAGACCCCTGCCGCCGACCCGGTAGAACTTTACCATGTGCCCCTCGCCATCGACGGTACAGTCACGCCCACCCACGAATTGGAGATTGAAGATGAGCATGTACCACGACCCACAAAATTCCGAACGGGCGTATTGGGAACTCTACTAAGAGCCTCTCACGCAGGCCAGTCTGACCTATCAATGCCTCGGAGCAAAACAACAGGCCACGGACGGAACTCTAGCATCGGTACTCTCAGTGGAGCATCTACTGCCGCCAACTCCCCAAACTCGTCGCCTCCGGCGTCTGGCACGTCAACACCTCGATTTAGCAAGCCTTGGCTAAGAAGTCACAACCACTCTAACCACTCTGTCTCATCAATCTCTCGCCTGATTGAATCTTCGTCTATGCTTGCTACTCCCGGACAAAGAGATATGAGCCAGGAGATGGACACTCAGTACAAGAAGTTGCGTCCTGGAATGGGAAAGCGGCAAGGCTCTGACCAGTCGATAACAACCAAGGCCAAACGCAAAGCGCGCAAGGAGCAGGAGTACAAGATCAAGATTCACCTGGCTGGCACTCTTGCTCGTCAGAACTACCTGCGCAAGCTTTGCAGGGCTTTGATGATGTACGGTGCACCCACCCATCGTCTTGAAGAATACATGAACATGTCAGCTCGGGTATTGGAGATTGAGGCCCAGTTCTTGTATATGCCCGGATGCATGATCATGGCATTCGACGACAGTTCTACTCATACCAGTGAAGTCAAGCTCGTCCGCACCGCCCAAGGAGTTGATCTAGGCAAGCTCCGCGATGTGCACGAAATCTACAAGGATGTTGTACATGATCGCATGGGAGTCGAAGAAGCTATGCCACGACTGGATGCCATTGTCAACCGCAAAGCAAAGTTCAACGCCTGGCTCCGAGTGCCTGTTTATGGATTAGCGTCGGCAGCCGTAGGTCCCTTCGCTTTCCAGGCCCGCCCCATCGATCTACCTTTCTGTTTCCTTCTCGGTTGTCTCATCGGGTGGCTTCAATTGGTTGTGACACCAGGGAACGAGCTAATTAGCAATGTTTTCGAGATCGGGGCCGCAGTCATCACAAGCTTCATTGCGCGAGCTCTTGGCTCGATACCTGGAAGTGACGGCCACCCGCTTTTCTGCTTCTCCGCTATGTCGCAGTCTTCGATCGCTCTGATTCTGCCCGGCTTCACCGTGCTATCTGCGTCGCTCGAGCTTCAAAGCAAACACCTTGTCGCTGGTTCGGTCCGAATGGTCTACGCTATCATCTACTCGCTGTTCTTGGGTTTCGGCATAACTATCGGTACTGTTCTCTTTGGGCTCATGTACAAAGACGCAACGTCCCAAACGCAATGTCGCGACCCGATGTCGAGTCACTGGTACTACTTTTTCGTCATCGCGTTCTCCATTTGTCTCATGGTTATCAATCAGGCAAAGTTGAAGCAGATGCCCTCGATGATGGTCATCTCCCTCATTGGCTATGTTGTCAACTTTCACTCATCGTCGTACTTCAAGAGCAACGCTCAGATCAGCAATACGCTCGGAGCGTTGGCAATTGGAATAGCAGCGAACCTTCAGGCACGGTTCGGTCGCCACGTCGAGAACTGGAGCATCGATTTCTGGGAGAGCAGACTGCGTCCGCACTATTCGCGCCTCCGGAAGCGTTGGATGCGATCCCGACACGGCGCGCACTATAGGGAGGAAAGCTACAAACTACACTCGCACTCGCAATCCAGCTCCATGTCCGATTTCGTGCCGCGTGTGCGCAAAATAGGATATGGCCTCGCTGCAGCCACGATGCTACCCGCCATTTTCGTCCAAGTGCCGTCCGGTCTGTCGGTCCAGGGCTCGCTCGTCTCTGGCATCAGCTCTGCCGACCAGATTGTGCGAAACACGACCGGCAACGCTACAACCGTGACGGCGTACGATTCGAGCGGTAGTCTAAACAGTGTGGCTCTTAATGTGGGTTTCAGCGTCATTCAGATCGCTATTGGCATCACCGTGGGGTTGTTCCTCGCCGCGCTCTTGGTGTACCCGCTTGGAAAGAGGAGGAGTGGATTGTTCAGTTTTTAGATGGATGGGATTGCATGCATTAGATATGGAGTTGGGGGCATGTCGGTGCCACTTTCCAAAGTCTGGCTTTAGGGTTGGTTGACGTGTTTTGAGCGTGCATTTTGTTTGCATTTGGAGCGTTGTAGCGATTGATAATTATTCACTCTTGTTTTTGTTTTACTAGCTTTAGAGACGTTGCTGTGCAGGTCCACTACCTAATACATAATTCGCTGTTCGCTCTACTATTCTCCTAAGCAACATATTTACGGTTTAGCTGATATACTTTCAGACTCAGGTTGGCTACTAAGCTCCGCGAGCAAATACGCTTCGCACTACATACTCCATCAGTCGAACCCGTATTATCTTATCAGCGCCCCATAGGGCCCTTCATGTGCGCTGAGAACAAGAGGTTGTTAGCTCAGTGGTTCGTTGCGATACAATGCGAGACATAAGCCCGGCACGGGACCGTTTGCGGGCGGTCTCGCTTAGGACTCAGACCGTAATGGAGGAAGGCGAGGGGTGGATACGGGGATACGGTGTCGGGACCGATGCGGTGGACGGCGATGTCTGGGATGCACGTATGGTTCTTAGGTCGTTTGCACAATTGAGACATCCGAATATCCTGTCTCCCGGCTTGTTGCTACGAACGCTTCTGGCTATACCTTCACGTGTAGGGTCTTCAGCCATCGAAGGAAAGGGTGCTAGGGAAATTGCCATCGACCTTTGTTCGAACGTCGCCCGCATGGCGAGGCTGGTCTGTTCGAGGCCGTCGCCTCTTAACAAACGCTTCAGGACCTTGGCATAACGTTACAGAACTGAGTCCAACCTTGGAATAGAATTATCAGCACTTTTCCGCGATCATACTCAGGCCAATTTTACTCAGAACCTGGGCTTACTAAAGTATGAGCCAGATTGATAACTCACAAAATCTGACTGTCTGTACGTGTTCAGCAAGACGAACATGGCGTGTGTTGTGGCCAGCACGAAGATGGTGAACAAATAATGTATGGTCCCTTCGCCAGAGACAGTTTCCACTCTTCGGTGTGACGCCTTGTTCATTTGTGCGATATGTAGTCACAACTGCAATCGCACTATGTAAATTTGACGTGGCAAACAATTACGCAAACTGCTATCATCCAGATAAATATTCTTACCATATCCTCTTACAGCAAATCAAGAGAACGCAGCCCTTAACCGCAAAGTGCAAAAAGAGAACAACATCTTGGGCAATTTGCAGAAAAAACCCAACTGCCAACATGAGCTACCCCAACACACGCGGTCCATTCGGCTGGACTACCGCCACGGACTCTTCATCGTCGGAAGATAAGCGTCGTAATCGGTTTAACCGACTAGCTCTCGCGAGTGAACCCTCAAATAGTCATGCTGAAGCTCTGCCATGCGGTCGAGTGGAGGCTTTCTATATGCAACCTCCCTCACGCAGCTGGCCGGTGAGCCCTCCTCGGTGCGCGGCTGAGATGCCACGCGTCAACCCCAACTATGAAGACCATCGTGATGTGTCTCCCCTAGGCTCACCGATTGTCACTCACATGCAATACCGCCAGCATCAATCGTCTGGACACGGTGTAGGTAAGAATGATCTTCCGTTCCGCGCTGGTGTAACTGACGCGACGAGTCGCGCCATCAGCGCACCAACGACGCCCAGAAGGACGTACACCCGACCCGATGAGCTCCAGTTTCCAGAGTCGCCAGCTTCCGAGGTTCCCGGCTCCCATGAGCGCCACGTTGTGGACCTTCTCAATCGAGGCGCAAACGTTGTGCGTGCAGCAGTGGCATTCGAACAGCCTGTGCTGCGTCGGCAGAATGCTCTGCGTAAGCCCTCAGTGTCGGTGCAGAGTCCGCGCTTGCGATTCGCTCAAGAGGTCAATACCAAAGAGGCTCGTCTCGGCCTTGTGAGAACTGGGCAACAGTAAAGATGTTCACCAATAGAGACTTCTGGACGAATTCTCCATCCACGTCGTTCCCGTCACTTTACTAAGGCACACGCATTTGCATGTCTGCAAGTTTTTAGTGCTGAGACTTGAGCAAACACATCGTTAACCTCATTGATTTATGTTTCGTTGGAGAATGGTCAGACTGGGAAGAGGATGCCCTTGTTCAGTATCTCTTACAGTCATCAGACCTCAGACAACCGGTTCGAATAAAGTTTACACCCCTACTAGCCTTCTGTCTCGCCTGTTATCGAAACGAGTGGGAAATACCACCGAAGCCTTCTGGCAAGAACTGGTCGAATGCATTCCAGGATTGACATAAAGAGGTTTAGGCGAGGAGAGTCAAGGCTCTAGGTTGGAACCGCCACGAGAAGAATATCTACAGTAAAGTTGTACACTGGTTCGAAGTCATCAAAACGGTGTTAGACGATCCAGCCGTCCTAGCGGAAAACGTGTACAACATGGATGAAACTGGAGTCATGCTATCTATGCTGGGCTCTGCGAAAGTCCTTGTAAGTAGGAGCGATATGCGAAACTATAGAGGTGCTCGCGTTAAACGTGAGGCCATAACCGCGATCGAGTGCATCAGCGCCGACGGTAGGTATTTGAATCCCATGGTCATCTGGCCAGCCTCGACGCATCGGAGCAACTGGACTAACGTGCATCCATCCGTAGCGGAACAACCATTGTAATGAAACAAGATCCTCCAATAAAGCGTTATGTGAACACTTTCATACGCTTCTAAATCTACAAATTGTGTCCAAGTATTAGACAACCCACACTTTCTACTCTACACTAAATAGCCTGCGAAGAGAGGATGTTTCAACCATGCAGTTGATCATGCTTTTCGCGGCGACTTTACACGTCTTAACTTTCAACTCCTGCCTAGGCATCTAATGGAAGAAATACTGCAATCTGGAGGAATGAGGTGGAATCGCGACCTGTAACTTGTATCCCGACGAACTCTAGAAAGCTCAAATTATAGAATCGCAAAGTCTGAAAGCTCCGAAGGGGAGGCGTCTTCTCAAGCGTAAGAGACTAGCGGCAGTGACTGCATTGTGTCATGGTATTTTATAATCGCGCTATTCCCGATGCAACAGTGTTCCGCCAGACGAGGATCCCCGCGGTTCCATATGCTCTCGTCTATTTTAGTGGCTACTTGCTTTATACCTAGGCCTGAAGCGCGCAGCGAGCTTGTTCCGGTCAGCGTCCGGTCAGTATTCGCATGCACTGCCTCCACAGGCTGCTTGCACAACAGCCAGCACAAATCTCTTCTGCCTGCCCCGACCCGTCGCAACCATGCTGTCTTTCTTTAAACCACACAGAGGCCATTTACGTTCCCTCCTTAGCCAAACCTGCGAAAGCTATGCGGCTTCTCCACTTTGACCAGCTAGAGAGACTTGTCTTGACAGACTTCCGCGGCAAGACGATTCCCCCCTACGCCATCCTATCGCATAGATGGAGCGATTCTGAGATCCTCCTCGAAGACATAGCGAGCGGAGTCTACAAGGACAGGCAAGACGGTTATCAAAAGCTTGAGTTCTGCGCCAAGCAGGCGACCCAGGACAATCTGCAGTTCTTCTGGATCGACACATGCTGCATCGACAGATGGGACCTTCATGAGCGCTCAAAATCGATCAACTCGATGTTCCAGTGGTACAAGAATGCGACGCGATGCTACGTCTTCTTGTCAGATGTCTCATTGCCTACTGCGACGGAGTCATCCCAGCGCAGCAAGTGGGAGGCGCTGTTCCGAGCAAGCGCATGGTTCACTCGAGGATGGACACTCCAAGAGCTCATCGCGCCTGTGTCAGTACAGTTTTTTACGTACGAAGGCCAGCGTATTGGCGATAAAGCATCCTCGACGAGCTTATACACGGGATTACTAGCATCCCACTCGAGGCACTGCGCAACTGTCCTCCGGACCATTTCAACATGTCCGAGCGACAGCGATGGGCCGAAAATCGCACAACAACCGAAGAAGAAGACATCATATACTGCCTGCTTGGAATCCTTGGCATCTCTATGCCCACTGCGTATGGTGAAGGAAAGGAGAGTGCACGAAGTAGACTGCAGGCAGAAGTGGAGGCAGCTGATAACGTACCATCGATAATTCCGTTCTCGCGCAACCCTGGCCTTGTCGGACGAGAGGCGCAGCTTGCCAAACTAGAAGCAGAGCTCTTTAGCAATGAGCATACAACTACTACGCTAGCAATAGTCGGGCCGGGTGGAACAGGAAAGTCGCAGCTCGCGCTTGAGGTGGCACACAGGATAAGGCAGAATAGCAAGCACTGCTCCGTTTTCTGGATAGATGCGAGCGACAAAGACGGCCTCTACCAGTCGTATGCAAGTGTTGCGCAGAAGCTTAGTATCGCTGATTGGGACGATGATCAGCCAGACATAAAGCGTATGATGCAACAATGTGTGGCAGAACTGAGTGCACGGCAGTGTTTACTGATTTTCGACAATGCAGAAGACACGGTTCTGCGATCCAGTAGCTCATCCACTGCGAAAGCTGGTGACCTGGCTGACTATCTGCCGCAGTCTACGCTTTGTTCTATCGTATTCACGACAACAAATAGCGACACAGCTAAGACGCTTGCCTCAAATAATATCATAGCGCTGCGAGAGCTCACACCGAACACTGCGCTAATGGTGCTACAAAACCGCCTCGCAAACCCACTCTCGGATACTAGACAGCTGCGGGAAGCTGAGCTCTTGCTAAGAGAACTATCATATCTGCCTCTTGCAGTTGTCCAGGCAGCAGCCTGCATAAACGCTAGCGGCATGGCGGTACAGGAGTACCGAGCACAACTAGACGAGCATAAAGAAGCAGCTTTCGAGCGTATTAGCTCTCTAGGGAGCAATCTGTATGGACATAGCACAGATGATCCTGTAGCCGCTACACTGTTTGTGTCTATGGGCCACGTCTATAAGAATGTGCTCGCCGTAGACTATCTGTTCCTTGCTGCATGTGTAGAACGAAAGGACGTTCCACTTGATCTTTTTGAGGCAGCTTCATCAAGCGTGAGGGAAGATGCTTTTATGGTCCTTGACAAATATGCGCTTGTTTCCAGGCGCCCTGCAGACTCTTCGCTCGATATTCATCGATTAGTGCATCGCGCCCTGCGTAAGCACCTGCAAAAGCATAGACAGCTCCAACAATGGACTCAGCGAACTATCGCGCGGCTACTGCAAGTATTCCCGGATAGTAATCATAGTAACAGAAGCAAGTGGAGGCGACTTCTTCCGCATGTCCAATTCGCTCTGTCGCATAGTCAAGGCGACGATGACAACGAGCAAAGAGTAGATCTTGCAAGAAATTGCGCTATGACTCTACTGAGTGATGGAAGGTATGAAGAGGCGGAGGAGCTATTTGTGCAGGTAATGGAGACGAGCAAGACGAAGCTCGGAGCAGACCATCCTTCCACGCTGATCAGCATGGCCAATCTGGCATCGACATACAGGAACCAAGGCCGATGGGAGGAGGCGGAGAAGCTACAGGTGCAGGTGATGGAGACGAGCAAGATGAAGCTCGGAACGGACCATCCAGACACGCTGAATAGCATGAACAACCTGGCTTCCCATGGAAATCACTCGGCCAGACTATAAAAGCTATATGTCTGATACAGCAGTGTGTACAACGGTGTGAACAAGTGCTAGGAGCTAGTCACCCACACTACTTGTCTTCCCTACTAGTCCTAGAGCAATGGGAAGGAGAGCAGGCAGACATAGAGTGTCACGAGAGCAACAAGTAGAGACGTCTGCGGCCTAGTAGGCTAGACTGATATTACTGCGTTCGGTATCTACGTGTAGGTACGAGACGTTGGATAAGGAGAAAAGGTCCTCTTCCCCTTAGCCAACGTGGATCTATCATCTCGCTTCGTCGCGTGCCCTTACCAAGGGTAGCTAGCGCTATGATTCGACCAATTAGCTAGCAGATGGGTCACCCGTTTGCTGTTCTATTGGCTGGCTGCCAGCGCGCGATACCTCTGGGATATACTGCTGGCAGCAGTATATCTATGCTTGTCATAATATTGGCGGCCGCTCTTGAACAGGACAGTGATTTGGGCTTTCCTACCTGTTGAGAGCTGCTATCAACGTCAGGGAGCATGTTGCGGAAGAAGAAACTGAGAACATCGATCAATTCCTTCGCATATTCGCCGATACTACGATGGGTGTTACGGCCACTGCAGGAAGAACTTTTTGCAAGCGGTTCTCGAAGCTCTAATTCGAAGAGAAGAGTTCGATTATGACGTATCTTCTTCGGGACGCTCCTCTCCGGACGAACTGCTGCCTGGAATCACTGTCTCCATCGCAAATCATACCATGGAAGTGCCTTTTCAGGACATATTGTCATACTTCTGGACTATAGTTCTTGAAACAGTCTGTCATGTCTGCCATCAGCCATTCGTCGGTAAACCACCTAGCCATACGATCAGTAAGAATGTGTTGATGGTACCGTCGCTTTCCAATCTCCATATACAGGTCTTTAATCGACATTTTTGTTGCCTAAAGAGAAGTGGCGTGTTCTTCGTTCCGGTGTCTCATGTGTGGGACGATTCCATTCGAAGGTCTAATGAGCTACAACCATACAACTATGAGGCTGCTACTACCTTGATATCTACATTAAAGGCACGGCTTGAAGGCGCAGAAGATGCGTACGACCCTGGAGTGGAATTCTGGCACGACTAGTTCAGCGTCCCCCAATGGCACACACAGATCAAGGAGTCCCTACTCGCTTGTCTGCCTGCGATCTATCATCAAGCGGAAGAGATTCTCGTTCATATGGCCGATCTTCCACCTGATCAAGTCTCACTTTTGCTCATCGGCAATCTTGGGGATAATATTCCAATGGTGGAAGCATTCAAAAGAATTCCTCTTCTGCGCGCCTTATGCGAAGCGCAGTGGATGCAAAGAATGTGGGTAACTCTGGAGTATTCGCAGTCGCGAGCCGCATGCATCATGGATCGGTCCAATAATATCCGAAGGTCTCCAGAAGGCACTGGCCCTTTCGCTCGAGACACGTTCTCCCACCTCATCAGCGGTGCACACAATCAGTTGGTAGGTCTCTTTCGCTACGCCAAAACTTCTGCAACGACCCTCAGCCAGCCTGGCGAGTTCCTAGGTGGAATAGCTGCTACAGAGAGAGGTATAACTAGACTGTGTCTCGGTGAAGCTATGGAGTTGATCGCGAGAAAACAATGCCAGGTATTTCGAGACCGCTTCCTTGCCATTCATGTCCTCATGAACCGAGACATGTTGCCCAACGACCCACCGCCAATCCCACGGCTTGACACCGAAGCCTGACGATGGGTGTGGCGAGATGCGTTGTCTAAAGGCGACTACTCAGCCCTGCTTCTCAAGCCTCAGGAATGCACCCCATCCTCAAATCCCAGACCCGAATTTCCGTCTTGGTTGGTTGGCTACCAGAGTCTAGAAGGAGCGGAATGGGTTGCGGGTAACCAGATCTCGGCTCCGGAGCGACCGCCCGTAATCCAGGAGGCAGTGAAGGTGCTGCTAGACCTCGTGGGTAAGATAGAGAAGATCCACTATCTGGAGGTGGAGGAATCCGGAGAAGTGGGCGGCGTGGAGAAGATCATCGGGATCTTGGCTGTGATTGCCCGTAGCAACGGTACCATATTGTCTCCGCAACCGCTCTACGATGGTCTTATCCATGTTTTCCCATTTGATGCCAACCACAAGAAAATGGCGTGGCTTCTGGGGAGGATGGTGTTTTCGTTCGAGGAATGCCAAGAGAACGATCATGAATTCACAGCCAGGCTTGAGAGACAGCTTGAAGTGTTCAACGCTGGCAACGAAACCTGGAGGAATCGGAGGCGAGACGCGACGGAGGAAATCTCCAGAATTCTTGAACTGGAGAGGCACATCGCAGGAGATATTTCCAACCAAATAACCCGCCTTACCCGCTCGAGGCATATTGCTCGGCATCGTAACGCTCGGGGTGCAAAAGATGGCGAGCCCATCTGCGAGATAAGGTGCCCCCACTGTCGAACAGTGACTCTTTTCCGTCTCGACTTGCGAGACAATGGCCGTATTGGTGATAAGGTGTACCGAATCCCAAGACTAGGGTATTCCAATAGCGTGGAAAATGGCGTTGGCTTGGTAATGAACAATGGGAGGATAACCGGCAGAATGCTTTATGGCCCACCAGCTTGTGGCTGTCGACTAACAGAAGCTGTTGACATTCGGTGATTCGGAGCAGAGCCATGGTGTCACGGTTCAGGGTCTCTTTTGCAAGTTCCTCCTTCCACGAACCTACTGGCAGCTTACCTTCTGGGTGAGGGAACCATACCTATCTAGGATTAGCACTGTTTATGGCACTGCATCAACATAAACATCCGTACCTTCTCAGAATACAGCCTCAGTTCAATCCTCCAATTCTTCCCCATGTGTACGGTCTGCAATACCCTGACACTTTCAGGTCAGATAATCTGAGTTGCTTATTCAAATTCAAGCGTCTGCATAGCCTCAGGCTGACGGCTAGCATGCTTGGCTGTATGAATGGCTGATATTGATTACTTACAATCAAAGTAAGTTTTTTAGGGCGAGATGGACCTATATGTAAGTAACGTAGAGTCATAGAGCTATTATGGTTGTGGTATACAGAAAGGACACAAGATTGACATCAAAGAGAGCCCCGCACGCGTCAGGCTAAAAGGTGTGGACAGGATCGTACTCCTTAGGCTAATCAGGGCGTAGAGTGTCTTAAGAGGGTACAGAAATTATTCCGTTGTAGCTATAGTAAGCGCCAGTTCTTATAAGAGAGAATTCATTACCTGAAATCGAAGTACCTATACTTTGCCTCGCCACGCCGTGCGTCTCTCAACCCAGGGATGTAGGTTACAACCTTTCTAGAAGATCTTACAAGCGATTTGTTCTGCAATCCTGGCCCCAATCGCTTACAACGAAGTACTCCGTGTACCCAGTAGCTAGTTGGTCACCTCAATTCTGGTTCTATGTGACGCTACTATTGCGACAATAGCGTCCATGACGAACCCCATGAACTGCTCGGCCGCATTGCGAAAGGTGGAGGTAGCGCAGCAACAGCCGGCATCAGTGCGGCTGCTGCTGGAGGAACCCATGGTGGCTTGCATGACGGTTCATGCGAGAAAAAATGCAAACAAAAAGAGAATGGCTTAATCGGAGTTTTGGTCCCTACGCTCATCATATTGTCGATCTTGGTCGCCTGGCGTTGTTTTTGTTTTTGTTGTAGAAAGCGAAGCGACGGCACAGATGTGAGGGCCGACTTTTCAGAAGATGTCAGAGTTTGATGACCTCTGCAACGATAGGTATTTCTATGGTGGATAAACGTTTGAAAGTGACAAGTTTTAGTCTTGATGCTGAAGCACAATGTGTTTGTACATTATGATCCCGAACGGATGATTGCCATATGGGCTGGGACTAAGTTAGCGCTAATGCTGCAGAGCTAGATTTGACTGATACGAAGGAGCCTCGTCTTGCGATGAACAGTTGAAGCGGATTAGAGGTTGTGAAAAGATGACTTAAGCAATAATGCACAGAGGCGCCGTCTGCTGTAGTGAAATCGTCCAGCCAATGGATCAATCATATCATCAAGCTCTCAGTTTGTTGCGCACATTGACCAAATATGGAAAGATATAAAGAGCCCATTGTACTCTCCTGCTAAAGTCACACGACAGGACCTGCGCGATCACGCACGGCCATGGTCACAGAACGATAGAAGATAATGGATAGCTATTCTCTACACTCGTGCCACCTCACGACTGTCGTTGTCAACCATCCTATGTTAACCCCAAAGGCACCTGCTTCTACTTCTCATTCAACCAAACATGATTCCCATGCTGACTCAAAAACTCCCCATTCTGCTCCTCCTTCAGCTCATCCATGACCTTCAAACACATCTCCACGCTCTGCTCTGGCGGAATCGGTCCCTTTAGCGTCTTATCCCACCGATAGAAAGGCTTACTCATCCTATCTATCACCTCCGCCGGCATATCCGCATGCGTGTCCACCCATCCAGGGCTGATGCTCACAAACAGCACACCCTCACGTTTGTACCGCGCCGCGAACTTGGCCACGAGGGTGTTCAGCGCGGATTTGGACAGGGCGTAGAGTATGCTGATTGGGTCTTCAGCGCTGACAATGTAGTCTGTCGATGCGGCGGCAGAGGAGATGGCTGAGACACGCTTGATGGAGGACTTCAAAATCAGCGGCATGAAAGCGTTGAAAGCGAAGAGCGTGCCTGCGACGTTGGTTTGCATGATCTGCTTGAGTTCGTCGAGGAAGAGGTCTTCTTTGCCAACGTAGTCGTCTGCCGCGTTGAAGATGCACGGGATGGCGAAGTAGGCGCCGTTGACGATGAGGTAGTCGACCACGCCGCCGGCTATATCGGCGGTCTTTTTCGCAGCCGCTGTAAGGGAGGCGTTGTCGTCCATGTCGGCGTGAACGATGTGGACGTTCTTTAGGCCATCAGCCGCGACTTTCTCTTGGACCGTCTCCACGGTTCGGACTGTGCCGATGATGATGTTCGAGGGGTCTTGCGCGGAGAGGGTTTTAAGGAATTGGTACTACGAGAGGTTAGGAGGATCGCTGGTTGTGAGGCCAGAGTCATACGCCGATGCCGCGCGAAGCGCCGATGATAACATATACTGGCATTTTCTATGCTTATTCAGGTTCGAGATGCTTTGTGAGGAGCGGTGTCTGTTGATGACCCATTCCACTGATGTCCAACCACTCTATATACATGGATGGACTCGTCCTCTGCTAACTCCGTCTTGGCTACCATTACCGACGCCATCTTCCAAAACGGGGTCTTACTTGAAGAAATGCGAGATACTATGCGGCACGGACGAAAATCTAAAGATTCGTAATAGCCAAGGCTACACACAACAGGGACACGTGGCGAATCAGCTAGCAGCATGTACAGTATCCCCAATGAAACAACGTAATGACAAGTCTCCGCTTACAGGTGTTGAAAAGCGGGGAAGTGCAAACCCCTTGGTGCTTATCGTCGCGGAAACTAACCTTCTCCTAGAGGATTGTCCATGCCATCCTGGTCAAAGTATTTTTCATCATGCTCACGTGCGAAATGCGAACTTTCAGGCACGTCGTGAGATGAATGACAGATGGAAGCGGACGAAATTTGACCAGCTTTTCAAAATCGGACAAGTGGCGCAGCTTTCGTCACGCATAATTATGCGAAGCTGGAATATAAGGGAATGACATCACCGTCAGTTGTCCTTTCATCCCCTGCACTTTGAGCCTTTTAACTCACTGCTTCTTGTCGATATGCCACTAAAAGAATTTGTATCCCTGCTTTCGTGCATACAATTGACATCCTAGCGTACACGCCTGAGGGACATCAGATCCGAGGAACACACATACCAACCTCAAAGACTATAGTACAATACACTAAAACAACAAATTAATCAAGTATATATACTAGACTGCACCTTTCACATTCAGAATCCCTCAAACTCTCTCCTTGCTTGCTCATCATACATAGCTTCGACCTCCTCGTCAGTATAAACGCGCTGCATATCCTCTAGCTGAGAAATCTCCGCATTCAGCTGCGCTTGTTGCAATGCGTACTGGTCCAATAGCCTCTGATATTCTTCCGCGGTCATCGGCGTCGCATCCGCAGTATTCCCGGTATATGTCTGTTGGAAGTTCGGGTCCGCATACGTCTGCGGAGCATTTGGATCCGGTGCCTCATCCCCAATGGTCTCATCCAGCAACTGCTGCTGGTACTCCTCACCCGTCATTTTCTCCTCGTCCTTATGAACTCCACCCGGCGCAGGACTATCGTTCCCATCAAACTGCTCCTCAAATTCCTCCTGCGTCATTTCCTCCGCGAAATCCCCCTCTGTTAGCAACCTCTCCGCCCTCTCCTTCGCCTTCTTCTCCCGCTCAACCCTCTGTCTCTCCTCCTGCCGACTCCGCTCAAGAGCTAGTTTACTCTGATCCACCGGGAACGGCCTCCTCTCGTTCTCCCTGTCTCTCAGTAATCGCTTCCTCTCTTCCGGCGAAATCGAAACCGGCCGCATATCGTGTCCCATACTTCCCGCCGGCCCAAACGCGCCAGACATCCAGTAGTCGTGCGTGGCCTTGTGCTCGCATAGCTCGCGGCGAGTTTTAAATGTCTTGTCGGCTCCGAGCTTCTGGCGGGGGAGGTCTTCGCCGCGTACCAGTTCTGGGGCGAGGCGGGGGCCGTAGCGGCCGCGGGGAGTGCCGATGATGCGGGTGCGGGGAGGGAGAGGCGTGTAAACCTCCTCCAATGCGAGGAATTTTTCTTCAGGGGTTCGATCTTCCACTGGTTTCTCTTTGCTCTTGTCTTTCTTGTTCTTTTTCTGTTGTTCGTCCTCTTCCTCGTCTACAAATGGCATGCGGCCAGGTTTATTGCTGCCAGCCAATGTCTCTGGTGAAACAACGATGTTATCCAGAAAATTCGTCGGGTCTGCGGTAGAAACTGCAGCTGCATTCGCCATCTGAGAAAACGGATTCGCAATCGTAGGCCACAGAGCGGACAGGTTCTTGAAAACTTCAGAGAGAGGATTTGTGCTTGCCTGTTTTGAATTTGGTTCAAAGGCAGGCGATTCAAGCTGTCCCTGTGGCCGTCGTTTCGGCCGAGTCGCGGGGAATTCATCGCGTTCACCTATCTCCACATTCTCAACGAAAGGTGGTCGCGGTGTCAGAGGTCTGACTGCAATTGGGGTTGGTGATTGCGGTTCCCAACGAGGAGATTTAGTTTGATGTATAGGTGGCTGCCCTCGATACTGTGGAGGAGACTGCGGTTGGAACTGAGGTAATTGAGATGGATCTGGAGGTGAATGCGGATCGTGCGCTGCTAGCTGCTCCTCTTCGTCAAACTTCGGAGTAGGAGTTTGCGGCGACGCTTCCACTATAGTCGAATTATCATTATCTGGGGCTTGCGGCGGTGGAAGCCTGTCTGAAGGTGTAGGAGCTCGAACTGGCACCTCCTCAAAACTTGGGGCCTGGTGATATGTTGTCTGCTGTTTCTTGGGGCTGACTTTAGGTGTATAAGACCCTTCCGGGTCTTCCTCAACACTCGGAGCCTGATACTGGGTTGCTTGCGGTTTTGGAGGACTGACTTTGGGTGTCGGAGGGCGTTTGGTAGGTAATGGTTCTTCTTTCCCCAACAGATAAGCAGGTATTCGTCCATATTCATCCACAAGATAACCCCGCTCATCAACCAGCTGGCCCTTCGCATTCACCAGGCGACCCTTCTCATCCATCAACCGACCCTGCTCATCCATGAAACGACCATATTCATCCACTAGCTGTGGTTTGTTCAGAGGTTTTGGCGGCGGGGGCGGCTGGTCCGGCGGCCTCCTAGCCCCCGTGATCGGTTCATCTGGAAGTTTATCTTCAGACAGCTTCGGTATGCGCCTCCCCTTCTTATCTACAAGCTGACCCTTCGCATTAACCAACAGGCCTTGCTCATTCATAAGCCGCCCCTTCTTATCTACTAGACGGCCTAGGTCATCTCTCAGCGGCAGTCTTGCTTTGTAGCCCTCCATGTCCACAGGCTGCGTGTGGATCGGAGGCCCAGTAACATGCGTAAGGCCTCCTGGAAGATCGATTCTGTGCACACCAGGCTGGGTCGGCGTTGGAGTCCGGTAATACGATGAAATAGTCTGGATGTAAGATTTTCCCGCGCCACCACTTGGCTTTGGAGGTCTAGGTGTGTCCTCTTCTCCATCATGAGAAGGTGGGGGTGGCGCTCCAGGGTAATACGGGCCCGATCTTGGTGCTCCGGCGGGTCTGTCTAGGCTTTTGCTTGGGCTCGTATGTGTTCCTTGCTCGGTCGTATGAGGCGGGGTGATTGGGCTCTCACTAGAAGAATTCGAACTGGATGACGCTGTTGGACTTCCAATGACATACCCCGCGTCCGCTGGGTTCAGTCTGTACCCATTCACTATGATGTAGTGCGGATGTTCCTTGAGCTGCTCCTGCAAGTCCTTCAGGTGTTCCATCTCTTCCATTAATACTTTTCTTTCCCATTCCTTCCTCCTCATCTCCAACCTCGCAGGCGTCCAAGACACCAGAAATTCGATACAGCATAGGAGCGGCTTGCTGTATTTTAGGATAGCCCATTCCTCTTGTTTCAAGTGCTTCTTTCGAGGTTGACTTTCGACGGTTTTGTGATCATCATCGATCTTTTCGTGACGGCGCTTCGTTCCAGCTACGGGGCTGGGCACAGTCGAGTTCGTTACCCAATTTGGCACCTCGTCGACCGGGCGGTAGTGGCGATCAATCTTTATGAACGTCGGCTTAGGCATACTGTTGTGTTCGAATAAGGGTAGTTTGGGGGGTCTATGTTGGATGCTAGCTCCTTTGATGAATCTGCTGGAATTAAAGTATGGTCCGGTCCTCAATGCCATGTAGGCCTAGTACTGCCAAACAAGCGCAAGTATCGATTGTCGCCTCAAAGGATTGCGCTGTCTCAAACGGTGCTACAATATGTGAATGTCTTGTGCGTTGTATACTTTATGCGTACGGCGAAATATATTTCAAAGACGCGTTGTGCATATAAGAGCTGTACCTCTCCTGCACATAGATTGAAGTTTTCCGCTCTGGGCGACAAAGGGACGTGTCGATTTGAAAGACCTGTGTTCGGCGTTTGCGGTCGCATCCGTTGCTCGTTGTTGTGAAGGACGGTGAACGGAACAATGACTAAATTAGAGTTGGCCCACGCGGGAAACCGCTTGTGGCACAGCCAGCCATAAGTAGCAATCAGCATCAAGTGAAAGGTGAAGAGTGATGGGTGAACAAAGGAAATGGGTGAAGCCACAACTCTCACATGGTGGCTCTTTAGGCACTAAGCCAATGCAAATTGAAAGATCGCTCGCCATTGCAAGCTTCGTTTTGGCGGAAGGAAACGACAGGACGGCACATTCGTAAAGGTATAATACTTTGAACATTGTATAGTCCTCGACCGGACTATTAGCGGTAGTGGTATATAACTCAAGACACAATCTGACCCCCCATCTGATAGCCCCGACCAACAAAGGAAATACTCCTTTTCTCCCTTTGGACAAGTGCTACCACAGCCACTGAAGGCAACTAACGAATTCTATGGTAAAGTAAACTGAGTCGATCAGGAATCCCTGAGACTTGGGTATCAGGTAACGATAATAATAAAAAAGAAGGGTATACAGCTTCGCTCCACGCGGTGCTAATAGAGACAGTGAATATGAAATCATGGCTAGATAGAAAAGCCAGAGCAGGAGAAGGGAAACCAAACAAGATGCCGACATGGCATGGGGTATCCAAATGCAGCGAGATTGACAAAAGGAAGAATGTAGTGCAACATGACGATCTCTAGGTACATTTCTGGAGAGTCCGCACACAGAGGCGAGTTGCTTGAGGGTAGTGCAGTATTTGTGATGTTGAACATCGCCTGGGTAGTCTTGGTGTCAGTCGATGAGAGCTTGGTTCAGCAGAGCTGGTGAGCTGACTGTCGTGCAGGGTCCATGGGTTATACTCCGTTGTCGTTAGACCCGACGAATCCGGCAGTGACGCCGAGTCCCATATCCATTCTCAGGAACCCGTTGTTGCCGCCCTCGATGCCATCCATAGGTAACAGCCCGCCCGCGCTCATGGGGTGCGCGTCCATCATCACTGCGCTCGCCCTTCGACTGTTTGTTGCAGAGCCCATGTGATTTGGATGCGGACTCAGTTGCTGTTGATGCGGAAGTCCATGCGACTGGTTCCTGCTTGCGTTCATATGCTGTCTTGCTGCAGCCCAAGCCTGTGCTTGAGCGTGAGCCTGCTGGTGGGCTTGTGCTTGCGCCTGGGCCTGAGCGTGTGCGTGCGCATGAGCAGCGTGGACCGGTGACTGAATATGCTCATGCATCTGGAAGTTGGTCGGATGTACAGGTGTGGGTTGGAGGGGAAGAAGGCGCGGGAGGTTGCTGAGTTGGGTGGTCAAAGGTGCGGGATTGTTGTTAGAAGCGGGAACGACTTCGAGGTCGACGTCTGCATCATCATCCTCGCCTTCTGCATCGACCTGGTCGCTGCCGCCGTCGGTGCCGTTGATGGTTGCGGGTGCAGAGTATGGGCCCTGGTCGGGCTTGACGGCATTGATCGACACAAATGGCTGTGTGGGGACACTTGCCATTGAGCAGCTCCTTGTTAGTGATGGATCGGGCAGCGGTTTTTGTGCTGCCATGCCAGCTGCGACGTTCCTGCTGTCCCGGACTACACCCTTCCACTTCTCGATCAAGCGGTCGTAGTCCCAGTTTCGCAGGTCCATGCCATGCTTCCCGAGCTCTTTGACGGTTTCCGCGCCTAGATTGAAGGTGACCGGTAATCGATCTGAAGCACCCGATGCCCAACGGCTGGATTTCAGATAGTCGATTTCCCGCCGAGCATTCTCCAAGTTTATCTCGGCATCCCGCCGCAACTCGTTGGAGCGCGCATATGAGCGGAGTATCTCCACCTGCCAGTACTCCTGACGCACCTTCTCGGGCTGGCACGACCAGTGGTTGTAGGCCTCGGCGATGTGGCAGAATAGTTTTTGTGGGTCGGGATCGAAGAGCGGCGGAGTGGGGAGGGGCGAGTTTCTGCCCGACGACGGACTGGACTGAGAACCAGACGGATAGGCCTGGTTGATCTGCCGCTGCCGCTGGTGCGCCAGGAGCCGGTCGCCGACCTGGCGATTCAGTGCCTCGAGCTGCTTCTGGCCCGGCGGGCTTATGGACCAGGACTCGCTGGTGGCAAAGGGCATCGGGGAGAAAAGGGTCGAGGGCGGCGGGAGGACCTGCAGGCACAGGCTGGGGAAGTTGAGTGTGTAAGGGTCGAAATCGAAGAGGGTCGGGCCCGTTGCTTTGGTACTGGCACCACGTTAGCTTGGGCTGCGCACACGGAATGTATGCTGCGTAACGCACTTGGCCTCCTTGACGCTCCGCAACAGCTCCCGCAGAGCCAGCTCGGTCGCCTTGGCCGTCTCTGCCTCGTCCGTCATCTTCTGCCGCTGCTCCAGGTCGGCCTTTTGCATCTGCCTCGACAGGTCCCTCCTCATCTCGGGCGTCTTGGCCCCCAGGACACGCGGGGGGTGTCCGTCTGCCCAGCTGACGTCCTTGAACTGGCTGAGCTTCGCAGCGCTCACGTCCGGCGAGCCGTCGTCCCCGTCGATGCTCTGCACCGGGGGCGAGGCATTGCTGGCTACCGAGTGCTTTTTGGCGGGGGTGTCGAGCTCCTTCTTGACTTTTTGCCTGCGGGTGATGCCGCCGCGAAGCTTCTTGATCTCGTCGACGAGATGCACGCCATCGGGGGCCTTTGGGTTCTTCGCGCGGATGTACAGGTCGAGATGCCTGCCGAGGCTGCTCGAGGTGAATGCCTGCTGGCAGAAGGGGCAGCTCTTGTCCTTGGGAGCTTTGGTTTCTGAGGCTGGAGGGGTATCGGTAGCTGGCGTGGGAGCTTCCGTCGTCATTGCAGCTCAGGGGATACGAGAACAACCTGGAAAACGGGCGGCTGCAGCATGAATTGCAACGTCGATTCGGCGGCAGAGGTGTTGCTTTCGGTGGGCTGCAGCTAATGCATAATTATCTCGACAATTAAGGGCGTGCACACCAGAGGCATCGTGACAAAGATCAACTGGGCCGCAAAAGGAGGACGCGCTCGTCAATATTGTCTAGCGCTGCTAGTGCGGGAGCTGCACAGAGGATTGACGCGCTGTGAGCGCGTTCTGGCTCTGGCCGCGCTTTGGCGTCTCGGGCCGGTGCATCGACCACCCTCCACCCACGCCTCCACGACGAACACGTCGCGACCCCTACACCGCTGTACATTCTTACATCTACATGGACTAGTCGCTGCCTACGCGCCACCAGGTGTGGCTACCTGCCCAGCTTCGCAGCTGCCCGCGCAGCCATCTCCTCGTACCGCTCCATGCCGCCCTCCAGCTTCTGGAGCCGACCCTTGAACAGCCGGTATACCGTTCCCACAGCAGCCCCTGTCTCTTCCTCTTCCGAGGAGCTCTCCGCTTCGTCTTCCGTCTGCACCCCTGGCGCTAGTCTGTATGGGCTCTCCCCTTCTACCACCGTCCTGGAGACATCGTCAGCAGTTGCCTGTACGTCACGCTGTTGGCACGCACCGCATGAAGTATCTGTCGTGCGTAGCAACAAGCAGAGCTCCGTCGTACTCTCGCAGCGCAATGATCAGGCCCAGGATACTGTCTGCATCTAGATGCGTCGTAACCTCGTCGAGGATGAGAAGCTGCGGGGGAGGCCACAATAGTTTCGCTAGTGCCACCCGCACCTTCTGTCCACCGGAGAGCAGTGCGAGAGGGACGTCCGATGCCGATTGTCCCTGTAGTCCCAGACTACCTAGTAGCTGTCTTGCTGCCTTCTCGTCCATCTCTGCGCCACAGTGTTCCCGCAAGTGCGACAGGGCCGTCAGTTGCGGCTTCGCGCTTGCAATCGCTGCTATCTCCTCTACCGACTGCTGTGAGAAGCGGCCAAACTTTGCGCGCGCGTGACGAGCGATGGTGCCTGAGGTTGGTGTGAGACCCCCTATGCTATCATCGCTGCTGCCCGCGACGAGACTGATCAGGGTCGTCTTGCCGGATCCATTCAGGCCAGCCAGACCGACTCTCTGCCCAGGATGAATGGTCAAAGTTATGTCCGTCAGAACGGGTTCTTTCTTGCGACCGGGGTACGCAAAACACACCTTCTCCAGGCTCACCAACGACCCTGGAAACCTCAGGTCTGGCGGTTGCCGTGGGAATGCCATCTTGACTGGTGGATCAAAATCGGGTATCTCGATCTCTGCTCGATTTGAGAGGTGATAGCCAGCCAAATCGCGGTTGAGCTTGAACCGTCCTCCCTTGATTCCGACTTCAATGCCCGTCCGCTCATCCAGCTTCTTCTTGCGAGATGCAGCTTGCTTCAATTTCTTGTCATCTCCCTTGTCTCTTGCTGCTTTTATGTTGTTTGCCACTGATTTCTCCATGTGCTTTTTCTGCTTATCCTGTGCATCTTTCATCTTGGTCCAATACCGCGCTTTTTTATACCTCTCGCGTTCGTACAGGCCCAGGTTTCCTCGGAAAGCTTCCAATGCTTGGTGCCGCAGAACAATGAGCTCTTCTGCAACGGCGTCACCAAAGTCTCTGTCGTGCGTCGTAATGAGAACCGTCGCATCTTTTAGATTACGGATGTAGTCTTGGAGCCAAATAATAGATGGCAGATCCAAGAAATTGGTAGGTTCGTCGAGCAGTAGCACGTCCGCGTACTGGCACAAAGCGCATGCAAGATCACAGCGTGTCTTCCATCCTCCCGATAACTCCGAGATGGGCTTGTCGATGTTGGTGTCCTTGAAGCCTAGGCCCAGTAAGACCCTTCTGGCTTTGGTCTCAGCTTGTGAGGCGTCCATCAGCTCCAAGGCGGATTGGATGTTGGTGAGAAGATCAGCTGCTGCGCTTGTTTCGGTGCTCAGATTCGCAGCATCAACCTCGCTTTCATCGTGCGTCAGTCGCGCTTTGGACTCTTCGAATCGCTCTTCGAGCTGCATGCAGTATCAGTGTAAGCCTGCGAGCATTTGCGTGGGAAGGGCTTACCTTGATGAGCTCTTTCCTTGCCAGCTTTCCCCTCGCTCCACTTCTCCGCTCAGCAATTCGATTTGCCTCTTTCAATTGCAGCGCTAGTCGGTCATGTGTGACTTTTCTGAATGCCCTTACCGGCGCCATCGGGTCTGACGACTGCTCGATAGCCTCGCCTAGGACGTTTGCTTCCCTCGTATATCTTTCTCTCAATCGGTCGCTTTGCACTACGTGCTGCAACACCGTCTCTTCTTTGACTTTCATCTGCGAGAGTTGTTCATCAAGCTCCAGGTCTCGAGTCTGGCCAAGCAGCAGAATCCTCGTGCTCCATGGGATGCCTGGAATAAGTCCGTCCCCTATGGCCTTGAGTAATGTACTTTTGCCTGTGCCGTTGCGCCCAACAAGGACATAATGACGTGATTCGACCTATCAAACCCGCAGGTAGAAAGTCAGCGTACGTCTAAAATTTAAGAAATGCGTTTCGATCGGGTCCCGGCCAAGCGAAGTGAAGAATTGTCCTTTGCGTATTGTATGAATCCAAGAAGAACCGTCCTTGTGCTTGGTAGGACAGCCATGCTCTCTTGTACCGCAACACTTACCAGGTGGAGGGTTACATGGCTGAGCAATTCTCGGTCGGAGACACTGATTGATAAATCCTTGATCAATATCTCTTTGGATGCCGGAGCATCAACTGCATCGAGAGCATAGCGTGACTGTTGAGCTGTAACCGTGATATAGTCGTCGCCGGGGCGCTTTCCACTTGGCGCAGCTGCTTCTTTTCCTCTTCGCACCATCTTGAACAGCACTTAATGGCCGAGAAAGCTGAATTTTGACACGAGTGCCTGTATCAAACTCGAGGAGCTTCAACACTTGATATATTGCGTGGTGTGAGTGCATGTGGACACTACGTGCTTAGCGTGGATTGATGGGAGATGAGTCGAAGTGCTCTCTTCTGGTTGGTCAAGTCGGAGCGAACTGTTCTGGCAAACAGATATCTCGGGAAGGTGCGTTGCACGGCACGCCATTTCGGGTACGGCTTCCAGATCGCAGGCGAATGAGTATCTACGATAGTTAGGTCAATGTATGATAATTGACCTGAGGTAGTAAATATGCTAAGCCAGGTGCCAAGACATATATTCATGGAGCAGCAGCTTTCGAAATCGTACTATCCGTCATTCAAACATCTGCTTATGCCCTCTAAGTCAGGCTCGAACAAACTCGATGTAGTATTGTATCCATCAAGCCTAGGCCAGAGCGCGGATTGCTTTTGATCTTTGAAAAGCCACGCGCGAACTCTAGTTCATATCTGATCGCCTGTTCAGACTAACATACGAATGTATTGCTCAATTAGATCAATCTTTTCCGTCGTAGGAGCAGTTGCTTTGGTCGGCGGACCGCGTATGTGCTCGACGACGAGAGCGGTTTCGAGAGACCGGTGGTTGCTATGAGTGCAACCTCATGCGGCGCTGCCAACCTCCTCCGAGATGTGTTGCGCCTGGGACACTCGCGCCTTCCGCTGTATGCGTCCGTTTCTTGAGCGACGCGCGCCTTCCGTATACTGTGTTGTTGAACGATAGAGGCCTCACGATCAGCCTGAACTCATCTTTACTTTCCGTAAAGTCCCAACCCGCCTGTTCTCCACTTTATTGTGCCCTCCACTTACAATACCATCTTCCGCTTTCAGCACGCATTACACGGACATTTGCGCTTCAACTTAGCCTTGCATCGCCATCGCCGACATGATCACGGATACTACGAGCCTCCTAGCATTGAAACAGCCCAAGCAGGAGTCAGCGAAGCATTGGTTTACTCGCCATCTCTTGAGATCGGCGCCGCGACAAACCAGGGAAGATACACATCAAGGCAAGATAATCAAGCAGATGTCCCTCCGCCGCCCGCGTACTGCACCACCCAATCGGCCATCCACCGCGCCCTCTTCGGGTCCGGCTGCTAGAGACGAATTGGCTCTGCCGCCCACAATGCCATATGTATGGCTCCAGCACTCGCCGCCCTGTAGTGAGCTCAAGGCCCCACCGGGAGCAGCTCGAGCGGGACTGGACGTTCTACTCGATGTAGATGCATGGTTGGCTACGAGCAAGCCATCTTCTCCGTTGATGGGTGGGCTTTCGTATTGGAGGGAGGGCAACCCCGCGGATGCGGATGAGACCGTGAACGTACAGTACGCCATACCAATCATCCAGGAGCCCAACGATGAGAGACTCTCTCCTTCGCGTAGCCAGCAGTTCCGGTCCCTATGCCGTCGGGCGAAGATGCAAGTGCGCATGCCATCGATTCGCCGCGTAAAGTCTCCGCGAGCTATAGAAGAGGATAACCCACGCTCTGAGTCGGCTGCCATCCTAACCGTACCTTACGAACAGACACAACCCAGTGAGGTGCCTTACTTCGCCACGCGTTTGACAACCACGCATCCCCGCATACGCCCTTCTACAGCCACAGCAGCTTTCCCTCCGATGGGTGCGGTCATTGATCGCCGGCACTTGCCCAACATTGATCTGCCGTTGCGGCGTGACAGTCCTGGTAGTGTGCAATTGCGGGAGCTGGAGTGCGAGATGGAGCGTCTTGCGCTGGGCCAAAGTCCGTTTACTGGCAGTAATTTACGACCAGAAGCCCTGTCTGCTGCGCATTTGCCCCGTGAGGATTCCATGGGCAGTTTCTCGAGCGCACCAACTTACTTCTCTGGCATGCCTCCGCCGTCATACAAGTCGCGTCCAGCTTCATCGCACCCGGCTTCCATCCTCACTACCTCATCATTTGGATGTATTGATGGAATGAACCCAGAGCAGCGGCAACTCTCTCAGAGACGGGCGGTACAGAAGCAGCGGAGTATGAAAGGACGGCTCAGGAAGCTTGCGAAGAAGGCGAATATTAGAAAATGAGCAGCTCTTAAGGTACAAGCCAGTCTTACGAGATGAAAGACTAGGAAGGAATTCTTCGAGACGAACAGATACGAGTACGAATGATTGACGAGACATGAGCAGAGGGGAACGGAAGCGGAAGTAGGAAGGGGAGTCGTACGAAGGACCGTGAGCGGACAAGGACGCTAGGTGGAGTATGAAGTAGTTGGCTCATCGTACTGGACGACTCTGTAGTAGAAATTATATTGAGAGCGAAGCATGCTCTACGGAGAGGAACGTTGAAGCGGGCTTGGCGGAGACGCAAACATTCCACAAAACGAGTGGAGGCTGCCGCATTCCTGGGCGGAGAGCCATTGTCAGACGACACCGAGAGCACTCTTCACGGTATGCAGAAATATGATCAGCGACAAGCGATGTGTTCGTGTTCCTCGATGCGGTGATGGTGATGCAGTGACGTTGACTTCCCGCGAGCCGTGCTGAGCCGACTGCCCGAAACGGCTCACCGCCTGCGCTTTGTGATTTGATCGTTGCGACTGCATCACTACCGATAACCATTGGGTCCGACGTGGCATATGGTCGCACCCCTCCGCGCAGCCCGCATCGTCGCAATTGAAGCCCATGGCCCCAAACCATGCGCGCACTTCACTAGACGTTCTACATCCGCACGCCGGGCCCCAGCGCAAGCTTTAGTGATCCGCGCGCCGCTCGCTCGCTCTCACTGGCAAGACAGCCCCATCTGCACCTCGACCCCCTCGACCTGCCGGACGCAGCCACGCTGCAAAAGTAAGCATGGCTTCGTCGTCGGTCGACGCTCATTCGCAGCCGCGACGGCCGCCTCCAATGGCCCGCCAGTCGTCCACGTCGTCGCAGCGCTCGCACTCACCCTCGGAATCCACCCAGCACAAAGCAAAGGGCCCGCGCCAGCACGTCGTCGGCGGCAGCAGTCGCGTGCAGCGCAATCACTCGGTCGGCAAAAACCTCAACAAGCTCAGTAAGCAGGTCCAGGCGCCTGGCAACGACGGAAACGCCGTGAAGCACCACCGTCGCGTGCACTCTGGCAACTCGACCTCCGCGCCCAGCAGCCCGCGCCCCGGGATCAAGCGCAATGCGTCCGCCGGCGCAGTGCTGAGAGTCGGCAAGCACGGCCACACGGTCAGCGGCATCCGCAAGAACCACTCCAGCGGCCACCTACCGCGGGAGTCCGGCTCGCGACCGGCCCTCAAGGCCTCAAAGAGCGAGATAGCACCGCCGAAGCGTTCCCTGATCAATCCGGGCAAGGCCCGAGAGCCCTCGTCGGACGACGAGCATCCGACTGTGCATTTCGACGTAGCAGACGAGGAGGAGGGACAAGACGACGGCTGGACCGAGGAGAGCGCGTCCCAATCACCCACCACCACAAGGTCCAACACCCGCTCCAACTCTGTAGTGCTGGATCCGCATAGGCCGACTGAAGACAGGCCAGCCGATAAAATGGGAGGCATATCACGGGCAGAGGCAAGTAGCCAGCAGGCCTCGGTTGCATCCAGCATGTCTACTCGGGCTCTACCAGACCGAACGCAGCAACAACCACGCTCGGCGAACGGCAGCAGCTCTCACCATCATTCACACTCCCGGCCGGCCGATGCAGACATGATTACCTCGCGGTTACTGCAACGAAGTTCTCACCACAACCCTGCACCGCAAATGTCCGCCATTGCTGCGACTGTGGTATCGAACCACCACGAGCCGCGCGAGTTGAGTCAGAGCGCAGGCTCGACGTTGGTGGACACCCCAGGGAGGGAGCTCGTTTCGCGTTTCATTGATGGTGATGGGTCGGCCGGCACGCCAAACAGCAGCTTTTTGCCGTCGCGAAACACCCCACAAACATCGGGTTCAGGCAACGGGAACCTCAAGAGAAACAGGTCCATGCCTGATGTTGCAGATGAAGAGACACCAACGCGAACCCCACGCAGATCCGGCACTAGCACACCCACAGACCTGCCGCCGTCACGAACACAGCAGAAGCTAATGCTCCAGCGTGCATCCTCGGCCATTGAGCCGCAAAAGCTGATACCTTCAATCTTACCGAGGACGGGTGGACCCACACCTCTCTACACGGGGATGACTTACACTACCAACGGCGAAGGTCGTTTAGATCCTCGTCTGCAACAGCAGTTTAACCACGTTTCCGTGGAATACAACGTGGTGCGAAGGTACCGCAATCCGCTTGTTGAAGCCATTGTCCGGATTGAACAGATGCCCGGGACACCACGCAAGTCTCGCGTGCCGAAGTCGGCCAGCACAAATGGGTTCTCGAGTGTGCACGGCAGTAGCAGCCTGAGCACGAGTCACAACGATGAAGTAGACGACTTAGGCAGCCGGAGGTCGCGAGTCAGCTTTGAAAACGGCCGCAACAGTCGTGAGGAAGGCGATGTCGAAGGCAGGCAAAGCTTCGAGAGTGACAACGGCAGGATCCGTAACGAAGTAGAAGAACTGTGTCGACGGCTGTGGGAAAGCAGCGAGGCTGCAGAGCACGACTGAGCGGCACACACGTGGCGAGGTACGACGGTCACCGACAAAGTGAGTTGTCTTTCGCATCACCTAATGGATTGCCCTTTTCGTATTCTTGCGTGCGCCTATTGTCGGCGTTCCTCAGGCGCATGGTATGGCATATTGTGGATCATGAGTTGGGCAGCAGGATGGAGGCTGTGGATACTGGATTGCCACGGCGCATTCCAGGCCAGCTCGGCACACAACATTCTGGACGCATTGTATCATATTCGCTACAACGGCCAACCACTCTAAAGGGCCTAGCATAGAAACAGCGCGCGCGTGCAGTGCTCTCCTCGAGCGGCGCTCATGTCGGCGCATTCACTGGTACGGGTTGAGGCCGCAATTAAGGGCCGGGGATTGGGGTATAGCCAATGAAATGAAGAACAAGGCCGGTTCAACAGTAATTTCTTCCTCCTGTTCTGCGTGCCTGGGAGCCTGCCTGTTTCTGTCCGCCATTTGTCGCATCTTCATATACGAAATATTGAGCGTGAGGGCGACGGGCGAGGGCAGGCGTGGTCCATGAATAGACGCGGGCAGTGTGTGGGTGGCTGAGGCATCCATCGTCTGACAGCCAAGGTGCTGCGACACTTCACAGACACGCCTCGCGAGAATTTGCGCGCAGACACGCTGTCACGGCTCGACTGCGGCGCTCAGCTTAGATTGGCTAGAAGCAGTCTGCCGTGTGGCCACGACAAAGAGCGGTTTCGATGTGCCACGCCTGAGGCAGGTGTCCCGTGCCACTGCTGGAGGTACCACGGCACGGGAGTTTGTTTCAGTGACCGTGAGCGATGGTTTGAACAGAAAAGTGGACTGCGGGGGAAACATCGGGCGGCGGGAGGCAAAAACATCGGGGCCATCGTCACGATGGCAACGGATGGTGTTGAGCCATGGTTGAGACCCTGCGGCTGTCACGACGGAGATTTCAGCACCGTCAGCACGCCGCTCATCTGCGATTCTGCGCCGGCAAGCTGCAGGCTCCCCGACGGCGCCTTGCTGGGTGGTGCAGCGGACCGGGGGTGTTGTTAGCGCCTGGCCAGGTTCTTGGACGCGAAATGAGTAGGGGAGATTGCGCCTCATTAAAGCTGGCTTCCCCCGGCGCCGCTGTTTAGCCCTCAAACGCTCCAGCTTCCAACCCACAGTCTTTACAAACACCTGCAACCCCCGCTCCGGCAGCCTTGCCAGCACGCTCCTTGCACCCTTCACTCACTCTTTGCTTCCAGCACATCCGTCGCGCAAGCACACCACACTTCGACAGTCGTTCCTGCCTCGTCGCCAGACCAAAACAACAAGTCTCAGCCCGTCGCAAGCCTCGCGCACCACTCTCTTCAAATCCAAAAACACCACAACCGCAGTCACCGACACAATGCGCTCCTTCCAGCAAGTCGTTCTCTTCCTCTTCGCGCTTGTCGCGTTCGTCGCCGCCCAGGACACCCAGTCCTACGACGCGACCGTCTATGTCACCTCCACCATCTACAAGGTCAACACCGTCACCATGTCGAGCAGCCCGGCGTACGAGGTCCACAACTCGACCTCCACCATCTCCGCCCCCGCTGTGTCCACCTCTGCCTACGCTGTCCCTGCCAACAGCACCGCGCCCTACCCCACTGGCACTGGAGCCTCATCCGGCGCCCCCGCTGCGCCTTCTACCACTGAGTTCCCCGGCGCTGCCTCTGGCCTCTCCGTCAACGGCGCGCTCATCGCCATGTTCGCCGCTGGCCTCGGATTCCTCGCTCTATGACCGCTCAGCGCGCAATAAGTCCTCTTTGCGACTACCTTCCGCTTCTCGCATCATCGACTGGTGCCTGTCCATGATACCCCTACCCACACTCTTTGGAAGCGCCGGGCCCGCATCGAGCGCGCTCGCTTGTTCGGTTCATTACGTGTCATGAGGAATCTTCTTCGCTCGCTTCTTCGGAAGCGCCTTTATTCCTTCCCTTATCAACCTACCCTTCGACTCTATACATTCGAACTTAGCAACTCCGGATACCTTCTTTGTAATTCATTCGCCTTTACGATACTCAATGAACGACGCCGGATTTTCTATACCCACCCTCTTTTTCTTGAGTCCAAAATATCACCCTTTTTGAGATCACTTTCTGGCACACGCCAAAGTAATTTCTAGTCACTCATTCATACAATTGTACCTTACTGTTGGACTGAAAAAAACATCATACTGGTCGCGGGACGCATGACAAGCGCAACCCTGTGTTGCTGCTCCATATGCCGAGCTTAGGCAACCTCTTCTTCTGACTACCTACTTCTCTGGTGGAGCTGGAGTTTGGAGATACCCCCTTTTTTGTTGATTGCGTTTATTGAGCTTCGTATCCATGTGGAGGACGTTGGATTGACCTTGGGTGGATTTTTGCGTTGTGATAGGGGGGCATGGGGGGATGAGCAGCTGGGCGGTGCGATCCTTCATCGGGCGCTGGGATGATGGGGGCGAAGTGCACGCTGGCAAGATTACTGCTTTCAGCCTACTCGTAGCAGAAATGAATAGTTGAAGATGCTATACCTGACTTGCGTGGATTGTACTATGTGATGCCTTGATTTGCGCGCTGCTCAAGCGGCCGTGCCTCGGTTCACGCAATCACACACTCAATTCACCCATCACGCCCACAGACCACCGCTCATTTGCACTCCAGCCTTGCCCTCTCTCTTCGCCCATGCGATCCTTCTCCAATTGGCCCATCCATCTTAAGATTGCGATCGGCACGCAAACCTGGGGATTGGTCGCAGCGCCTTAGCAGCAAGCGCCGGCCCGCCTTGACGTGAGCCCACTCAAAGAGCCGCTCCACACCAAGCAGCACCGTCTTACGAAAATTTAAAATCGCGCGCAGAACTGGAAAACAAAAAAGATTGGGGGGCTAGAAGCTGGGTGCATGGCCAACAAAGCGCATTGTGGGTCCGGGACAAGGGACAAAGACCGCAGGGCTTTGTTGGATGCGCATGTCGGCAGAACAAGCTGGGTCGGCTTTGTTGCCGTGCGCGTTGCTGCGGCGTGAAAATGCTTGCTTCTACCCAACAACAACGCACACCGCTCGGCAGTTCTTTTTCCTGCAGAGATTTCCAGCCTTTGTCCGCCCTTGTGCAGAGTTTGCGCTTGACCGTTGCGCAAGTCGTATTCTGCGTGGTAGTCGACCAACGAGGAAGAGTAGCGCGCGGACTGCGACCGACTCAGGATCCTCACGTGCCTGGAACCAACGCCGACAAGCGAAATTACCTCTCTTCACGCGCTGGGCGGTTGCCTAGGGGAGGTCTGGAATGTCACTTTTATTCGTAGCGTTGCGCGATTGCGCGCCGTACGGCGTGCCTCTACAGTAAGATCTAAAGCTGGGCAAGGCGGTACGGCGCGTGTGCTCAAGTGCTTACTCTGCTACGGGTACCTGTTGGATTGGGGCCGTTGGGCTGTCAGCCTCGATGCGCGCGAGAGCGTCGGGATTCGTTTTACTTTTCCCAAGAAAACTCTTCGTGCCCGAGATCCTGGTCAGAAGGGATGCGGGTAAGGTTGTCGGTTAAGGTTGGTCAGAGTGTGCTTGCTGACTGTTGAGCTGCGGTTGAGTGGATGCGCTGGGCCTCGGGAACGAGTCGGGATGCGAAGGCAGAGTCGCCCAGAACTACGAAGTACAGCAATGGTACCTTGGTACTCATTCTGTCCAGATGCAGACGCATGAGTATATGCGACAAGCCAGATTCACACCGAAGTTCAGACCTCTGGGTCTGCTCCCACTTCACAATAAGCTTATCCTTATCGAACGCTCTGTGTCAGATCGAGAGTTCGGTTCCGCTCACACGTGTGCGGACCGCCACGTTGGCGCAAACATGGTTCTCAGACCCGTCGGCTGTCCTTCAGCCACGAGTTTCTCCCTCGCACCGCTCCAGCGGAGTGCGCTCCGGACTTCGTCACCTGAAGCACGCGCAGCGCGTACCTGCATCCTCTTCCCACCCTGCCATCGTGAATAATCTTTAAGAATGTCCGCAGCCCGCAGAAATGGAGATTCTGCGTTTGAGCCTGCCGTGCAGGACCTGCTGCGGCTGCAGGCGACGGTCGGACACGGCACTGGTGGTACAGCAGTATTGGTACTCGTACTAGCTGAGTGTGATGCGAGCGTGGATGTAACGTGCTGCTAATCAAGCGAGGCGCCTGGGACACGGTGTGATCAATTGTGCAAGGAGAATTGTTCGAAGGCTGAGACTTTCCATGCGCGCTGGCGGCGTGCTGTGGAGCGGCGATTGTGTGCTGAGCTTACTCAGAGCATGGAGAAATCACAGCCTCCCACACAGTGACTTCCGACGGCGTATGCTAGTCATTTACAGCGGGTTTATCGTGTAAGCTGCCTCTGCGATCGTCTTGCTTGTGAACACCTGCTCCCTGTGGCGTTCTGTACTGGATCTAATGGTGGGTCACGTGGCACGAGATCGCCTCTGTTCTGTAGCGAGCTCGGCTTCTGGTACATGTGGTTTTCGTTGTCAAGCAAGGAATGGAAGGTAGCAATGGCACGGACACAGGACACTTGTAAATGCTGTCGTGCGTCGAAATAGAGTTGCAGCTGCGATTGACCGTTCAGGGTGGTTCCTTCCACAGTCTCCACTTTTTGTTCAGGGGTAAGTGCAGCTCCCCGCGGTAACACGCGTCACTCTGCGTCGACCACCAACACGCGGGGGAAAACAGCGGGTACTTGACGCTGTTATATCGACGCATGGACTCCTCTTGAATCTGGAGTTTCCCGCTGTTTGCGACGATGATAACGGCTACCGCAGGGTGCATGTACCTGACGCAAGTTGTCAAGGGTGAAGCCAAACCCATTCTCGGTAGACAGGCTCAATCAGCAAAACTTCGCATGTATCTAAGCTATTCTAATAGTTGCGTACGGCCAACTACAAGGTTGCACCATGTTAGAGGTTGACCACTACAAGACCATTCAAGTTTTAGGTACGGTGGGATCTCTCCGCCAGACCTTCTATCTCGGCGATATACTTCCGCAGGAATATCCATCAGATCCAGGCTCCTCTGGTCAGGTTCGAAACTCTAGAACCTTACGCCAAAGTCGAATGCGAACCCAAATTCCCTGATATATCACATCCGGTCTCTTGCCGCACCTTCGCATCAGAAGGTCTGTACGATGCAGCGCCATGGGAACGCTTCAGAGTCATGTATTTTAATACCGTCACATTAGCTTTTAACTCAGCAGTGGCCCGATAGCTTGGCTTACCGTGGTATACCTGTAGGCTTGGACGCATGAGCTGGTATGTTGAGGACTCTTACACTAGACACGTAAGCCCGACAGTAATCTCTCTACTACTCCAGTACTGAAATCGATTCATCATTCTCGGGAGGGCAGGTCATGGGAATATAGAATGATAGTGCAGGCCATCACAGGCCAACGGAGAAGCAGAAGACGCAAGTGTACATATGTATCAATGAGCTTGTGAGCTCAATTGACTGTGAACTTGTAGCCTTACGATCCGTCCTTCACGGCTGCTTCCTGGTCCTGTTGCGGCTGCCTGGCAATTACGGTCCTGCTACGATCCCTACAGCAGCAACACCATATGCAGCCGCAGGAGATGAGGAAAACAATACATAGGCCTATAGCAAGCCCAACAGCAAGGGCACAGCTCATGTCGCAGCCTCGGGTCTTTGCTTTCATAGCTCCCGCACTGGCGCCGGGTCGAGCGCCGCCGCCTGTTGCAACACGCGCGAGAAGTCGGCTCATCCTGATGATGAGGCTGGTTTGTTACCTATTAAGCGCAAAAGATAGGGATGTTGACTAGCGGGTGATTTAGCTACCCGTCGTACCTGAGTAACTCCAATGTAGTGAGTAAGCTTGATTTCAATGGTGGGCAGAGGAAATATCTGAGTTTGGGTTTGAGAACGCAGGAAATTTTTCAGTCAAGTGAGTGTCGACATATCGCACCTGAATTTCTTCAGGGAACAGGTACATACATTATATACCATCTCTCTACAAGTCGCTCGCAGATCCACGTAGTTTCGAGCAGGTAATGATAGTCTTCAGAATATGCTGTTTGCTACGCTCCCTATTGAATGGACGTGCAAAATCAGCACATGCCCGACCAAATCTCATTCACACACCGTGAAAATCTTGGCCAATACATCGAGGCATCAGAAATATCTGAGTGGGGCCTATACGATTGCTTCGTCAGCCAATGTAACCCCTCACTCCAATCGCTAGGTGCCCGGTCACGTTGTCTCCTTCTATCTCTGCATTTGATCGCACCTTCTAGAGAGTCGTTGATTCCATCGTCTCCTGCAACCCCGCATATCTTCCAGACCAAACGGTGGTCGTGGGTGAGTGCGTTATTGGTTCATTCCATACATCGTCTTCACTTCCCGTCCGTGTTAGCTCTGGTGGCTCCGGTCGTGACGGGATTGGTCGAGGCCCGGGTCACGGAGGTGGTTTCGCAGCTCAAACTGCAGCTTCTGTCGCGACTTGGTACTCGAAGACACCTTGTATGTCTGAGAGCGACTGATACCTCCAGCGTTTGAAGAGCATCCCACATTCCTGTACTTTGTATACTTGACGTAGATGGAGCGTATCGCAGGGAGCGAATGGCCAGAGGCTGGTGATGCGAGACTTAGGAACGTCACCGAACGGCAAGGCATTCGCTGAGGTGGCTCGGCCCAAAAGCAATCTGGAGATCTGAGCAACAAAGCTCGCCGACCATCATCAATCCAATCAATCCGGACTTTTCAAATCACCCGAGGGTGATACAGTCTTGGTCCCCAAGAACTTTGAATGCAGCCCACACACTTGGCTTTGAGTCCGCTTTCGCAATCCATACCGATGTAGGCGAATACCGCTCTGTATTACTAAGAGAAGACTTAAATTGAACTGGAATGGAGCATGAACTGTGCTATCTTCCAGGAGATTTGAGTAGAATATTGCTAATGGCTGGGTGATCCCATATATCTGTACATTTGAGATGATGCCATAGTGCCGTGTGACAATGTATAGATGCTAATGTCTCTTATTTGCCCAATCGTTCTCACTGCTGTTCTTCGCACGCTGAGACGAAGTCCTCACGCATTTCACCCTATCAATTTTCCGCCTTGGACAGGGTGCGAAACTCGGATCTGACAATACATTGCATTAAGACCAACCTAACACAACAAACCCTGTTCCGATCATCAAATTCATTTCATTATCTATACATCCCATACCAAGATCCAACCTCCTTTGTATGAATTTGTAGATACACCTCCACAAGAAGAGTGCTGCGCATCTCAACCAGGGCCCACGAGCGAGTCATAGAGACCCTAAGCGTCTCCATTGTCTCCAGCGTCGTCAGCTGCGCCTTGGGAGGTAATGGCGGATGAGCCTGCTCCAGCACCCGCAGCGGAGCCCCCGCTGACACTCGATCCACTGTTAGCGGCAGTCGAACCAGTGCTTGTCTGACCATTGGTCAATCCAGCGCCCTGCTGTCCGACTTGGCCAGCTTGAGTAGATCCACCTTTGGCAGCGGTTGATCCACCTTGAGTGCCCTGGAGACCAGATTGGCCGGCTTGGGTTGATCCACCGTTCGCAGCAGTGGAGCCGGTGTTGGTCTGACCGGTGGTAGAGCCAGTGCCCTGCTGCCCAGCCTGAACAGATCCGCCGTTTCCAGTAGTCGAGCCAGTGCCAGTCTGGCCTGTGGCAGAACCAGCACCTTGAATTCCAGCTTGACCAGTCTGTGTAGATCCGCTGTTGGCAGCATTCGACCCGCCTTGAGTGCCTTGAGTGCCTTGAGTGCCCTGAGTTCCCTGAGTGCCCTGAGTTCCCTGAGTTCCCTGAGTGCCAGTCTGCCCGTTGCCGAGTTGTGCGGCAGTGCCTGTACCAGCAGTTCCGGTCGTCGATCCAGTACCAGTCTGCGCACCAGTTCCTTGGGTGCCTTTAGTACCCGCTCCAGCAGTTCCTGCGCCGGCAGTGCCTTTTATAAATGTCAGCCCAATGACCCATGTCCATCTCGACAATTCGATGACGAATGAACAGATCCAGGAAAACTTACCAGCTGCACCGTTGCCTTTACCCTTGCCCTTTCCCTTTCCTGCAGCAGTACCAGTCGCTGCGGCGGTTCCATTTTTTGCTGCTCCGACCCCAGCTGCGCCTGCAGTGCCGGCTCCTAGATCACGAAATCAGTGCCGGCCATGAATGGAGCATTGCACGCTAGGCGAGGATGAAGTCGTCCTCACTGAGGGTCAGACATACCATTTCCAGCAGTAGCTCCTGCCGCGCCTGCCTTACCCTTCTTTCCTTTGCCTTTTGCAGCACCAACAGCTGATGCGGTACCGTTGGTCGCTGCTGCTCCTGCTGCGGGAGTAGCAGCGCCTATCTTTCGTCAACATTGGAGGTTTGAGCAGTTTGAAATCCCATCGTACCTGCTTTGCCCTTACCCGCTTTTCCCTTACCAGCTGCTCCGGTCGTGGCTGCACCAGCCGCACCCGCAGATCCAGTCGCCGCATTACCTCCCGCCGCGCCGCCAGTCAAGCCACCGAGGAGTGCGTCAAGACCACCAGCACCGCCAGCTGCTCCGCCAGCGGCATTACCTCCTGCCGCGCCTCCCGTCAAACCGCCCAGAAGCCCCCCCAAGCCGCCAGCGCCAGCTGCTCCGCCCGCAGCATTGCCGCCGGCAGCGCCTCCAGTCAGGCCACCGAGAAGCCCCTCAAGACCACCAGCGCCACCCGCAGCGTTACCTCCCGCGCCGCCAGCTCCGCCCGTCAACTGGCCCAGAAGCTGATCGAGCTGACGCTTGCCCATGGCCTTCTCGCGAGCAATCTTGCGGAATGAGGATACGAAGTGGGCGGGAATCTTGGTCCCTGTGAAGCCGCTGTTTGTGTCAACCCATTTCTTTTCGGTCTTGGGGAATGGCGCTGGGGCCGCAGCAACGAGAGGGGTGGCCGCGAGGGCAGCAACGACGGAAGCGGAGAACTTCATGGTTGCAAATCTGATAATAGGGATAGACTAAAAACGCACTGATCTACAGTGGCGAGTTGGAAGAAGGGAATGGAAAGCCGACTAGCAGCAATAGCACACTTGAAAAGATATTATAGATGTGGAGTGAGGAAAGAAAGATGCTCATCCGATTACCCGTGAGTCTTATAGCTGCTCTTGTTGACGACCTAGGACAGAGCAGCTCACTGCCCATGGGGCGCGCTCGATCCGGTCTCAGCGTGCCGCCTCGCTTCTTCAGAAAAGTGTACCCATCCGTCGATCGTCTGAACGGTGTCTGCGGCGATCCCAAAAGCATCTGTGTGAACAGTGGGGCAGGGTAGGAGGGCGTTCATTCTTGGGAACCAATCAAGAAGGGTCTGAGACATGACTATGGTGCTTATTGGGCCGCGCCATGTCTAGTCTGTTACTGAGAGTGTCCAAGATGTCAAACAGTATAGCGGACAGGCCGCGTATATTGGGTGCTTGAAATTGCCTTGATGGGATGCAGGTAGCGTTAGGCCAAAATAGCGTTTCTGGATGAGCTGGGAAGGTGCTTGTGAGACTGGATTATTGTAGTGAGGCTATTGTAGCCCAACGTTTTCTCGGTAACCATGTAGCGTCGGCTTACTGTAGCGTCGGCTTACTGTAGCGAAAGCGCATGAATGCGCGACTGGGAACATCCTCTGGTATTTTTGCACCCTTCCACACTTCTCTTGCTCAAGGTGGTCTGCTTATGGGAAAAATTGTTGAATGCCTCCTTCACGTCATCGCGAGGTTCCCAGCAAGACGCTGCTGAAACACGCACCACTCGGCCTCTCAAACATCGTTTCAAAACCCCATAATTCCCGTAACATGGTAAGTCTGACAAACCAAGGAAGGCCTCAACGCCGAGCTGTCTTTGTTTCAAACTTGGATTGACATACTCTCGACCTGGGCCTGTGGGTTCAGATGGGGCGCAGGAAGGATAGAGGCTGGGGTTGGGGTGAAATGGGGGACGTTGCTAAAATTAGTGTAATCTAATGTCGCGCTAGGCCGGAAAAAACGCAGAGGTAGGATAGGAAAGCACCGTCAGCTTGATGCGGAAGGCATGGGGGAGAGGACGCGAGATGTGTTGAATTGGGTAATGCATTGCAGCTTGAACGCGCACTCTCAAGGCATTGCGGTGCATGAACAGTACGACCAGGTGGCTGTTGAAAAGCGGCTCTGCACATTCCCGAGATCTTCTCCCAACACATGCCACTCTCCATGTATATCGGAATATGGACAGCTCGCACAAATTGCCCACATCTCTCATTCTTAGTGAGGAGCTTGGGTGCGCTTCGCCTTCCCCGTAACAATCACCTCTCCGCTTCCCACCTCGACTCTCCACCCCTCCTGAACCAACGCCCTTACAACAGCGGGTCCAATCTTTCCTCTACCACCCTCACTGTGTCTCCCCAGGCCCGTGACGATCCTGAATCCATCCCTAGCACCACCTCTGCCCTGCCCATAGCCGGGGATTCTCGCCTCACCTAAACCGTCCCACCATGCCTTGGTCCTCCGCTTGGCAATCCTGGTTGCGCTGTCCACTGTAACACCATGGAGGTCCAGCACAGTAGAAGTCGACTGCTGCGAGACGAATACGTCAGCATCGGCCTCTGACTGCGCTCGGAGGTGGGCATTGGCGTCGCGTCCAACTTGAGCGTAATAGCCTGCTGCAGCTTTGTAAAGCGGGTTTGAGCGACCTTTGCGGAAAGAAGCCGAGGCATTATTGAAGGCTGAGCTGCGGACTGCGGCGAGGGAAGCGGCTGTATGTGGGGTGGCAGAGGGCGCAAGGTCGGGCAATTTCGTGCTCTCCGGTGTTGGCTCTGACAGACTGACGGGAGCGTATTGGGGTATGACTTGTATGCTACCTTTAGTGACATAGGATGCGCTCGGACAACCGGTGATTTTCTTTGCGAGTTCGTGTGCATATGATGTTGAGGGTGCCGTTAGCCTGATCAAAGCGATGGCGTAATCTAATTCGATGTTTGGAAATTCTTCGTTGAGGTCCAACGCGGGCTGAATGATACGTGCTTCAGGCTCTTTCTTCCCGTGGTCAGCAATAGATGTCTTCATCATCGCAACAATGGTGCCCGCTAGTGAGAGGCCATTCGCGTGGTACAAGGATGCAATGGTCTTTGCAGAGACCTTCGTTCGCGATGACAAGAACTCGATATCTCGCCCGCTGTCTTTCCACCTGTTTGCGATTGGCGCGGTGGGACTGAGCTCTGATTCTGAGTTAGACGCTGATGCCACATTGTGATAGTCCACATGAATTTGCCTCTTCTTCGTCTTTCCCTTCTTACCCCGTTGTGGCAGATGGTGTTCCTCCGAAAATGCGTCGATGCCTTTCACAACGGGCACTTCATCTCCAGGGCTTCCGCTTACATCGTGGAAGTACACGTGGTTCAGCAGCTCATCCGTCGCCTTCTCAAAGTCGTCTCCGCACTTCTTCAACGTGTACGTGACAAATTCGAGCCGCAAGGTGGGGAACGTCTCGGCGAGCAGCGCTTCCTTGGTTGGTGTGTCGTAGCCCTCCGTTTCTCGGAAATACCCTCCAAAAGCCAGATGGTCTGAGTCTACACCCAATTCCAATGTCGCCAAGCCGTTCGAAAGGCTTGTGGAGTCAGTCCCGTTCGTCTGTGACAGCGAGGTCCATGTCTCTGTACTCGACTCCGCATCGTCGAACTGTTTGCTCGGACTGGTTCGCACCGCGCCGCCACTGCTGCCCGACGGATCGAACTCGGTAAGCTGTTCGGCTGCAGCAGTCTGTTTGAGGTCTTCCAAAAGACCTCTCAGCACCTGCGTGCCACCCGATTGTCCAGCATAGTCTGGGTACAGCGCGTGAATAAGAGCGGGGTCTAACGGTGGGCAATATTCTTGCTACGCGGATCTTAGCATTCGGAATCGGTCGTGCAACACGGTCGCGTGCGTACCTCGAGGTCGTGGAGCTCTTCATCCATCTTTGGTCTTGGAATGTTTGCGCAGTCTGGTGTGGCGGGGTACGCGTTGCATACTCAGCACTAGAAGTACTCTAGTCGGAAGAATTTCGAGACGATGAGAGACTCTAGGATGCGCGTGAAACAGGAAGTTCGTGGCTACGCGACCGAGATACGTTGTGCGATTGAGGCACAGTGGGATAAGAAGTTAAGTGCGCCCGTGTTGTGTTGTGTTGTGTGTGTTCATTTCGAGCGGTTTCGTATCAGCTCGGTGCCGAACGGGCCGACACTTGGCATTCACGCAGTATAGGCATCGTTTCCATCGGTGGTGCAGCAGAGGAACATGCACTTATGCTTTCTTGGTCTCATATCTAAAACTCAATTACGCGCCGAGTCATGTGCGTCATTCGTCTGTCCGGGCACCTGGGCGGATCCACATCGCGCAACCGCGCTAAGCTATGACTCGGAACCAAGACACTGTAATCATTTGGCTTGAGTGTGATGAGTGTCTTAAAGCATGTGAATTCTGATTCCCATCCGCCCATCCAAAATTTGTAAGATACGCTATGTGAGAGTACAAGCATTAACGCCATGGACCTATTGTCCTCATGCTTATTGTCCGTTGTCGGCGTCAGTCGTTAACAAATACCAAGCCCAGCACCAGTGCCCTTTCCTCCTACGGGAATGCATCCTGAAGAGTATATAACGCCTAACTCATGTGAAACCCCAAAGCATACCACAGGGTCCCTTTGGTGAAATGTGCGCCAAACCCCGACAGTTGTAATGGTCCAGCCTGCGTGCTTAGGAAAGATGGAAGGCGCCCTGGCCCTCCTGAATTGCAACACGGAGCTTCTCACGGAGAATCTGCATACTGCTGTAATCGGGCATCTTGAGGTAGTTGACGCATGTCATGACACTCGGAAGATAGTCGTCTGACGTATAAGGCGGCTCGCTCGGCTTGCAAACCACGGTGAACATCGGCGTGAGGCTCTTGAAACCTGGGAAATGGTGAGAAGAGGATCGAGCGCAGGGAGATAACAACTAACCTCCGATAGGAAGCTTCGGACTACCAGTGATGAACTGGAGGAAGTCGCGGCGCTCAGTGGCCGAGAACTCGCTCATTGTCTGTAAAAGATTACGAACGCTCTTACTGTCGAGGTTGTATCCGTGGTCTGCCTTGATTGAATCCATCAAAGCTGTTTTTATTATTAGCATCGTAGGTACCGGCGAATTCTATGAGAAGCAAACTCACTTTCGAGAGACCAGTCCTCATCCACACGTCCAAAGAGCATGACGAGCTCGTCCGGGGTGAAAGCCCGCAAAGCGGAGTATGGGAAGACTTCGGAGAAGCCTGCCCTAAAGGCTTCTACCTGACGCTGAACTCCAGATCCTAGCGTCAGATCAAGAACTTTCTCGACATACATTTCCACATTTTCGATCGTGACTTGCTTGTCCGCACCGTCCTCGACAAGCTCAATGGGATACCCGGGAAGCGTGAAATCCAAGCCAAGATCTTCCACGTGGCAGTCTTGGAAGACGACATCCTTGAGAGCGGAAGCTTTCTCGGCGGCCGTCAAGCTGTCGTCTCCCTCAATCTGCTTCTTTGCATCAGCAAACTGCTTCAGCAGCTTGAGCGATTTGGCCAGATCGTAGTCGACAGATTTGATAACCCCTAGAGAAGGCGCAACAGCAACGGTGCCATCGCCGACGCGGAAGAATGTTGGGTTGAAGGACACATCGATAATCCGCGAGTCCAGCATTGAGCGTGCAACAAACTTGCCCAATGTCTTGAAGAGCTCCAAGATCTTCGTGCCATTTTCAGTGCCAGCTTGAGCCGTGCTCATCGGCGCAGGGAAGAGACCGCGCTTTCCAAAAGCATACTCATCGTCCCCACTGGACTCGTTCTCCCGCCACAGCTTCAGCTTCTTTTTCGAAAATTCTTTTGACACTGAAGAATAGAATTCCAGGGTAGGTCCGAGCCCTGTACCGACTTCTTCAAAGTACTCTACCTCCAATACACTGGGAGATGATCCGTAGAGATGCATCACTTTCATGGCTGACTCGAGGATCCGGGCACGCGAGATACGGACCTTTTGTCGCTGTAGGCGTCCAAGGAAAGGCCGCTCATCACGATGGCGGTCGTGCCTACTGTCGGTTGCCGGTTGGGCGTTCTGCCAGCGCGTCATAGATCGCGAATACCCAAACGAGGTTGATTGAACGAACAGGTGCCGGGTCTCGAAGGGGAATAGGAAGGGATAGAGGCGTGCCAAATCCTCGCTCCAGCTCGGAAGACAGTTGCTTGCCACGATCAAAGGTTCCTCCAGCTGACGATTCAGCTTCGCAGTCAGCTTCGTATTGACAAACTGCGATAACGGTTCTGCATTGGCCTTGAGCTGGACTCGGTTGTCCGAGATCAAGTCATCCATGTTCGCGTTGAGGTTATGCAGAATGCTAAGCAAACGCAAGATGCCAGTAGTGATGGGATGATCGCTCAACGACTGCGGAATCCCTGCAGTACCGCTCTTCGACTCCAAAGGTGGTGTAATCGAACTGGACTCTGTTGGGGGCGGGCCAGACACGCGTTTGAACTTGATGGTGTGGATTGCATTCCACACGGTACGATGTGGTGCATCTCCCGGCTGACCTTGGCTAAAGTGCACAGCACGATAAATGGTCGTATCATTCGAGAGTGGTTGGTCGTTAACACTGAACTCGATATGCCAATCTTGCGGAGTGGACTGCATGGCGGCTGCATACGATAGGGCACCGGCGAGGCCTTGGTGCGCAGCAGCACCACGGAGGAGCGAAGAAAGTCGGGAGGGGGTGGACATTCGCTCTTGCGCAGGCGGTCTGCTTGGAGTCTGACTTTGCACAGGTGTAGCCACTCGGGTGCCGTCCTCTTTGCGGGCAGTCACCTTGCCTGTAGGCGCAACCTCGACGCTGACCGCCGACGGATCCGGCTGGTCTTCATCCATGTCATCGTCGAGACCATCCATAATAGCATTCAAGGCGCTACTTTCGTCCATGGAATCAGGATCAGACAGGCGCTCCTCATCCGCGCATTCCACGGGATCGTGATCAGAATTCAATTGTGGGGGGGGCGGCGGCGGCGGCGGCGGTTGTGCTTGCTGTCGCCTACTAGATCGACGCGGTTTCTCTTGAGAAGCTGAACTCGGGCCAGCTTGTACAGATGGGGTGGATGCAGACGTTTTCGCTTTCGACTTTCGCGCTGAGGAACGGTTCGTCGACTCAGAAGGAGTATGCGGGGGGGGCGGGACGGGCAGACGTCCTTCAGCGAGCGCTTGTGCATAGGCGGCAGCGTCACGAGCCCGCGGCGGACGTGGTCGTTCGGCGATGGCAATGCGAGGGCGTAGATAGTCGTCCAGGGCTTTGAACGTTGCAATAGCATGAATTGACACCATCATGTTGCGGTACGTCTTCGGGATGCCAGATTCGTCATCGGCCATGAGCTTCAAACGTAGTTGTTTGGCCAGCATGGAAGTCGCGCTGCCACGGCTATCATATGAATGCTGATGGACAGTAATGACCTCAAAGTGCTCAGCCCTACTCAGCAAGTCTTGGAGTTTGCTAACCAGCACGCTGAAAGGGGTGGCAGGCGAGGCGCTGCTAGCAGTTTTGATCTTATTCTTACTGCTGGTGCCCATGAATGCTTCGAGGAACAAAGCGTGTGGCTCCACACCTTTGGCAGGTTCGGTAGTGAACACGTCCAATAACACATCTACTATGTTGGACGACATAAGCTCGTAGCTGGTGATGCTCTCGAGTGCGTCGCCCTCAAAGTATGCGGCCAAGCGCGTGAACAGCTCGATGCAATTTCCCGAACCACCTTGAAGAACGCATTGACGAATCTCCGTGGCAAGAGACTTTAGGGTCTCCAGTATGTCAGTAGCCTTGTCCCTAATGGCTTTGGCATCATCGTTCTCGTGAACTTCAATGAACTTCTTGGCCCGTAGCGTAATGATGTCTTCGGCATTAGGCATCGGAGGTGGGTGGTAATGTTCTGAGGAGGAGGATGAATCTGAGTCGTCATCATCCTCTCGATTGTCGCTGTGGTCGTGCGGCTCATCATCGTCGTTTCCATGATCGTCCTCCTCGTCCTCTGAATGTACCTCCACATCAATCTCTTCTTCAATGTCTTGATCCATGTCTACTTCGCCAGTGGAGCTAGAACTGGCATTAGAGTCGGCCGCCGCTTCAACTTCAATCGTAGTTCGCGACCCCTTTGGTCGCAGCTCCAGAGTCTTGCACGGACGGCTGGCCAGTTTTGCGATCTCAGATATAACACCTTCGCGATAGAACTGGTACCGGTATATTGGTTCGAGACGCTTCAATAGGAGCTCAGCCGCCTGGAGTGCATACGTAACCAGGGTCGCATGATCTTGTTGTGAGAATATGGACGCAAGATACGATGCATATGGGACAGCGCGTAGAGACTCTTCAAGGATATCAGTGTCCAGGTTGGAGAGCATCTTCAACTGTGCTGTCAAGACCTTTTGTCGGACGTTCAGATTGACCGTACTTGAATACACATCCGTCAAAGTGGGAAGTAAGATGACGGCAAAACGCTTGACTTGCTCTTTACAATCTTCAAGCAGCTCCAGGCGGTTATCACCTGCTGCGTTGGACGTTCGGGAAGCGGAGAGTGGGGGTGCATTCTCACCAGGATAGCCAGCGTCAACGAGATCGTCCAGATAAGTCAGGTCTTCCCTTGTCACAGCTGGCAAAAGCTCGCAGACAACATTCAGCGTCTCGAAAACTTGGTCCTTGGGCCGGTGAATGAGCGCTTGCATGATAACGACAGTATCAATCTTGGTGGCGATATCTTCGGTCCCGGCGGGCGGAGATACACCGGTCAATATTTGGTAAAGTGTATCCACCACGTTCAATTTGAAAAGCTCGGCTGAAAGGCGCGGGCTCGCTTTTGCTGTGTATGCGAGAACCTGAAGGAACATAGTATGAATGTTCGGGCCGATGAGATTGGTTGTACCAGGCAGAAGAAGCCCGAGGATCGCTCGCAGCAGCTCAGGGCTGACGAGCTCCTCGAGCTTGCTGTCTTGTTGCTTGAAGCTCTGTACGATTCGAGAGACACAAATGCAACCTTGCTCTACAACTTTCTGGTCGTTGTTTTTCAAGATATTTCCGAGGATGGGCATGACGTCGCGAATGGTAGCAAACGAATCTTCGGGTATGTTACGACAGCAGTTTGCGGCTGTCGTGACCGCTGTTCGCTGAGTGCCTGTAGCAAAGAAGTCGAGGTATGTCAAGCATGCAGTAAGGCCACCCTCGCGAACGATGGACGCTGGGAACTCGACAGAAATCTTCTCCAGTGTGCTTAAACACTGCTCCGCGAGGTCGATATATTGGATCTCGAGTAGCTTCGAACATAGTATTGGTACAGCGCCGCCGTAAACGACGTTAGCGGTGGCTTGAGGGAGGGCTTCCATCAAGTTCGCCAGACACCGACAAGCAAGGAGCATTATGTCCGGGTTTTCTTCACCCGTGAACTCGTTGGGTTGCAGCAATTTGACAAGCTCTTTCACATACGCATCTGGCGAGAAGTGCCCGGCCAGGTTGTCCTCTGTAGAAATCAATAAAACCTCGGAAAGATCTTGGAGCGCTATCATCTGGATCGTTGGGTCTTGTGACTGCAGCTGCTCCAGTATGCCTCGTAGCCGATTGTTCGTGTTGCTCATCAGCTGTGCCATGCCAGTAAGGTGCCGCAAGGCAGAAAGACCTCCCGGATGACGCCCTAGGAAGCCACTGCCGAAGGGGTCGTCGTCATCGTCGTCCTCATCCTCATCGTAATGTATATCCTGACCATCGACGTTGCTGCCATCGCTTGTGTCAGGCCGGCCAGGGCCGGAACCTCCTTGTGGTGTCTCGTTCATACCAGGTGCGTCCTCCATAGCTACATCATCGTCGTTCTTAGCGTTCGATTTGCGGGAGCCTCGTCGGGACGAGGAAGAGGGCGCACTGTCTGTACCGGGTTTAGCTGTGGGGAGTTTCGGAGGTCGCTGGGGTTCGTCACCTTGACCTCCGCTCCTACGATTACTCTTGCCGCGTTTTGACGATGACGGTTGCGCCTTCTCCTCTGGGCTGTCGGTTGGCTGTCTGTGACATTGGATCAGCATGGCATCCGCCAGATGGGATATACTTGGATGGTCGTACCCCGGTGTAGACATGGCCGATTTGCCTTTGCCCTTCTTGGAGCGAGCAGCGGAGGGAGCAGGCGGGTCCTGCTGCTCTACTTTTGTGCGCTTAGAACGGCCGGCGCGAGCAGGCGGTTCGGGCTGCGCTGGGGGCTCGTCGGGGCTGGGCTCGCGGGCAGAGGCCTTCCGCTTCCTCGTCGAGCCAGCACGCGCGGGCGGAGGCGGCGGGGCGGGGGGATTGGGCTGGTTGCTGGGCGAGGAGCCTGATGATTGCCTCGCAGACGAGCGAGTCACTCTGGACGACATGAGAAACTGATTGCTAGATGGTCAACTTCGACGGCTCGCGCCAGACTGAGGCCCCGGTGGGTGTCGCAGTAGCTGTGCCGATGAAGCAGGTGTGACGCGGAGGCGAGGTTGATGGGGCAGCGGGCGGCGGTGATGTCGTTTGACGTGCTTGGCTGCCCGTGCGGGCGAGGGTGGGAGATGGTGGGGCGGCGTACCTGGAAGAAGGAGAAGAAGAAGATGGGACCAAGTGTCGGTCTTTTCTTTCCATGAGCAGTCGCTGCTTTACTTGGGCGCCATAGGCCGCTCTAAGCGAATGCGATCAGTCGGGACAGCGCGAACGGGCAGCGACGGCGTGTGGAGGGCAGTGGATTAGAGCTGCACGTGCTGCTGGTGTACTGAGTACGACGCGGGCGGGCAGTTAACGATGGTGTTTGTAGATGTCGTGCTGGATGAAGATGATAAGTGATGTAGCCTTGGCGTGACACTACGGGAGTGGTGGATCGCCTGCAGCAGCCTGACTAGCTCGCGAAACATGGAAGAATCACGAATACGTGTACTGCAAGCCCGGCCTCAGTTGAGGCTGCTCTATTCCGCATCGTGATAGCCGACCAGGTGTTGGTCTCCTCCGAGGGCCGGCTGGTTAGCAGGCGCGCGCTACGCCGATTGTAACTGCAAGCATGCCAATTACTTCTCTCCCAACCGCAGTGATAATCGCTTCAAACGTGACTCCAACTGCCGCAACGACTGAACGGTAACACGCCACATGTCTCATGGCGTCAGAAGAGTCGGTAATGAACAGAGGCGTCAGACAATGAGCTAGCAACCATGCTGTTCCAGCCATGTACATGATCGTGCCTCATTTCTCGCATCCATTTCAAGAGACCAGAAGTTCCAAGTGTCTCTCGGTCATAGCACCTCACTCACGGACAACCTCACTCAGTCGGCGTCCTCTAAAAGGTATCGTCTAGGCATTCCCGTCTTGGTCAGGCTTACCGCGGGCTTCTCGCCGGGCATTCCCGCATATCCGAAGCACAATCCAAGGACGACCAAAAGTACCGTGCGATGGTGGTCATCCTGTGATTGCTCATCAAAGGAACCAGGTATCTCGGATACTCTTGCCACCCCTGCCAGGGTGTGGCAGTAACTGCCCGCTCTAGCCTGGCACCTCTATCCCAACACTGTTCAGGATTAGCCCTCCGCTGCGGTAGTTTGGCCAGAGCTAGCAGCTCGCATGGACGCTGGAGCACACGATCATCAATACTGCGTCGCTTCCCGCTGGTTAGCCAAATGTGTACTGAAGCTCCCACTTCTGCGAAACGCCCCGTGCGCCCGAATGGCACCATGCTGCACCTCCGCTTTCGGCAGGCGGGGCTCTGCGAATTCGCCGGCAGCACTTTCCACATTGACTGCTTCAGATTTGATGGGGACAAGCTCCTCTTCTTGATGGAGACGGGCGAGCGAGATGCTCACAATTAAGCACACCGGAGCAGCTGCGGCGCAGAAATTGTTTCGTGTGGTATGCAGGTGAGGAACACTTGCAGGCTTGGGCGCAGGTTAATCGGCTGTGGGCTCGTCTCGACTACCGGGCCCCGTTGCTTAACCCCGCCCCTTCCAGTTCCAGATGCCGCGTGAAAGGCAAAGCCTACTAGAACCAGCCCTCTACAAATGTCGCCGGCCCGCCCTCCAGCCATTACTCAGTCTTCAGATTCCTCCCACGCTCTCCTCGCTGCAACAAACCCGCCCCACGCGCTGTCACCTTCGCCGCCACAATTTTCACGACATCGGCTTCTCATTGATTTCCGGCCAATCGCTGATCGTTCGCCTCCGACGTCAGACTCAATCAATCACACGCGCCCCATTTGACTCACTGCCTGCCTGGGTCTCAACGGGTTGCCTTTGGTAAGCAGCGTTCACAACTTTCATTTGCGACATACAAATTGACTGTGCCCACCCAGGTCATCCGCCGGCCATCTCCGCTCATACGCGCCTCGTAGAACACGCTTGCGCACCCCACGCCGACCGTGCCCCAGCGATAGGCACCGACTCTCACTTTCGCGCCCACTCCTACGCCCATACTCCACCATGAGCGCCTCTACACACGACGTTTTGTCCAGCGGCGACGACCGACAGCCTACTGTCGACGCCGCTCTCGGCAGTTCAGACCCCATGTCCCTCGACACCTACGTGTTCCCCCAGGAAAGGCTGAAGACGACGCTTTCAGATTCTACGAAGCAGCCGCTCGTTCTTGTGTCGTGCGGTTCTTTCTCACCGCCCACCAACCTTCACCTTCGCATGTTCGAGGAGGCTGCCGACTTTTGCGAGTTCGAAACCAACTACGAAGTTGTCGGTGGTTTCTTCAGTCCTGTCGGCGACGCATACAAGAAAGCCGGACTGGCACCCGCGACCCACCGGATAAACATGACGCGGATAGCTGTCCGTGATAGCTCTAATTGGATCAGTGTCGATCCTTGGGAGCCGCTGCACAAGGAGTATCTCCCCACCGTCAAGGTTCTAGACCACTTCAATCACGAACTGAACGAAGTGCTCGGTGGGATTGAAACGCCGGACGGCGAGAAGAAGTCGATACACGTAGCCCTCTTGGCTGGCGCCGATCTTATTCAGACTATGAGCACACCGGGTCTGTGGGCCGCCGAGGACCTCGAGAGAATACTCGGACACTACGGTGCTTTCATCTTGGAGCGCAGCGGGACAGACATCGGTAAACCAACTCACTGCTATAGCACACTTTCCGCTAACGGTTGTAGATGATGCTCTCCTTACTCTACAACAGTATCGTGAGAAGATTTGGGTCATTCCGCAGCTGATCCAGAATGATGTGTCATCCACTAAGATCCGGTTGTTCCGGAAGAGGGGAAAGAGTATTCGATACTACATTCCGGACAAGGTTGTAGACTACATCTACGAACACAATCTGTATGTGGACGACGACAAAAAGCAAGCGGAGAAGGGCAAGGACAAGATCTCGCCAGATGCCCAGGGGTCTTCGACAGCTGCGACAGCGTCTTAAAGCAGCCGGCCATCACTCGATTCATTTGAAACGATGCCTACCCTGAATTTTCGGAATGCCCAGATTCGTCCGCCCAACGAACACCAATGACATGGCAATCACACGGTTTCCTTATTGTATTTGAACGTGGCTGCATACAGCCAAAATGCCGGGCACAGATTCATGCTCTGTTAGAGCGCTTAGCGAGCCGATGAGGCCTTCGCGGACAGGTGTTCCGCTAGAGGGAAGCGACTGCACATTTTCCTGCGACACGATACCATAGATACCAGATCCAATGAGACCATACCTTGCAGTGCTAGACTCGTGCCAGAGTCGCACGTTTGCATATAAATCCAATTCGCTCACTATGCGCAGCATTCTGCTAGGTACGTTGCCCACGGCAGGATGTCATGGCTCGATTGTCATGACTCGATTCATCACAATCAGATCTGAAGGATTACTTTGGCTGACGCAGGGTCTTGTCGTTTCATGCAAGGGAATCGAACGCCGCCACGTGCGGCATTTATATGCACGGATTCAAATTCGTGCTACATGAGCGCAGTCACCGTGATAAGAACATCTTCACGTATAGGAAGAGGCTGCCTTATCAATTGTCGTCGAGTTCGCCTGAGCGCGCCTCGAAGAGATGCAGCGGTACTCAGGCGATGGATAGACCGTTTAGTTGTAACCTCTTTACGAGTCAAATTCGGCGTTTACGTTATCTTCGCTCGTTTCCTGGAGGTTTTGCATAATACACCAAAGACGATAGCCCACCTCCAGGGTATGTCACGGTATTCCTAGCCATTGATTTTTATCGTCTGCAATGACGCGCACATGCTCAAGCATGTGCCCAACAAAATTGCCCAGAGACCAAGTCTAAAACTACAGACTTGCCAACGTTGCTCAATGACTCTAGCTCTCTTATGGTTGCGACGTTCCCAGTTTTGCATGGCGCGAGCCCTGCTGCCGAGGCGCCACGTCAGGTCAATTGTCAACAGCGCATCACCACAGCAACGGCGCCAGACCCAGCCTCTCCCGCTTCCAACAACACGCTTACGAAATTGTGCATGCAGTGAACCAGACTTGAGAAGCTCGTTCTCCAGCATTGATCTACATATTTACTGAGCGCTGCGGTCTTTTCCTGTCTCTCGTTTTATAAAGTTTGAAGTCGCATTCCTAACCCCGCATTCCTCTTCCCCTCGATCCATCCTCCATAGACCGTTCCCATTCATGGAACCCGACCACCGCGAGCGCCGCCGTCGCGAACGTCGCAACTCCTCCTCCCACGAGCACGACGCCGAGCGCCGGCGAAGAAGAGGCCACCGGGCCACCGACTCACAGGGTGACCTCCTCCCGAGACCACACCGCTCATCACGGAACCAGAGCGACTCAGAATGGGATTCGCCATCTCCGCGTAAGCGCCGCGGGGACAGCACTCCCAGCACGCAGCGCAGTCGCCAGTCTGCGCCCCTAAGCCTGGATGCGATTGCGAAGCTTGACAAGGCCAATGCGAAGAGGGGTGGGTGGAAGGGGTATGATTACGACGAGCAATACTTAAAAGAGGTGCGGGCCAAGGAGAAGGCACTTGAGAAAGACCGTGTCAAAGGGGAGAGAGAGGAAAGGAAGAGGGAGAGAGCGATCGAGAGCGACGCTGCGATTGAGGCGGCGGCGCGCAGACGCAGGGAATCGAGACAGCGGCCCAGGGAGGAGAGCAAGCGGCGTAGTGCTGCGTCTGATAATGAGGGGGCGCAGCGGACCGCTGCGCAGAGGATGAGTGCTCATGCACAGGCGGACAGGAGAGAAAGGAGACGAAGTCATGCTAGCCCGGAAAAAGATGAACGAAGACGAGCTCATGAAGAAAGATATACCCCATCAGAAATTATGGAGAAGAAGGAAAGGAGGCGACAAGAGAAGGCACAACGGATGTCTGAGAAGAAGAAGAGGAGGGTTGTCAGCGGACCCTTGGCCGAGGAGGGCGGTGTTAACGACGACGACTCTTATCAGTACATGATGGAAAAAAGAGGCGGAGCCGGGGCACCATCAGAACTTACGGAAGAGGAGCTGGTGGCAAAGAAGAAGAAAAAGAAAAAAATACGTACGTTTCTTGCATTGCTGTTTGGGCGATACTCGAACTGACCATTGGTAGTCATTGCCATTGCATCCGTATTGCTCCTCCTCGCTATCATCGTTCCGGTAGCCATTGTGGTCTCGAAGAAGAGCAGCGACAAAGGCAGTGGCGGTTCGGATGGCAATCAAGCAGCGGGAGGCGGCTCACAGCCTTCCAACAGTAACCTTGAAGGCAAAGATCCTGATAGTGTACCAGCGGCAGACAAGGGTGGATGGCTTGATCCATGGTCATGGTGGGACACAGACGACTTTAATGTCACGTACACCGGCGAAAAGGTCGGAGGGCTTCCCGTAATCGGTCTGAACTCCACATGGGACGACGATGTCCAGGCAAACGACAAAGTTCCAAACCTAAAAGATGACTTTGGCTACGGAAAGAATCCCATCAGAGGTGTGAACGTGGGCGGATGGCTAAACCTCGAGCCTTTCATCACACCATCCTTCTTCGAATCCTACTCGGTCCGCGACAATATCATCGACGAATGGACACTCGTTCAGAAACTTGGCGGGCCTTCCCAAGCCAAGCAGACGCTCGAGAAGCACTACTCATCCTTTATCACTCGTCAGGCCTTCATAGACATTCGCAACGCCGGTTTTGACCACGTTCGCATCCCATTTGGCTACTGGATGATCGAAACGTACGATGGGGACCAATACGTTGGGCAGGTTGCATGGCGCTATTTGCTTCGAGGCATCGAGTACGCACGCCAGCAGGGACTGCGGATCAATCTTGACCTGCATGGCGCGCCGGGCAGTCAGAATGGCTGGAATCATTCAGGGCGACAAGGCGTCATCGGCTGGCTGAATGGCACAGACGGCGAGACGAACGCAAATCGCTGGCTTGATATTCACCATAAGCTCGCCGTCTTCTTTGCGCAGGATCGGTACAAAAATATCGTCACAATGTACGGCCTGGTCAATGAACCTCGCATGGTCGACCTGGACCCCGACGTCGTGATAGAGTGGTCGCAAAAGGCCATCACGCAAATCCGCAAAGACGGCATCAAAGCCATCATCGTCTTCGGTGACGGCTTCCGTGGCCTCGACAACTGGAAGGACTCCCCGCTCCAGTCCAACGACGACCTGCTGTTGGACGTCCACCAGTACGTCATCTTCAACCTCGACCAGATCCAGCTCAACCACACCGACAAGCTCAACTTCGCGTGCAAGGCGTGGACTAAGCAGAGCGAGCGCAGCATGGACACTTCGACCGGCTTCGGCCCCACCATGTGCGGCGAGTGGTCCCAGGCCGACACAGACTGCACCAAGTACATCAACAACGTGAACATCGGCACGCGCTGGGAGGGCACCTTGGATACGGGAAATGCGTCCACCTCCGTACTCGAACCCTACTGCCCGCTCAAGTCTAACGCATGCAGTTGCGCCAGCGCAAACGCAGACCCAAGTAACTACTCTGATGCATACAAAAAGTGGCTGTACCAGTTCGCTATCGCCCAGATGATCAGTTTTGAGGCTGGCTGGGGTTGGTTTTACTGGACGTGGAAGACGGAGAAGGCGACGCAGTGGAGCTATCAGGCGGGCATCAAGGCCGGGATTATGCCGGCGAAGACATATGAGCGCGACTTCAGCTGTCCGGACGATTCGTCGGATTTGGTAGATTACGGGAAGCTGGGGTTGGCGGAGAGCTACTGAGTGATGGGATGAGGGGAAAGATGCAGGTTAAGAGGCGTTATATGGTGTTTCATTATGCATGAAGGTGTGTGGTGTGCTGATTTGAGCGCTTTGTTGGTGTGTATATGCATGGTAGGTTTGTTGTAGATAATCACATCTAATGAGGAATCGGTACATACATTCGTCTAGTATCCAAGAGCAACCCACATCAAATTTTCTTCCCTGCTTCTACCCATGAAAGCCGCCTTTACTTCCTCCTTCCTCCCCGTCAAGAGCTCCTCAAACATGTTTAGATCCTGCAAAAAGAATGCCAGGTATTCTTGCTGGGCGGGCGCGTTTGGTGATTGGTGAGATTATGTCGATCTGAACGCTTTCAATGCCGTCTTACCAATTGTAAGCTTTGTCGCCGGGATGATCGATGACTCTCTTCTTAGCTCTTGTATCGATGCCTCAACTTATTTCTCGGTTCGAGAACTAAGAGTGCAGGGTATACAGCCGTTGTGGGAACTGCTGGTATGATTGGAATAACACAAACGTAAAACCAGTCGGCCCATCAATGCGATCTACAGTCCTTGGCCTTTCGACAGACACGTAAATGGATTCCATATATCGAAGATGATTGAATTTAATTTCGAAAAGAATCCTCACCAAGTATACTGGGATACACTATTTGAGTGTAAGGCATTCGCAAATAAGCCACTGTACTCCTTGACTCTGGAGACACCATACAGCGCACCTAGACATAGTTCTAGGACTCCATGACACATTTTGTTGTTGTTTGGAAGCCTATACGTGGTTTTGTAAGAACTTCTCCGATCGTAAAGCTACCTTTGAATCTGTTGCTCTCCGAGTCTTCGACGCCTCAAGTACATTTGCCTTTCAACACGATATCATGGATTGTGAGTGGGGCGACGTCGTCTCCCATCTCTCACTCTTTCAAAGCAATTTGCCTTTTGAGAGTTATGCCTCGATTTCAACTGAGGAACCCCGCCTGGTTTAGCACGGTAGTTTATCAATGAGCGCAGTGTTCTGGATTGTGAGTGGAACATGACAGCGAATGTTTGGTCCAAAATCATGGGCAACTGGACGAAACTGTTTTTCTCTCAACATGTAGCATTTATCGGTCTCACGCTCTCTTGTATGCATGGGCTACGCCATTCCAAGAAATGGAACATTACTTCTAGGAAATGGAGGATTGTCAAAGTCGTGGACAATAAATTAGAGAGAGGAATTGGAGAGACACTTCACGATCGAACAAACCACAATGATGATATTGAACAAGCATAGTAAGATACTCAAGTGGCGATCCGATCGATCCCTGGGTACAGCTGGAACATGGCAAGAAATCATCAACCTCAACGTTAGGAGCGGCACGAGCATCATAGTGCTCTTTTCGTCAGGACCAGAATATTCGTTTGTCTTTGAGACACCAGAAATCGCATTTCGACTTACTATTGTGGGAGACAACAGAAATGAGGACGTACCTACAAACTCGCTGTGTATCCACCTTGGAGAGGAGAATTGGCCTTCGCTTTCAAAATACATAGGCAGATAGAACAATCTTTACCAATATGGGAAGCAAACGTACCGCTGACTGCGGGTCAAAGCTCTCAAGCATGCTTTGACCAGGCGCATGTTTGTCAATTCTGTAATCAGCACAGAGAGACTTTTCAACCACAGATCACGCACAATTCTGTTCTTCGAGCTATATCCAGCACGACCCATCACAGACGCACGTGCGCACTTGAACACGATCCATTCACGCGTAGCAACAGCTATATATATCGCGTCCCTCACGCTCACGGAGACGAGCAGACCAAATCCACTACTCCTTCAGCAGATTTTCCATCAACACCTGAACATGGAAGTTCCTGCGCTCATCGCATCTGTGCTTGTCACGGCGTTCAACCTCCAGCCGTGGGTCATGAACCTTGTCACACGCGTCGCCGACGCAGCAGAGGGTACCCTCTTCCATCTGCTTGGTTTCATCTCCGCCGCGTTGGTGGTTGCGATCGTGCTGTACGTCATATGCACATTGATCAATGTCATTGCTGCACCATTCACTCGGGGAAAGACCGTCGGCCAAATCGTGGCAAGATCTCTTGCAAAGACCATGGGTGGCATGGCTGCCGCGTGGACCGAAGGATGGACCGTTGCAACGAACCAAGGCCACGATCAAGACAGCGACACCCAGCATCACCACAAGACCGAACACATCAACGCAAGTGCGGTATGCGAGCACAAAGGCCTACGCCTTGTTGCTGGTGAGAGCAGCCCGACATTCAAACCGATTGTCGACGTCAAGCCAGAGCCCTCGACGGTACAGCGCACGCACGACAGGGTCGAAGAGGCTGAGGACGACAGGGAGCTCACTGAGAACAATTGGAAGAAAGTGCTTTGAAGATCCAGGTACGTGCTCTGGGTCTAGAAATTTGAGGGTTGTTGCTGACCATACTAGAGCTCGTGGGCCATCAGCCCATGGTTTTTCATCATGCTGTTTTTGACATCGACGACTGCACTGGCGATTCCGACGTGGATACCGCCGTAGTCCGACCGTGTTTGTTCTCGACCCAGCCGCATGCGCCACAAAAAGCAATGACAACGAGCGAGAAGTATGAGCAGCGCAGCAACGACCATCGAAACGCGTTATCGGGATTCAACGAGAAGCGGAGGGTCGATGGAAAGCCAAGGCATTGAGCTGCGGATCAGGTGCGCTATGGCGCATGGCAGAGATGCTGTGTCGTTGAGATGGCTTTTGGAAAGTTTTCTGGGGCCTCTTGAAGCAGTACTGCAGACTATTTATTGCAAGGAATGACAATGATTCACGACGGACCAAGCGGACTTGAGCGGTCCGATGGATCGTACCGTTCCGGGCAAAAAGTCCAACGCTGAAAACTGCACCTGTTTGGTCATTCAAAATGTCAATATCGCCGACGGCAGTGCGTGCGCTTGGTGAACGTGTGGGGTGCGGGCGAGGAAGAGGCTAGGCTGCCTAGCCATGGCCGTCACATCATGGCGGGGGCGTGTCGTCAGTTGCTCGTGATGGCCCGTCTGGTGTGCAGTTTCGCACGGCCTGGAACTTCGTCAGCCTGCGCGCGCTGGTGGCAATGGTCGAAATGCGTGCTGTCGTGGTCGGGACTGCGTGAGGCTCATTAGGCCCTTTTGTCGGCTCCTTATCTCGCCAACCCGCAGTCCAGCTGATTGGGGCGTCAGCCCTGATCCTTCTGGCCAAGCTGGAGGTCCCCCGCCACGCGTGGCCCTACTTATCTCGACCGACTAACGGTATAGGGCCCAAGCTTTCCCTCTTCCTTATCTCCCCTCACAGGCCGGCCTCAGGTATAAGCACACGCGACGTTCCACAGTTTTGTACACCCAACGCCTTGTCCGTCTTTTCGTGCTTGACGTGCAATATCGCACGTCTCCTTCCATCATGGCATCCGACGAAAAGAACCTAGACTACCATGAGAAACAGGCCTCGCCAGCTACTTCTCAGGCGGAGCCTATATCGGGTCACGTGTCCAAGAGAAGAGGATTCCCTGGTTTCAGTCTCGAGGTTCGACAGGAGGCCAGCACTTTTGCAAGATCGAAGAACGCTTCCAATGCCGATTTCGATCCCATTCCCCCGTCGAAGCGGACGTGGAACTGGGGCGCCTATGTTGCCTACTGGATGGCGGATGCATGGGCGGTTTCCAATTGGGAAGTTGGTCAGTACCGTCACACTTGAAATGGACATGGAATGGTGAGTAACACGTTTTGTGCAGCATCTTCGATGATCGCCGTCGGTCTTGACTGGAAAATGGCCATCGGCGCTTGCGTGCTCGGCAACGCTATCATGGGTCTTGTTATCACCATCAACGGGAGGATGGGAGCCATCGTGGGTTACCAAGATTCGAGAGAACGAATGCAGCTTACCCTCCTTAGCTTCACACCCCCTTCCCTGTACTCGCACGCATGCCGTTCGGCTACTACTTTGCACAATTTGTGGTTTTGTCCCGCTGCGTCTTGGCCATCGTATGGCTTGGGTTAGTCTACATCACCGAATCGGTGCTTTCGAATGCTAACAAAACGCAGTGTTCAGACAGTGACAGGCGGCCAATGCATGTCCGTATTACTCGAGGCTACATGGCCCAGTTTTGCCAACATTCCAAACCACATCCCAGAAGACCAGGGCATTACCACGGCTGGCATGATTGGATTTTTGCTTTACTTTCTACTCCAACTTCCCTTCCTGTGCATCCCATACACCAAGGTCCAATACTTCTTTGCGTTTAAGAGTATCATCGCTCCGATGGTCTTCCTAGCCGTATTCGGAGACACCCTGCGCAGGGCCGGTGGTACCATCAGCAAGAGCACGGTCATCACTGAGGGCACCCACGTCCACGGCTCAGTCCTGGCCTGGGCATTTTTCGGAAGTAAGTAGTGCATTAGCTGTGACAGTCAATCGCATCCGCTAATGTCGTATAGATCTCAATGGAGTGCTGGGCAACTATGCAACTTTGGGCCTCAACATTGCCGATTTCTCAAGATATGCCAACAAGCCCAGCGCGCAAAACATTCAAGCCATCGTCATCCCATGCATCTTCAGTAAGCGGCCCATCATTCACCATGGAGAGCACCTCGCTGACCACAGATGAACAGCCATCGTCGGCCTGCTGGGCATCTTCACCGCCGCCTCCGCGCAAACAGCCTACGGCGAGGTAATGTGGAACCCCATCGAGATCATCCACAAGTGGATGGACTCCGGGTCGCACGGCGGGCGCGCCGCCGCCGCCTTCGCCGCCATTGGTCTCATCATCGTCACGCTCGGCATCAACATCTCCGCAAACTCCATCAGCGCGGCCAACGACCTCATGTCCTTTGCGCCAAAATACATCAACATCCGCCGCGGGCAGCTGCTCGCGGCCGTCATTGGCTCCTGGGCTTTCGTTCCGTGGAAAATCCTCGCGTCGGCCGCAAAGTTCCTTGCGTTCTTGGGTGGCTACACCATCTTCTTGGGCCCGATGACTTCGATTCTGATAGTCGACTACTACATCGTCAGGCGCGGGAACGTGTCTGTCCCCGACATGTACTACTTCCACGGCATCTACCGCTACTCGCCCAAGTTTGCTAGCAACTGGCGCGCAGTCGTTGCCTTTTTCATCGGCTGCATCCCGCCCCTCCCGGGTTTTGTCAACAACATCGTCGTTGCAGGCCATGGCACGACTAGCGTGTCGTTGGGCGGTCAACACCTGTGAGTCTCCCTCTCTCTCCGGCCTCGCCCGCACGTTGCTCGGCATCATCAACATGTAATTCATAGATACTTCGCTAACGTTATGTTCTGCGCAGATTCGCCATTGGCTACATCTACTCCTTCATGGCCGCCGGCATCTTCTACTGGGGTTTCAACCGCTTCTTTCCGCATCGGGAGTCGGTGATGGATCACCCCGAAACAGGCGAGGACATCATCGCAGCTCAAGACGCCAAGAATGTGCAAGAGCGTCGTGGCAGTTGGTCTGAACACAAGCCAAACATCGTTTCCAGGATGTTTACCGTCTAGAAACGCTACGAGGCCTAGTTCCGAATGCACGAGGAGAAATTTGATACCCTTGAAGAGTCTTAGCTCATAATCGAACACTTCTATCCACGTACATCTCATTGCTATTCAAACACAATCCACATGTGAAGTACAGACCTAAATCGTGCTTGGGCCCTTGGGGTATCAATGTCAATACAAATCTCAGAACGCAACAAACGCCTTGAGACTGATTTTCGCTATGCCCAGTCCCATGATGTAACTCTCAGAAGGCAAGGAAGAAAATCATGAACCAAATTTCGACTCTCTTGTCACCTCACATCCACGGAACCCCGTACTTGCCCTCCTTGGTCGCAAAAATCGAGCTCCATAGATCGGTATTCAAGGTCGATGCCGAGCTTGATCCGTTCGTGTGTCTGTTATTTGCATCAGCTTCATTGTCGAAGCCAAATTGCTGTGTGAAATCCAATGATGTATAAGGAAATAGCTCCTGCCTTTCTACAGGGCCATCGTTTCCGAAATTTAGTTCGGTCGGGTCGACAGTCTGTCGGTACAAACTTTCGAGGTCAGCGAAATCCTTCTTTATGCGGCGTGCGAGTGCGAGTCCAGGAGACAAGTCAGCCAGGATACTGGTAGCTTCGCCATATGCTTCTTCGGATTGCGTTAATGAATGGTTGTCTGAAGGGATGCATGGCATGTCGCGGAAGTTCAAGGTCGCTAGTATCAACATTGCACCACCCAGGCATGATGCCATCGGGAATCGGAAGGATGTTGGCTGGCCTACATCGCCTTGATGGTTTTTGATCCTTTGCACAATGTTGATAGCAAGATCCCTACACAGGCACGCAACATCGGGATCGTACCGCAAACTGAGCATCGTTTGACGAAACAGTAGGAGGCGGAGCTGATCGAGGCTGTTTTGTACGATAGTGTGCTGCCGTAGCTGACGGGGTTCAGGAGGGAATTCATGAGGCAACAATGGAATAGTAGGGAGAATGACATCAGTCCAGTGTTTGATGCGGGCATCAAGAATGAGTGCGTTGTCGTTGGCTACCCGGTCTTTGGACATGGCAGCAGCAAACGTACCGTCCCAAACATCTGCTGCCAGACGTCCCCAACATACCATGCAATTGAGGTAAACATTCGACGACTGTACAATGTTGAGGTCTGGTAGGGGCCGATCGGGATGGATTTCCTATACAAGTTAGGAAGAGACCAGGAATCTGTTCGTTGTTCTCACCTTGTCGTAAAGATATGCAGGTTGCTCGATGTCAATGTCAGATTCGCGGATACTATACGGCCGACAGCAGCTGAGCGATATTCGGCGATCGAGAAAATATACTGTCCAAAAGATTCGTTGTCGCATGTGAATCTCAAAGGGCGTGTAACTTCGCCAAGACGATGAGGATTGCTGGTGGAGCCCTGCCAGGAAGCAGTTTCTGCACGCCTGCCCAATGATGCTGTAGGCAGCATTTCCCTTGTCGGCGTACATCAGGTAGACAGCCTGTAGAGATTAGCATTAGCAAAACGAGGTGGCGATCAACGTACCTCCAAAGCCAGAAACTGTATCAAGCAAAGATCAACTTGGCCGCTCAACTTGCGTTTACCGACCAATTCATCTGCCGCCCGAAACCACTGCCACCCGGGAGAGCTGACTTGTGATGGGGAGCTTGCCACGTCTGTTGGGGCAATCAGGGTCAGCCTCATTGCTTCGGTGCTCTACGTGGAACAAGACAAAGGCCGACCTACCCAATGACGTTGCAATATCTGAACAGGCGAAGACGATGTAGTTGAGTGCCAGAAGCGACACATGGTCTGCTTGGATCGCAGGTGCTGACAGTAGCTTCTCACTGTTGATACGGAAGTCTAGCTCGTTCACACACGGATAATAAGGTGCAATGTCGTCAAAGAAGATGTCAAGATACCTCTGGTACTCGGCTGGGTTGGGAAATGCGAGCGTTTTGTGACCGACGCGGATGGTGGCAGCAGCATCGGCACTGCTGGCAGGGCTTACTGCTGAGAGGGAATGCCGAAGCCTGGCCGGGCCGTTGTCGAAGTCAAGGTCTCCTTCGGCGATGGGTGGGAAGGCAGACATGGTGGCTTCCCCAGCTATTTGCATGAGGAAGTCGGCATGGAGACGATCGCTGGCTGCCGCGTCGCGCTCCATGCTGGTGCGAGGCGTGGCGGTCCTGGCACGCTCCAGTATCAGCGAGTCCATCATGCTCTCGATGCGCGCCATGCGTGCTTCAATGGACATGCCCAGCACGCTGGCATCGCTGGCCCGCCGCTCGACGCCTTCGCCTTGCGGCAGCAGACTGCGGCGAGCTGCCCCGGTGGCATTCCCGTTGTCGGTGGTATCCGAGGGCGCGTGGACGGGCGTGGGTCGACTCAGGTTCTGCAGCGCTTCGGCGGCCGTCTGGTCTTCCGAGTAGAAGCAGCGCTTCCCGTTGTCGACGCATCGCTGGCAGGGGTTCTCGCCAGAGCACTGTTCCATGCATCAGACTATCTCTCCACTCGGCATGTCGCGGGACCACACCACACTACAGACGACATACCTTGAGTTTGGAGCGCCGACACGACACGCTGTAGCTTCGATTAGAATACGGAACGGTTCGGAATGCGGAGCGGCTACTTCCCAAGCTCTTGCACAGCCGTTAGCATGCGGTCGCCATCAGACGTGGGCGGGCCTACCTGGACGCGTACTTTGCGCGTACTTTCTTGCGCTTCGGCGACGACGCCTCGTCTCCCATGGCGATACCAAGTGCGTCGCTGCCAGCGCTCGGGAACGACGACTTGGACGAGGTTGGAGCTCGGACCAGCCGCTTCGGAACGGGAAGTCAGCTCCCTGTTTGACGCGCCAAGCCGAGCAAGTCGCCGCGTCCTCCATCACGTAGCCCCCAGTGCGGCGTCTGCGATGGACAAGACGTATCTCTTGATGCCCCAGGGCGAGGTTGCCACGCGCCGGATGCCGACGGCCAGCTCAATGGCCTGGGCTTCACTATCGACTCGTGGGCTTTGCGGTGCCAACAAGCTGACACGCGTGCGATCTGTGAGTAGGACGTCCTCTTCCTCATCGTACAAGCTTGAGGGCCAAGTCCCTCGAGGTCTGTCAGGAGGTGCGCCCATTGTTGTAGAAGCAGCGTCGCATAGCGCCCTGTCCCCATACAATTCGACGTGAACTTCAAAATCATACCTGTCGAAGCCAAAGCATAGCGTATCTCGGAGCCCCTTCCTACCCTTGCTGCGTTCTCCATCGTTATCGACCAACCAACACAGCTCTGGAGCATTGCCGAGACATTGTGCAATCAAGTCTTGCCGCAATGACAACGTCTGCTTGCCTTCACGGGCTCCCAATGACACAAGAAACTTCGTCAGTTTGAGTTGCTGGTCGTCTGACAGAACAGACTCTTCGCCGCTTCTGAACTTGTCTTCGAGACACAGGAGATCAGCCATGGTGGCCCGTCGAGGGAAGTAGCAGTTCAGTTGCTTGCTGTAATGGCCGTCAACGGCGACAATTAAAAGTGTCATAGATGTGTCAGCAGGAGATAAACCCCTCCAACGCCCAATGTTTGAACGCGGTTTGAGTACGTTTACCGATTGGTACGAAAAATAGTCCTTATCCGACCTTGAGAGGAATATCAAGTCGTTGTACGTACTCCGCACATACTGCGTCGACTGTGGGCCAAGCCTGAGAAGGACAACACAAACCAGCTGCTCCGTCGTGAGTCCTTCGTTGAGCAGAGTGACGCATGCGAAAGCCATCATTTTTCGGGAATCCGGCTGGTACATTGGCATAGTGACGCGAAGCCCTCGACTGGTCATGAATGGAGCTTCGTGCTCCTTAGGCGTGGGGAATAACGAGAAACAGTTGCGCGATAGCGCAGTGAGCTCCCACGGTTGCCAGGTGGAGTTTTTCAGTAGACGATCGTGCCAGGGGTTGTGGTGATACGCTTGAGCATCATTGCAGCTCAGGAAATCCGACGGCTGCTCGGCGAGCAAGCCCCTTGTGCGTCGGTCGATGCCCTTACGATCGTCTGGTCTTGGAGCCCTGCATATTCGATGATCAACATCACACCAGCTTTACACATAATATAACGCATGACTCACCAGACGAACAATGTGTAATCCTCCCGCACCTTGATAATCTCCTCCTGGAGCCGCGTGAACGCCCGTTCGCCTTCACCATATAATAAAGGCATATTGACCCCAAACAAACCCATGAGGCAATACGCCTGGTCCTCTACACGTGTCGTCCTTCGATTAGCAGCCCAGGACATTCTGACTGCGACGTTGCGTTCGAAGAGATGATTTACACCGGTCAAAATTGCCATGTCAATGCCCGTAATGCTTGTGATTGCTTCGTGAAGGCTCAACTTGGAGCCAAGCTCGGTCCAATCCGCGTCGTAGAATTCGACAACAGCAGGAGCGATCAGTTCCTAAGTCATGCCTTCATTTAGCAAGTGCTTTTCTTGTTCTTGCGGCAGATGGGCTTCTTCACCTGAAGGGTCCAGCCTCGTGTCCACCATTGACTTTTCGCAAAGTCCTTCTTTCCATGGCAGTCGTTGAGAAAGGCGTAACATATGCTTGACCTCTGGTACCATTCATACATAGAGTTGATACTTTCGGAAAGCTCTGTCGAGCTTGTCTTGTCGATACAGCAGGTATCAACCCATATCCACGAAAAGCCATCTCGTGCGGCCTGACGACAGCACAGCATCAGTTTAGACCAGCCCGCATGCTTCTCAGGCGCCTTGCCGGTCTCGACATCCTGCAGAGTAACTTCTTCCGTTCCCCAACGGTGGCTCAAAATCACATATTCTGGTATGTCATCCCCAATGAACTCCTCAAGCCGGGGAGTTGCCGTGTTGAGTAACCTCATTAGGCTGTCGAGTGAAGCATATGTAGATGCAAACCCTAGATTGAGTCACCCTGTTTCCGAGTACATTCGTTGATATATAGGTGAACGAATGCAAAAGAGCCGTTGGGAGTAGGAATGATGGAAACACTGTCGTAGGTCAACTCAAGAGGCGTGGGCACAAGCTGAAGAAAGCTGTAGCTGTCGCGATGGATCGACCGCGCTAACCATATCCAGGCCTTCGCGCGGGGCTACCGTACAGGGTTACAAGTATCCGCGTCCCGTGTCGACTTATCTCCCAATTGCAGCCATCAACCACAGCTATGAAAATGAACGAGAAGCAGAGCAATGTTGCAAAGCAGCATATCACCCCTCGAATCATCATCCATGGCGGAGCTGGCAACCTCACCAAGCACTCCCTACCACGAGACAAGTACGATGCATACCAGACTTCCCTCCGGCGCATCCTATCCTCTTCCTCCTCACTCCTCTCAAAGCCCGATTCCACAGCCCTCGACGTGGCCACATTTGCCGTGTCACTGCTAGAAGACGATGCACTCTACAACTCCGGCCATGGTGCCGTCTTCACACGCGAAGGCAAGAATGAACTCGAATGCAGCATCATGGTGTCCAATGGGTACCGAAAGCGAGGTATAGGCTGCATGATGTTGCAGCATGTCAAGAATCCCATCAAGCTTGCGCGGGAACTGCTGATACGAGGGGAACAAGATGGGGGCGATGGGTCGCAGGATCACTGTCAGTATTCTGGGGCGTTCATTGAAGGGTTGGCGGAGAAGTGGGGGTTGGATATGGTGGATCCGAGCTACTTCTTCACTCAGCAACGATGGGACGAGCACTTGAAAGGACTGGAGGAGGAGGCAAAACAGAAGGAAGCAGGTATCCCGATCAATGAGATGAGCGACTGGGAGAAAGCGAACTATATTCCTCTAGGTACTTGTGGTTCCGTGGTGCTTGATAGATATGGGACAATTTGTGTCGCGACGTCTACTGGAGGTCTCACAAACAAGGTTGGCGGTCGCGTTGGTGACACCCCAACTATCGGCGCGGGGTTCTGGGCCGAAGAGTGGTTCGAGGAGGCCTCAGTACCAAAAGTACAGACTCACGTCCCTTCGACACCTCTCGACAAGCTCTCCCGAGGTGAGGTCAGCACTGTTCTTGCAGATTGTTTTCCAATGCTGTTCCTATCACCATCCAATCCGAGTACCTGCAGATCGAGTATCCCGACGCTCGATCAACCCCCACCCATTCGTCATGCAGTTGGCATGTCTGGCACTGGAAATGGAGACAGCTTCCTCCGTATGGATGCATGCCGCACGGCTGCTGCTAAATCACGATTTGCGACGATACCACTGCCGGATTCCGTGACGTGGATGGCTGGACCTAAAGGTGAGCTCCAGAAGTCAGCAGGAGACAGGTGGCATCGTTCTCACGAAGGTACTGGTGGCATCATCGGCGTCGAGCTCGTGGGTAGCAAAAGCACAGTAGTATGGGACTTCAATTGCGGTGGCATGTTTAGGGCATGGGTTGACGACGACGGTGAGCACCAGTGTCTCATATTTCGCGAAGGATACCACAGCGGTCCTGAGTCATTTGCGATTTAGCATACCAGTATGGATGAATAGAGAATGCAATTAGTGCAAGGGGTATCACGGAATATATAGAGCTTGAACGCAGAAACGCACCATGGGGATCACGCCCATACACCCAGCGTCCAGCTTGCTCGCTCGCCAGCGCCTCTGACCACATTGGGTCCCATACTCTGCCGCTGCGCTACGACCGATACCTCCTTTTCCTTGCTCGCGCCTTGGAGTCCATGCTGGAGGTACCGCTCTCGGTCAATCTCGACGATACCTCTGATTCGCTGCTGGGCCACCAAACTCGCACCTGCCCAAGGCCCCAATGTCTCTACCCCACGCACTATGCCACCGGTGAGACTGACCGGTGGTGGCCCGTTTCGCAAGGCAACGTGTGCAAGCTTTGCGTCGATGTTGTCTTCTTCATGTGCTCGTAAACCTGCCGGAAGAGGGCTGTCTGGGTCTAGCGACTCGGTCATTTTGTCTTCACTTTCCTGCCTTTGTAGCTCGAGAGCCTCTCTTTTCTGCCGCAAGATTTGTTCGTGCCGTGCGCTAGCTGTGCCATAGTTGCGAACCGCGTCCCACCCTTTCGCGTGAACAAGCGCCTCGAGCTCTGCAAGGATGCGACTCTTTAGTCCGGGCAGGGCAGACACGCCTCCGGTGATGACAATACGGGACATGCACACGCGACGAACATCCATGGGCAGCGACAACAATGCGCGATAAATTAGATGGTGCAGCGGCAGCTCATCGTCATCGAACTCATTCAAGGCAGTCTCGGTAGCAAAAAGAGCGTATTCAGCGGGCTTAGCGAGGGTTGCAAAAGGTACGGTGATCTCCGATGGGGGCGTTGCTTTCGGGAGCGGTATGGTTATTGTTGGCTCCGGTGTTTCCACCGCGTCTTCGAATTCCTCGAGGATGGGCGAGGTGCGCGCAGGAAAGTACAAGGTTCGGCGATTTGACCGGGGTTTGGACTTGCACCAACCGACACGCGACAGGACCTCCTCGACTTCCTCGAAAGAGATGTCGTCACCCTCGTGATAGCCAGCATGTTCGTCTAGTGCCGCGTTGAGGACCTTTGCCATCTCTTCGCTCAGCAGCTTCCCGGCTCGCACTGTCCGCTCCTCATGCACCTCGCGGTACTCACACACAGCAGTGACCAGGGTCTCAGCCCACCCAATGTCCACCACCAGCGCCGACCGTAGGCCAGCTGCTACAGTCGAGAGCACAGGCGAGGACATGAGGGTGATGCTCGGTGCTTGTACGCTTCCAAAGAGGACGTCCAGCAACGTCGACATCAACGGATGCGGCATCTTGGGCGGTAGGGCGAGGAGGATGCGGCGCGGCTTCGTATCGAGCACGAAGTACTTGTTGTACACCTCGCGCATGATCCTCTCGAACTTGTCCTCCACCACGCCTAGGTCAATCTGGCTCAGGTCCATGCGGTACAGCTCGTACTCCTGCCCCCACTCTTGTCCCTTTCTCGGGTTCTGTCTTTTTTGCGCGCCCTGGGGGTCCCATTGGCGATAGTCGCCCACGCGCCGCTGGTTGTCCGGGTCGTAGGCCAAGGTGCATCGCGGGGTGCTCTCGCCAGGGAAGCCGGCGCGCACAAATCGCGAGCCAACTTCAATGACCACGTAGTCGTCGTCGGTGCGGAAGCTGCCGCCAGGAGAGCCGAAGAGGGAGGACACTGAGCGGCCGAGAGTCGGTGTGCGAGGGGCTTCGGGCGTGGATGCCAGGTCGGCCAGGCGCGGAGCAGCGCCTCGGACAGACCTGCCGAGCGAGGCCGACACCTTGCGCTCGCCGGAGGCAGACATTGGCAAGGGCGAAGCACGGGGGAAGTCGTCAGTTCATGTGTCGCTGCAGCGCGATGCTCTTGCCGTGCAGCCCGCAAGGCTATGGACATCGCAGGGACCAATGGCAGCGCGAGGAGCTTGGGTGGGTCTGTGGGCGGCTTGGCAGCGAACTTTTTCCAAGAGCCGACCGATTTTTTGGATGCTCGCATACACACACACGCACGCGCCCGCTCGCCCCGTCTCAGCAGCAACGCCCGCTGCACAAGCATCGCCAGAAGAGGAGGAGCCACCACATCCGCCGGGCAATTGCAACCGCACCGCGCGCATCCGCCGCTACACGAGGAAGGAGCTTCCGCAGCTCTCCACACCACCAGCGCCGAAATGGGAGTCTTCATTCTCAGCGAGACCAGCGCCGGCTATGCGCTCTTCAAGGCCAAGGACAAGAAGCTGCTCAAGGGCGGCGAGGGTCTGTCCACGGTCGAAGATGCCGCCGGCGCTCTGAAGCTCAAGAAATTCACCGTAAGAGGAGTGTCTCTGCCCAGCCAGCGTTGAAGCTTATCCTGTGCAGAAATTCGAGAATGCCGTTACCGCGCTCAACGAAGCCGCAGCCCTCTCAGACAGCAAGGTCACGCCTATGCTGTCGAAGCTGCTCGAGGATCTCAAGGACGAGACCAAGGCGTCTCTGGCCGTGGCCGATGCGAAGCTTGGTAACGCCATCGCGCAGCTGCCGGGCCTTGACCTCAAGATCGTCAGCGATCAGTCTTCCACCAGCGAGGTCTACAGGGCCATTCGCGAGCACCTGCCCTCTCTGATTCCCGACATGGTCCCGGCCGAAGTCAATGCGACCCGGCTGGGTCTGGCCCATTCGCTCTCGCGACACAAGCTGAAGTTCTCTCCCGATAAAGTCGATACCAGTACGTGCACTCTGAGCGTTGCGAGGATGCTTTGGCAGCCTCGCACAATACCCAATCTATGTTGATTGGGGCTCGACTAACATTGTCTAGTGATCATCCAGAGCATTGGCAGTCTGGACGTTCTCGACAAGCAGCTGAACACCTACGCCATGCGCGTGAAGGAATGGTACGGCTGGCACTTCCCAGAGCTGGCCAAGATCCTCAACGACAACCTCGCCTACAGCCGAGTTGTGCTCAAGATGGGATTCCGCTCTAACGCTCGGGAAGCTGACCTATCAGTAAGTGCTTCAGATACAACGCAAGAAGCACAACACTAACCCCAGCAAAGTCAATCCTGCCCGAAGAAATCGAGACAGCTGTCAAGGCTGCCGCCGAGATCTCTATGGGAACCGAGATCAGCGATGAGGATCTCGAGGCAACGAGTGCATTGGCTGAACAAGTCGTTGACCTTACCGAGCACCGCATGAACCTTTCCAACTACCTGAGCAGCCGCATGCAAGCGCTTGCGCCCAACCTGACACAGCTGGTCGGTGAGCTCGTCGGAGCTCGTTTGATTGCGCACGCCGGTTCGTTGACCAACCTTGCCAAGTCTCCTGGTTCGACCATCCAGATTCTCGGTGCTGAGAAGGCACTTTTCCGCGCCCTCAAGACCAAGCACGACACACCCAAGTACGGTCTTATCTACCACGCCTCGCTCATCGGCCAGGCCACCGGTAAGAACAAAGGCAAGATCGCACGTATGTTGGCTGCCAAGTCTGCCCTCGGTCTGCGCGTTGATGCTCTCAGCACCTGGGGTGTTGGCTCTGAAGATACTTCCAAGGAACCCACCGAAGAGGAGAAGGCCCAGCTCGGCCGTGATGCTCGGTCTACCATTGAGAGGCGTTTGAGGGCGCTCGAAGGCAAGCCGTTGAAGAGCTTGGCTAACGCTAACATGGTACCGGTTGCGCAGAAGTGGGAAGTCAAGGAGGCACGCAAGTACAACCCTGATGCTGACGGTCTGACTGGCGATGAGCCTGCTGCCAAGAAGACCAAGGGTCAAGTGAACGGAACGACTCCGAAGAAGCTCGTACAGGAAGTTGAGAGCGAATCTGAGGATGAGGATGTGACCATGGGCGATGCCGGTGCTGACACATCCGACTCGGAGGCTGAAGAGCCAACCACTGGCACCACCCCCAAGGACAAGAAGGCCGCAAAGAAAGCTGAGAAGGAGGCTAAGAAGGCACGGAAAGCGGAGCGCGCCGCGAAGCGCGAAGCCAAGGCAGCGAAGCAGGCCGCTAAGGAGGCGAAGAAGGCTGCGAAGGGCACGTCGGACAAGAAGCGAAAACACGATGACGATGAGGACAAGACCGAGAAAAAGAAGAAGAAGAAGAGCAAGGATTAGGGGTCTCTGTCTCACGTGCCTTCGTTCCGCAAATGTGTTGCCTCGGAAACGTTAAGTGTGTATGTCAAAATGGGCGACGGCGTTCGGGATCTTTATCTGACTTGCTATATACGGCGAGTGGCGCAGCTATGGTTCGGCTTGGGCATACTTGTATCTGTTCTGTTCACTTTCGCGGATGTGCATGTAGCTTTGGATGAAAGCTGGGGAGGAATGATGTGTGATGAGTGGTTGTTTGAGAAATACCCGCCGCATCATGTGTGAATTTTACCAATCCGTTCAATGCCTCCTGTCTATCATGGTACTCGTGCTCACATGGGACCCTTTACTTCCTAGCTCTCTTCCTTCCTGATCCTTATGCTGCTGCTCCGGGTATATGCACTCGCCCGAGGAGATCTTGTTCCGCAAACGAAGTCATATAAGAGGCAGAACCCCAGCCTCATGCCCTGCGCCTCTGCTTCTTCTTGTGCTTCCTTCTCGAATCGCCAAGCATCTCATCGGGTAATTTCTCCATCTCCTGATTCTCCACGCCCGCCGGAATACTCGCTTCCTCCTCATAAAACACATTCAGCACCTGCTGCAGGATGTCGTCCAGCTCTTCCTCGCTGAACCGCGAAGTCGCCTATTCACTCCATCAGCACCCTCCTCCTTCTCTACACAGGCAACGTACCTCTTCAATAATGAGTTCAAGCGTGATGCGGGATGTCGGTCGCACATTGTACAGCTGCAGATACTCGGCCTTGTTCAGCCTGTACTTCGGCGCCAGCGCGCGGAGCAGCGAGTGCGGGCCCTTGTACAGCGTCATCGGGCGCTCGGGGTGGTAGTCCGCAGTCTCTTTTGCGGGGTTAGTCCACTGCGCGGTGTCTGCGGCAGCGTTGGGGTCGCCTTCGAAATAGCGCAAGCCCTGCGATGGGGTCAGTATGTATGTACGTGTCGTAGAAAACACGTGAAGTGGCGGGAGGGAAGGTGTTGCATACATCCTGTAGGATCTCTCGGACGTTGGAGAGGGTCTTGTCGCGATTGCGCTCTTTGGAGAGGTAGTAGTCGGATGCTGAGCGGATATGTTGGTAGACCTCGTGGTTGGAGAGGAGCGCGGATTGGGGGTTTTTGACCTGCGGGCTGTAAGTACGTGTTACGCCCAGGAAAGTGGAGGGAGGGGAGAGGAGCGTAGGGATGGTCTTACATGCATGGCTGCTGTTCAGAGTCTAGCCAGCCGGGGTTCTGGGGTGGCCCAGTGATGCTCAAGCGCGACTGGGACGAAGATGATGGCGCGCAGGCAGTTCGAGAGGGTGGGTTGGAAGCAATTCAATTGGGGCTGATAGAACCTTAGTGCAGCTCTAGATGATAGTGAAGAGATTCAAGCGTAAGACACCAGTTGCGGAAATGAGGTGACGCCATGAGAGAATGTGAAAACGTGAACAGTCGTCTCAATCTGGTGATGCTGATCGTCGGGAAAAGAATGCTTCGTGAAATGACTAAACGTGCGTAGACAAGCCTTGTGCAAAATGCAAGCGGGCCACAGGCGAGTTGTCCAGCCTGCTGTGCGCCAGGATCAACAATTTTATTCTACTTACCATGAACGTCCTGATGTGAATTAGAACTATCAAAACTGAATACGGAGCGCGAGTGTATCCATTGGGCACTGTGCGGTTCTAGTTTCTCTTTGGTGAGGGTAGCTTTTGGCGCTATCAAAGAAGTCGTGTCAGATCTAGCGCACTCTTTCATTGGTCAGTGATCAATAAGAACGGCACGTGACGGTCAGCAGCGCTGAATCTGCCATTGTAGCTTTCAGCCTTTTACGCTCGCCGCAGCATACACTTCACGAGGAAATGGTGATGATCTGCTACGTAGTCCTACGACAGAGTGAGATTCTGCGAGTAGACATGTATGCGGCCTCTGAACACGAGTTAAGATGACCTGAAAGCATGTCTTCTGGAGGGACATATCACTCAAAGAAGTGATAGGTTGGTCTTATTTGCCGAGTAGATTTTGATATAATCGCGATGCACTTTAAAATGTCGAATGAACGCTAGCCTCGGTAGCAGACCGGCAGAAACTCCGCTCGAGGAGCATTACCATGACATACTCTGGGTATAAACAGAATGTGTTATTTCAGCATCCACTGATTTCAAGCATGCTACGTATAGAACCAGGAAGTAAAAAACCGACACAAGCTGAATGTATCCGAAGACGGGAGAAGGCAAGTGCCTAGCGAGAGACATCAGCACTTCAAATACGTATCAGTTACCAGATTTTCTCGTAGAGCGTTGCACAGCAATATAGTGGGAATACAAGTGCGATGGGACTAGTCCATTGGGTATCAGGGCCACGACGACAAGTTTGTGCGAACAGAGCGACTCTTCTAGTTTCACTAATGCGGTAGGAAGCTTCCGCGAGGAGGCATAACGCTAGCAGAGGAATCAGGACGCGGAATCTTAATATTCTAGCGAGTGCAAAGTAGCGAAGCTAGAATTGGACAGGAGGCGTTCATGGTTCTGCACCAGACTGAGTTTGTCCTTCGCTGGACACTGATAACTGCAAGTGTCCCAAAAAGGGCGTAGGATGCACATGCGGAAGTTAGACTAGAAACTGGACAATCGACGAAGTGGTTGCGCTGCAGCCGCAGATATTGGAAGCTGCCGGTCTAGACATGCATGAGTTGCAACGTGGTCCCGGGCAGCCGGATATATCGCCAGCGGTCCCTACACAGTCGCTGCGATGCAGTAGAAGGCCCGCCGACTCCCAGCGCTGGCGTAGAAGGACTACAAAGCCCGCACACCGGTCAACTGGTGCAAAGCCCAGCGAAGCCTCATGCGTAGGTGTCTCCTTCTCCAACGGGCACTGATGCGTCTTGGTTCTCTGTCGTCCGGCACAGCGAGAGACAGGCGATCCATGACCGACTTTGCAGTCAGAAATTTCCCAGCGCTGGCTGCGGCACCGAGCAATCCGTGAATAATAGTGAGGTCCCATTTCCGGTCAGGCGCGTTTCATCCGCAGAGTCTGCCAGTGGTGTGTGGAGCCGGGAAGAACCGCGTAGGCAGGCGAGGGCAGCCGATCAGCGGTGTAGACGCCGAGCAGCAACGGGCGCCTCGAATTGCACGTTGGACAGGCTGACGGCGCGGACGGCAACAGCAGAGTCAGGCCACAATCCGCTCGTAGTCAAGAGAGGAGCACCCGCGACGATAGTCTGTTGCGATCTAGACCTCCGGGCGTGGCGCGCACGCTGCAGCCGCGCGCTGATTGGCGGGCGTGCTTCCGCTGCACCAGTGCCAGTCTTCGCTCGACCACCTTACACAACAGTGCGCGCCTCCCCTCCAACACCACGCCCAATGCTTCGTGTCGTTCGCGCCTGATCCGCTTTTCCCGTCCTGCGTGTGCCCCGGCCAACCCAAAAGTCTCTCTCTGCTGGCATTGAGCTGTCCCTCGCTTGCACACTGTTCACTCACTCAACACCCCCGTCCGCCCCGCCACAGTGAGCGCTCGGTCTTGGCCTCCGCATCCCGCCCTCGTCTGCATCAGGCTGAGGCACTCCCGGACGCGGGAAGGCTGCTCAGAGATCGGTTCTGCACGGGCCCTTATCCCACTAGGTGCGAGCACGTAGCGTGTCCGGCCTCATCTTGATGATATAGCATCCTGGCCGCTTGCCCGCCAGCGATTCTATCGCTGCCATGATCGACAGCAACATTGCTGCCCTGGTAGAGGAACAGCACCGCGACATCGGCTCGTCTTCGGATGTTGGCGCGTCCCGCCCCAGACCCGTGGCTCACGGTGGATTGAGCTCGGCGCACCCACACGACGGCCCAGCTCTTCTCGAACCATCGCTGGCCTCTCCCTTCCCGTTGCCAGCACCTGCACCACTAGACATTCCTAGTCCACTACGCGAGGCACAGCCGGAGCTCAGTCTCAACTTTGCAGCTTCCGTCGTGCCGTCTGATGTCTCGCTGCCTACCCCACCCATAGCGAGAACCTCGCACAGCCTGCGCCTTCCCTCGTTCGACGTCTTGGGCATCGGCGCTCCTCATCCTGACCGTCCCCGTTTGTACTCCATTCCTTCGTTCTCCGTGGGTGCCGGTCCACTGTCGAAGCCGGAAGATCCACTTCATGTCCTCAGCCCGCGTGTGTGCCAGCTTGACGGCGCCGACGACCATCTTCCCAGTACGAAGCCGCGACCCGCAAAGGCCACCCTCGATCGCATCGTGCCTGTCGTAACGCCTCCAACAGAGCCAGGCGCCTTCAACTGGGGCTCCTTTGTGCATGTCAAGACTGCCGCCCTAGGCTCACCACCAAGTTCCGACCCAGGACAGTCGCCAAACCTTGCCACGGTGGCCAGCGCATCGTCCATAGCATCTGCTCCAATTGTCGTACCCACGGTTGTGGAGGCGAGTGGTGCACTAGGCATGGCAGCCTGGACGCAGAAAGTAACAGAAACGCTCAGTGAGTGTGGCCGCAGAGCGCATGACGAAGGCATGCTAACTTCTCGCAGTGATCGAGTCGACTTTTGAAGCTGAAAGCTCCGTCAAGATTCTCTCTCACGCCCTGCCATGCCCGTCCACCACCGGCCACCTGTTCCCACGAATTATAGCTGCCATCCACGACCAGTCGCCAGCCAACACAGCCTGGATCAATGTTTTCCATGCAGTCCCCGGACGCTTCACGCTTTCCGATCTTCCTAAATCTCCGCCCTCAACCCCGGGTCCTGCGGTGGGTGGGGATGAATACTTCACAAGCAAAATCTTCGATAGTGCCGTAGCTATTCCAGACTACCAACTCGACTCCAAGCTCTTGCCACCTTCTCCCCGTCCTGTCGTACCCCCTGGCAGCGTCAACATCTCAATAATCGAGCGGTACATCCCGCCAACGAACACGAACGAGTACGCAGAGATGTTCCAACTCAAGGGCCGTTCGCTGTTGCATGATCGATTAGTCGAGTTGTCTCCCAACAACGGTATCCTGGTCTTCATATACCCCACCAAAACCGGCGCTCGCTCTTTCATGCAACACTATCTCGGTCCGATACTCGACCCGCTGTTGCGCTCTGTCACGGTTATACACGAGCTATCCTCCGAATTAGGCAAAAATCTCGGTCAGATGAGCTCAGTGAACTACCTTGACGAGTACGAGAGGCTGCGGGACCAGGTGACGCGCTATTGTAGCATGCTGAGCGAGGGCAGTTCTGGTGACAAGAAGTCGACCTTCACTGTCGCTTCCGCATCCAAAGAGGAAGCAGTATTCGAGAGGTCGGCATGGGCGGATGATTGGTGGATTAAGCAAGAAAAACCGCGTATTCGTGAGACGGTCAACAAGTACTTCCGGCAGGTTAAGAAGCTGCCGAAGGGGGAAATGACTAGCTCGCATCTGATCCAAGAGGTACTGGATGGTGTGTCGAACCGCAAAGTCGATGACATTCGTTCGGGACCGAAAGGCATTGAGGTCGGCATCTTCATCATCAGAAGATCCACAATCGCTTCAGGATAGAAACCTGTCGAGACGCCATGAAGCCGACTTCTTGGTGGATGATGGGATCGAGTATCCTGGGCACGACCTCGCGGTTATCATATACGACATTTTGGACAACATGAGCGGATGCCCGCTATGAGATGAAGGCGTTTTGGAAGCGATGCATGATTAATACCCGTTCTCGCATAGCATGGCGTTAGGAAGAAACATGGCCTAGCAAAAAGGAAACATGGAAACAAATACACTACTAATTTGATACTCATACCCTTGGGCTTCAGCTTCTTTATACTTTCACATCCCTTTAACACAGGCTGACCGCCTGGTCTAGATGGAATCCCGCAGAATTGCATTCCGTCATACGCTAGGCTAATCCTGCTGCGAAGACGCTGATCATTACCGTATAGATGGGCGTGCGGCGCCATTGTCGTAAAGTGTAACCTCAAACGACCCGACATCCGATTTTTACTGCGGGGACAATTCTCTTCAGCCAGCTAAAACAATGAGATGTGATCTCCCAAAGAGCATTCTTTCACATTGGCGCTGGAACGATACCATTGACTAGGTCACCAACACAAGATGGCATCAGACGAACCAATTTTCTCAAGCGCAGATTGACACCTTCTTAAACTACTCCTCGGTCACTATACTGTGCATAGCACTCCAAACATGCTCCGATCGTCTTACACTCGTGTGACTATGTTGATCGACTCCAAGACATAGCATCTCATTGCCAGATGGAAGTCCAAGATTCTGAATGCTCATCAACAATATTGAGATGAATGACTCAAAAACATATGCTACAGTTTCAAAACGAGCTCACGTACGAGTCACAACTCAGACCTAAGCAACGTAGATCTTTAACGCATTAACTGATGACCATTACGTGAAGCTTTGCCCTATGACAACTCGCAGCATTATCTGCCCTGTTGATTCTCTCAATATAGCAAAGATCTGGTCCGTGTAGTAGTTTGACGATAGAAAGCTTAAGAGTCCGATAAATTCTTAGCAATGAGCTTAGCTTGGCTACCCTGACGCAGTGAATGTCCACGGTGGCCAGTCAGGGTAAGCGCGAAAAAAGGTGGGGCTGTGTGGCGGTTGGTGCAGGTGGCTGATGCCCCACGTGTTCGCGCTCTCCAAGGCTTGGACCAGTTTGGTTCCTCTCAGCCCCAACCGCATTTTGGTATCTCCAAGTCTATGCTCGAAGTAATGGCGAACTACACAGCTATCTCGAGCAGCCTCCAGCTTGAAGAACTGATCCACGAGAACGAGTACACGCTCATCGACTTCTGGGCCACATGGTAAGCTTCCTGCTCCCTATCTCGCGAGTCTCGAGTCCCAACCACCGCAGGTGTCCACCCTGCAAAGCCATTGCGCCTTTCTTCGAGAAACTGGCAAAGGAGAATGCGACGGATAAGAAGCTAGCGTTCGTCAAGGTGGACGTTGATGCGACCAAGGACGTTGCGCAGCAGTACAAAATCTCCGCTATGCCTACGTTTCTGCTGCTGAGAAATGGGGTCGTTTGCAAGGCTGTGAGAGGCGCGGATGCAAAGGCAATCACAAAATTGGTGACGTATGCGCGGAAGAAGGGAAATGGAGAGAAGACTACAGATGAGGAAGAGGAGGAATTTAGTCAAATTGAATTCGGAGGAGGCGCGTCGGGGTAAGTACCTGTGATTCTGAGACACTTGAAGACTAGAAGACTGATTCTAGTAGGAATCCGTACCCAGCGCTGTTGTTTGCAGCGTTCTTGATCTGGTTTTTATTCTGGCGGAAATAGAGTGTGAAGGGTGTTTTGGAAGACATCCAACGGGGCGACTGATGTTGCACTCAGCAGCAATAACTGAGCACCGCTTCATGTTGAAGCATTTAAATGCCTATGCGAACTTCTTTGACATCACTTATGACTATGCAGATCCTCGCACGTGACTGATATTGCGTTATGTGGTGCACGAATGACGATTCAATATGATTCGTCAGACGATAAGACACGTCCATTGCGGACTTGCGTCCGTAAAAGCGATTCTTGAGAACGTTTCTTGGTACCACTGACACCATCATAGCGCTATGGCTACCAAAAGCCGCATCAAATCGGTCGCGGTCATTGGTGCTGGGGCAGCAGGTAACTCACCAACACTACCCAGCCCGCAAAAATAGCTGACAGTATATATTCCAGGAGCGGCCACGGCAGCAGCCTTAAACGCAGAGAACTATTTTGAACGTATCCAGGTCTTTGAGCGAAGAGAAACAGCAGGTGGTACCTGGATATACGATGCTGACCCGGACCCTCTCCCTCTATATCCAGGGAAGCTCCCCCCGGATACCGATCCTGCTCTAGAGATTCCGGAAGCACTGCCTCGGATCACGCCGCCTATCGAACAGGAGCGATGGACGAAAACACCGATATACAACTCTCTGACGTAAGTATTAGAGCAACGCTACATTCAATGCCTTTGACAAGTCAAAGTACCAACGTGCCGGCAATCGCGATGTCTTTCTCAGATTCTCCATTTGCATATGGGCCGTTTGCACCACATTACGTTCCGCGGCAATATGTGGAGAACTACTTCTCGATTCACAAAACAGATTCTCTCCTACAACTGAACACCACCGTCGAAGACATCACGAAGCTGCCTTCGTCGAACGGGCAGAGCTCGGAACGCTGGAAACTTACTCTCAGGAAGCATGATGCCCTGCGCCGTGTGGACATTTGGTGGGAAGAGGAGTTTGACGCGGTAATCCTGGCGAACGGACACTATGCCGTTCCTTATGTAAGTTTCTTCAAGCCACGCAAAGCTATCTGTTAAAGCTGCTTCTAAAGATCTCAGATTCCTCAAGTCAAAGGTTTGGAAGAATACATAGCAATGTACCCCGACCGCATATCTCACTCAAAGGAGTACCGCGCGCCAGCAATCTACGCTGGCAGAAAAGTGCTCGTCATCGGCAATTCAGCCTCAGGCCACGACGTCTCCCTCGACCTCGTGGGAGTAGCCAATGCGCCGGTCTACCAATCACGCCGCTCCAAGGCGCGCTGGGACGGCGATGGTCCGCTTTCTGGGATAGAGTGGAAACCCTTGATCCGAGAATACCTGCCCAGCGGCCGCATCATCTTCGAGGACGACTCATACCTCGACGACATCGATGCAGTGCTATACTGCACAGGCTACAAACCGAGCTTCCCATTCTGGAATGTCAAAACCAACGGTCGGCCACTGTGGGACTACGAAGCCAACAAGCTAATCAAGACCTATTGGCATACGTTTTTCCAGGACTTCGAAACACTGGCTATCGTCGGCATGCCGCGCACGCTGACCTTCCGCAGCTTCGAGTACCAAGCTATTGCCATTGCGAGGCTTTTCGCGGGGAGGAACGCGTTACCGCTTCCACGGCTGAAGGAGCAGGAGAAGTGGGAGATGGACAGGGCGCGACGGACGAAAGCCGAGGGGAAGAAGTTTCACGATATCCCGTGGGATGAGGGACAGACGATTGAATGGCTAGATGGACTGTTTAGGATTGCAGGGCTGGGGACCATTAGAGGTGAGGGGTTGGTGCCGCCAGCATTGAGCAAAGAGTTGATATGGGCGGTTGAGCATCTGAGGAAGTATCCAGAGGACCCGGATGAACATGGAGAGAAGGGAAACGACGAGGATCATGCTGGTCGAAGGGAAGGTTCAGAGGGTGGCTGGGTCGTAGTGCAAAGGGAGAAACTGCCGCTGGGTGGCGTACTGCCGTAGGAAAATCTTTACAACAACAGTACAGGCGCTTGAATTAGTTCTCATACCTATTCCCAGCACGCTCTTGGGAACCGTAGCACATCTTGAGGAAGGCGTCGTAGTGTCTCAACAGAGGGCTCTAAAGCAGTTCTCATAGTCCGCGCCTGGCATTCGAGGTCTCGCAAAGGCACATCAATGACCGCTTTTGGTGATAACATGCAGCCTTCAGTGATTATTTCACTACTTTCGAGCTTGCAGAGAGACGAGGAAGCTGCGCTGGTTGAGATCTCTACTGTCGCTTTGCGCTAGTCCATGACATCATCAGTTCCGAACATGTGTGTAGCAGACGCAATCTCATGCCCCAGAACCAACGCTATGATACACAGATGCTCTACGATCAGGAAATTCCGAGGTCTTTTGCATACAGCCAATTCACCGTTGTTGAAGACCAGCCCAAGTGCCACCCTTCCGCCGCCACTACCATGACAAAGCCCTGCACGCTCTGCTCCACACCTCGCTCCATCCTGGTCCGCTGCCAAATCGACGAAACGCACCAATGGCACTTTTTGTGCCCCGGTGCATGCTGGAAGTCAGTATCTGGCGGCGTAGAAGATGCGCGGGGCTTGGAAGATGAACACCCCTATTATCGCTACGGCGGAATGGTATGGCTCACCCGTCGTCTACAATCTAGAAGATGGGATGCGCTGATACGAATTCGACGACAGTGGAAAGACAGAAGTGCAGATGGGCCGGTCAGTGCGAAGAAGCCGAGGAAGGTCAAGAAGAGACAAAGGGAGGAGGCGAGGGATAGAGAGGAGGGGGTAGCATGAAAAAGCGGTTGAGGGACAAGAGTTACCTGGCTTCGTGAGAGCACCAAATTGTGAGCGTATGCGTTAATTACATCCGAAAGGAAATTCCCCTTTCCATCGGCACGAGAAACTCGTCAGCAGAGCGTACCTGGCTCGCGAGCACTTGCGTGAGTACCCAAGTACGCTGCACTTGTCTCCCTAACTTTTCCGCGTTGAACCTCGGTCTCGCAAGCGGGCTATTAGAAAGAGATACCGCGTCAACGAGCGGGACTGAGGGGTTTTCTCGAAGGGGACGGCCACCTTCCGCTCCGAGGCTACTGCAGTGACAACGTGTCAACAAGGAACCTACGACTCTGCCAGCAAGAAGCGTGTCGATGAATGGGTGGTTCGCAGCGTAGAGTTCCAATGTTGTTGACATACACTGAAATATTGAGTATCTGGCCATGCAGAAGCAGCGCAGGGCAAGTGTTTACATGCTGGTTTACATGCTGACCAAACAAACAAGACACGACATCAGACAGGCACGAGGAGCAATTTGTGATTTAACGTTTGATTGTCATTACGAAATCTTAGGTATCGATAAAAGTATCGGTTTCAGGTATTCCCGTCATGCCAATTCGTGAATCATACCGGCCATGCCGCCATGGCGTGCCTCGAGGGGGTATCTAGTGGGTGGAGCTCTTGCCGTCGTAGTACTGGGCCTTGGACTTGTCGGTGGCCTCGTTGGCACCGTGCTTGACGGTGCCGAGGGCACCGTCGAGCTTGTCGCCGACGGAGTTGCCGTGCTTGGCCTGCTCCTGGTTGGCCTTGCGCTGGGCCTCCTCGGTGTTGCCGGTGACCTTGTTGGCGGCCCAGTTGACGTTGTCCTTGACGGTGTTGATGGTGGACTCGACGAAGCCCCTGCGAGAATGTTAGCTATGCTGCAGCGGGGTGGGGAGGGGTAGAGGGGTAGGGAGCACGTACTCGCCCTGAGCGTTGGTGTTGGAAGACATGTTGATGGAGGTGGTTGTTCGGAGAACGGTGTTTGTGGTGTGGAAAGTGAGGTAGTTTGTTTGTTTGAGAGGCTGAGTGCTTGCGATGATGAGTGCAGGGTGTGCGTGGAAGAGGCGTCTTTTGTAGTGCACGCCGTAGCTGATGGAGCTTGGACGCTGTCGGGCGATGACGTCGGATCGACGTCAGACGTCAGGTGTTGCAGGAGCGACGCCGACACGCAAGTGCGCTGGATCGTGGCGCAAGAGGCCACATTCGCATCGCAAACGCCTGAATCCGCATGCGCCGTCGATGCATCGATTGCGAATCGCGATTTCGCGCCAAATCGCGCAGCTCCACCAGTCTAGATTCCGATGACGTCAGGCCGCGCTCGTCATCTGACCGTTTGTATCCTCTCTGCCTGACGCCCGCCGCTCTCATGCAGACTGGCATGCTGAAATGCCGAGCTTGCTGTTACTGCCCCTGACTTTAGCCTACGTTTGCACATGCTTTCTCGCTTTCGGCGATTGCAACATCTGAATCTTTGGGTGGCCCGTGGGTAGCCTTCCAAGTCCATGCGTCGTCATCCCTCCTCTGCCCTCCAAACAGACCTGCCTCTTCACGACGCCACCGCTCAACCGGCTGAACTCTATGCGATTGGGCTCGGAGGCAGTTCTCCTTAAGTCTCGTTTCAGCGGCGATGGAGCCCAATTGCCGTATCCACGTTTGGCCCGTGTTCCTTTTCTACATCTCACTGACACAATGAGCAGCGGACTTTGGTACTTGCGTCGTGGTCACAATGGCAGCCAAAAACTCCCTTCCAAGCGGTGAGCTCCGCAGATTCTGGTTGCCATTACTGCACCTCATGGTCTCACGCACACAGGCTCTGCAGTTGCATTTCTTGCCTCGGCTCGTTGGCCTAGTATTACAATATCTACACCTCGACCCGCCCAACGCTTTGAACACCGAAGTGGGTATTTCTAATTAAACGGTTAAGGCGACATTCCAAAAAAAAAAAAAAACTCACCGCAACAACCTGTTTACCCCTGGGACGCGCCCATGTCCTGCAACCGCGCCAACTCCCAGTATACCCCCTTCTTGCCCATCAACTCATCATGCCGACCCTTCTCCACAATCTTTCCTTGATCAAATACGTAAATCACGTCCGCGTTTTGTATTGTCGACAAGCGGTGCGCAATAGCAATCGTGGTGCGGCCTTTGGAGGCGGCGTCGAGCGCGTCCTGAACAACACGTTCCGAGGTTGAGTCGAGAGCCGATGTGGCTTCATCGAGGAGCCTAATTGTCGTGTCAGCTTGCCAAGTCTGAAGAGCTTTGTGGACCAGGGAGACATACAGGATCTTGGGATCACGCAAAAGTGCACGAGCAATGGCCATGCGCTGGCGCTGGCCACCAGAGAGAAGAGCGCCTTTTGCACCCACGAGCGTGTTGAACCCATCAGGAAGGGACATCTAGAAATCATCAGCCCTACTCTGTCCTCGGCCAAGATTCGACTCACGATGAACTCGTAAATGTTGGCGTCCTTGCAAGCTTGCACAATCAACTCCTCAGGGATGTCGTCTTTATCAGCGAGGATGTTCTCCCTAATCGTACCCGTATAGAGTGTTGTTTCTTGACTGACAATTGCCACCTGTGCCCTGTAGTCTTGGATATTGTAGTCCCTTAACTCCACGTCGTCGACCAGCACAGAGCCGGCGGTTGGGTCGTAGAACCGCTCGAGGAGTTGCATGACGGTGGACTTTCCGCTACCGCTCGCGCCTACCAAGGCAACGAATTGACCTGGATCTGCAGACAGGCTGACACCGCGCAGTACGCGGTGTTCGGCGCGACCAGGGTAAGAAAACCTCACGTTCTGAAGCTCCACTTTGCCTTGAAGGCGGTCGACCTTCTTGCCCTCGGTAGACCAATTGTCGACTATAATGGATTAGATATTTGCATCAAAGCGGTAGGTTCTTGAGGGGACTTACTCTTCGGTACACGGTTCAGGAAAGATCTGAGCAGGATCGCGGCCTCCCGCGCCTCGCCCATGTCTGGCGCAAACGAGAAGATCGCGCCAGCACTCTGAGCTCCATTGATAATGGCCGAGTAAACAATGAAAAATTGCAGCACGGTGTACTCCATTTTGAGCATCAGTCCTCCACCGTACCAAAAGACAAGAGCGAAAATGAACATCGCCAGCCCCTGACTCATAGCGTACAACAGCGACGAGATGTTCATGAACTTCAGGTTACCCCTGCCCTGTGCAGTGAGCTTCTCGTGATATTGCTCCAACAAGTGGCCTTCCAGAGATAGTGTGGCGACGGTGCGAATCGAGGAGGCTGCTTCGCACGCAAAAGAGGCGGAATCTGTCGACTCTTTGGTGCGCTTCTCCATGCGCACGAGGGCATAGAAGCGGAAGTAGCCACATCCAATCACGAGCGGAATCGTCGAAGTACACACGAGAGCAAGCTTCCATCCGAAACAAAGACCAACGATAATGGCAACGAGCACACTGGCGCACGCGGTGAGGATGGCGCCTAGCGTTGAGCCGCTCATACCAGCAAGACGGTTAGCCTCGGAGCTAAGGAAGGCAGCGAGAGATCCTGAAGTTACAGTGTCACTGTCGAAGAACTCGATGTCCTGGCGCAAGATGGCACCAAAGGCGTCCTCTCGGATCCGCGAGATGAGCAGAGCGGAGGATTTGGAAAGTGTAAAACCCTGGAGGAAGTACGCGAGCCAGGTGACAATACCTAGCATAAAGAACATCCAACACCAAAAGGAAACACCGTGGCCACCAGTGGAAGTTCCAGGCGAGAAAAACGCATTGATCGAGTTGCCCAGGAAGATAGCCTGGATGGCGGGGGTCGCACCGGCACACAGACAGAGGAAAAAGCCCACAAACATCAGCCCGTGCTCGTCTCTGTTCATATGCCAACCGAACTTCATGAGGCTCCAGTTGTTGTAGCTCTGCACCTTCTCGTCTTTCTTGGCATGTATTGAAGCAGCCCTTGTGGTTGTAGTGCGCACGAGGCCGAGCTTTTCGCCTTCGACCGTGCCTTCGGCGTCCTTCTCGCCCATGGACAGCTCTGAGAGGCGGTTATTGGGCTGTATCTTAGAGCTAAGTTCTTGTGCTCGAACCAGACTCTGATAGACACCTTGTTGTTTGAGAAGGCTGTCATGAGTACCTTGTTCGACGATTCTTCCTTTGGCCATGACCACAATATTATCAGCATTACGTATCGTGGAGAGACGATGGGCAATGGCAATGGTAGTACGACCTTCGGCTGCTTTGTCAAGAGCTTCCTGTACAACCTTCTCGGATTTTGTGTCAAGAGCCGCAGTTGCCTCGTCGAGAAGAAGAATTTTGGGGTCGGAAACGACCGCACGGGCGATGGCAATACGCTGTTTTTGTCCACCCGACAAAAGGTTTCCACGCTCACCGACTTTGGTCTGGAATTTTTCTGGCAGGTCCATGATGAAATCGTAGGCGTTGGCCGTCCTCGCGGCTTCTTCGATAAGCTCCATCTTTTTCTCTTCGCTGGCCTGAAGGAATTAGCCTTGGATGTGATAGAGGCAAAGGTTTACTTACATGCTCGAATTCTGTGCCCACAAGACCGTGCGCGATGCTTTCGTAGATGTTGATGCTGAAGAGTACGGGCTCTTGACTCACAATAGCGATGTGTCGTCGAAGCCATCTGAGGTTAAGCGTGCTAATGTCCCTGCCATCGAGGAGAACTTGGCCACTCATTGGTAGGTAGAATCGTTCGAGGAGACCAAAGATCGTACTCTTTCCAGACCCAGAAGCACCGACCAATGCGACCATCTTTCCAGAGTCAATCTTCAGGCTAAAGTCTTCAAGGACGGTGGTATCCTGTCGTGAAGGGTATATGTGCTTTACGCCTCTAAATTCGATGTTCCCGACAAACATCTCTGGTTTGTCACCTTCATCCGTCTCGGGGTCGATAGGGGACTTGCGTTCGATGGTGTTGAAGACCTTGGTGGCGGCGGCTACAGCTTGACCGAATGCCTGCAGATGGGGAAGATTGTGGCCAATCGAAATCCCAGCTATCATGGAAGCCATCACAACCGTCAGAATATTCGCCACGCCCAGCTCTCCCGAGTGCAGAAAGCGATTTCCCTGCCAGAATGCTAAGGCATATTGCATATTCAGCACACCCATCATCCCGGCAATCATCGAGGCGAGCCAGAATTTCGAATCGTAGTCCCACTTCGCAGCGCGATCCAGGTAGGTTTTGTATTTGGCTTCGAGTCTTTTCTGGGTCCCATAGGCTGTGACGTTGCGTGCAGACGAGATGACCTCCTCTGCAAGAGTTCCCGCAGTGGCATATTCATCGACGGCCTTGGTTTGGTTAGCCTTCATACGGCCGCCGTTGAAGCCCATCATGATGACCAAAGCTACGGTTGCGGAGAGCATGATAAGCGTCAATTTCCAGCTTCGGACAAAGCCGACAATAAGAGCGGCGAAGAACATGGAAGTGCCCGAGATGAACAGCGAGATCTTTTGGCCTACACCATCTTGGACCAGCACCATATCTAGTTGTTTTAGCATCCACTTATAGTGCAAGAGACCGGGCTAAGTTACCAGAGCTGATACGAGTGGTGATTTCACCAGAGCCCAAGAAGTCAAAGAAGGCGATATTTTGTCGGAAGATGGCCCGCAAGTAGAGTTCGCGGATCTGCTGTGTGATGCGTTCCCCCGTGTACGAAAATCCGATCATGCCAACATAGACACAGACGAACGAACCAATGCCTATAGTTGAGATTAGTGCTCGTCTTGATAGATTGCGTAACCTCGGACTTACCGAGATAGACGAAATATAGCGTGAAGGTATTGATCTGATGTTGGAAACGTTCAGCTGCAAGCGCATCGACGGAGAAACTGGTGAAGCTCCCCGCGAAGTTGCCGTACACAAGGGTCATCAGAGGAAGGCAGGCGCCTGCTGCTACCGAGGCCAAGAACGACACGCACATGATGAGCATCTCATGTTTGTTGGCATACCGAAACAGCGTGAAGTAGCCGACTTTCTCGTTCGGTGCATCCAACTGTCTCTGGATGATGCTCTTCTCGTCTTCGGTCAATCCCGCCGTCGAACTCGCATCTCCATCTCCCAGTGCCTTCTCGTCGAGGACGGTGGGATTTTCATCGATAGGCACTGGCGCCGGCACTGGAACCGTCCCAGGCAACGGCATGGGCGCCTCCTCGGGTCGCGGTGCCATGGTGAACTTGACAGAGTGGACGCGTGTTAGGCCCTAAGCATGTCGTGAAAGAGGCTGAACAGCTGCAAACTGTCGTGGATCCCCAGATGCCACCCGCGCGAAGGGGAGGCGAGCTGCCGGGGTGATGCACGCCTTGAACAAGCGTTATACCGCAAAGAGAAGGTAGTGCGTTCGAGAAGGTCGCGTAGAGAGCGGCTAGTCCTTTGCCGGAGCGTGAGGCGAGAATACGCAACACCTGCAACAGAGCTTGACCAGAAACAACGGCCGTACTGATTCCAGGGATCTGGCGTCTGGGCGTGCGACTAATGGAACGAGAGCTGCGTGCGGCTCTAGAGGCTTTTATCAAGGTCGCGTAATGCTGTTGTGGTGTTGTGCGATGTAAGAAGCTTGTGGACAGCCAAATGGGTCAGGCACATAGATGTATGTAAAGGGCGCAATACGGGCGGTCGCATGTAACATCCGATTGACATCTGCCTGACGGCCGCGAAATGTCATCGGTGCTTACGCAGGAGCCCACCACAGCACAAACTCGGTCCGCCGGCGGCCAACGTTCTGAAGATGCGTATACGCCGGATACGAGATACGAGGCTCTAATCAACCAATCATCGGTCTGGCAGATGCGGACGATCGGTGCCGAACAAGCTCCGTCCCGACAAGAACGGAATCCCGAATCGTCAACTTTTTTTTAACTCCGCGTAAACATTCAACATGCACCACATGCAGTGATTGGTGATTGTGCGTTAAGGCAACAATATGAACCCCGCTGGATGTGGCCCATGGCTAGGGTTTGGTGACGACGCTCGCATGCACTTGCTTCGCCATCGACTGTTGTTCCTTCTTGCAGCTCACGTAGATGACAGCTATTACGAATGGGCTCACTTTCTCGTGCACTTTGCACGCGTCCTTGGTTGCCTATGGGCGATCTGTAGCATCTATCTTTACACGGAGTTGAATGTTCACGTGTCCCACGACATCGTTAATTGAAGGCCAAGAGAGGCCAAGGTAGTATCGCCCTTGCGCTGACATAGATCGCCCTTTACTCACATAGTCTGTACACTTGTGAAACATCTGGCATCAATGAAAATCACCCTTGTTGGAATTTGACCCAATGTGGTTCGTATGATTTCTTTGGCAAAGGTAGGGCAGGCAGAGCGAAGTGTATTACCCGTCTCGAAGAGGCTCTTTCTGCACTAGTCTCGTATCGCTCAATCTAGTTCATCCTCTCTTTCGGCTTTGCGTCTCTCGACAACACACCGCAACATTGTGACGATCCTACCACTTTGAAAGACGCTTTGCAGGGTTACGTACACTCGCATTCAAGGTAACCACATATGAGCACTCGAATTGGGGATGTTCACCGTCGTTTTTACTTTAGGCTCAACTGTACGCTTGCTTTGAACATAGTTCATTTCGCTATTTTCTACAAGTATTTCTCCATCAATTCCTTGACCCTGTCAAGGTCAAGCGCATCCACCTTGGCACTAAAGCCGTTGGTCGTCTCCGCCATGCACACTGCATTCAGAATAGCCTCTTCCACTGCATCCGCTCCCGCCTCAAAGAGTGCGTTTATCGTCGCATCTTCGATCATGTCGATATTTCGCTCTTTGGGCGTCCAGCGATCGGCATCGTTTTGTACCTCCACCTCCGCTGCCGTCGAGAAAGCCAAGAAGATGTCGCCCGAAGGGTTCGCTCCCCATCCACCCGCTCGTGAAAGGCCTACGGTACCCCTCTTTGCAAGACGCTGCAGTTGGATTGGAGTAAGCGGAGCATCCGTGGCCAATATGATGATGATGGAGCCGTCCTTTTTGTCCTTGTGCTCTTGGATGTTTTTGAAGAGGAGGGAGGCTTGCGACATGAGTTTCGGATTCGACGGATCGTCGCGAGCCATACGCTCCTGTTCCTCGAAGATGAGACGGCCGATGGGCGCACCGGAAATGCGGAAGTCGCGCATAGCGCCATAGTTGGCTTGCACGAGCGCACCGACAGTGTACTTCTTCTCGCCTTCCCCAGGGACGAGGCGACTGCTCGATCCAGTTCCGCCTTTGAACCAGTGCGCAAGCATGCCTGTTCCTCCACCCGTGTTACCCTCTTTTACAGTATCACTGCTCGCCTCGTCGATACCTTTGACGATATGTTGGGGCGTGACAGCGAATTTGGAGACGTCGTGAAGGAAGCCGTCGAACGTCTCTGCCACTACCGGAGTAAGGAACCAGCCTACTTTCCCTTCTGCGTCGGCATATTCACGGATTGCATGCTCGTAGATACCATTGTACGCAGACCCGACACCGAAGCTGCCGGTGATGACGATGGGGGAATGCAAGAGTCCGGTTTCCTCGATCCAATGGCTGCCCGTCATCTCTCCAGAACCATTGAAGCGGAAGATGCCTGCAAAACAGGCTTTGTGGAACCAGTCTTTGCGCGGAAGGATGGTGGTAACGCCTGTGTTGATCGAATTCGCAGGCGCATTCGGATAGGCTGGCGACGAGCGAATCGATTGTGTGGAGACGAGAACACCAGGTATGTCCGTGAGACTATTCTTTGAGCCGGTTTGATATCGTCCCAAATTGACAGTGGGGAGAAGGTCGCGGACACGCTGACGTGGAGTGGAGGATGAAGCTGATTGAGACATTTCGGGATGAGGAGCGATGAAGTTGGTATCTGCTTGATTGATGCTGATGTAGATGCAACGATATCGACCATTCACTCTGGCTTAAGTAGAATTTCGGAATTCGGTGTTCCTCCACTTCTATCGCGCCCCCTTCATCCCCGCTTTCTGGCGACAATAGCAATGAACTGTTCAGGTACGGATTGGTACCAGCATTGTTCGACTACCGTGTGGTGAAGAGTCACACTCACTTTCGATCCTTGATGTTCATGTTGCGATCCTGCATCAGGCAGACCACCTCAATGCCTGGGTCCTCAACGTGGGGCTGTCAAGGGAGCCAATGGCCCAGAGAGGAAGGTGAGACATTAGCGGGGCACTTGGGAGTCATAGCTGCAGCAAGGTGCAACCCCGACAACGCGACTCATCATATCGTGTTCCAACGTTGGGGGTAATATGTCAGAGTGCGCAGCATTGATGGCATGGAGCGTAAGAGTCATACGTGTGGATCGATTGCAACGCTGAAACGTGATCACTTAATGAGGCTACCTTCCCGGCCCCTCCTTTGCATAGCCAACTAGTGCTCTACACGGTGCATTTTGAGCGTATGTGGAAGCTAGCAGCAAATTTCATTCTATCAACCAAGCATGGCTTGTCCTTTCTCAGTCTCCGATCCTCAGGATCTCTGCAGCTCTCAGCACCGCCTTCGCACTCTTCTCCACCCACTCCTCGGCAGCCGTTCGATTGCCTCCGTTGACGTTATCGGTAACAGCGGGAAACACGTCAGCGCCATAGCCGTTGTCAATCCCAGGTGCACTAATAACGTTCTTGAATGTTTGTCGGCCTGGCAAACCTCCTGCACTCGCGAAACCCCTCGGGAAATCGCGATATTTGCTGTTTACCACGCCCAACATGTTCGTATCATTGAAGGCGAGTGCTTGTTGGCCTATCTTGCTGATGGTTTCCGCCCGTTTGGTGAACTCTGCGATAGCGTCGGCGAGGGCGCCCAGGTCTAAATCGGCAACGTCCGAGGTGGTGACGGTCTCGTTCAGCTCAGACAAGTAAGACGAGAGCACTGTAGCAGCATGGGGAAGGTCCCATGGGATGAGCGGATCATCGGCAATGTGGTAAACTATCAGGCTCAAGAACTGGCCCATGGCAGTATGGATCTTGAAACCGGGGTCCCCAAAGGTGGACATCCAATGGTAGGAGTCGTAGTTGGAGTGGTAGTGATATACGGGATCTTTTTTGCCGTTGCTACTGCCAACATCGATAGCTGCGATACCGTTTTGATAGAAGCTCGCGTAGTCGCTACCACTTCCTAGCGGCGAGATGGTGCCTTCAGTACTATTGAACCACATATCGTAAAGTGTTGCGAAGTCACCATAACCCTCTGGGTACAAGATCTTCTTCATCTGCTCAACGACGAAGGTCTGTATCTCACCTGTTCCGTCAAAGTTTGTGCGTGGACCAGAGACGCCCACGTCCATGTTTAGGTAGGCGACAGTTGTAGTCTGGAGCCACGGGAGATGAGTTTCGACCCACTCAGTGGAGCCCTGGAGGCCAAACTCCTCAGCATCCCAGGAGCCTAGAATGCTACCAACAAATCAGCAAAATTGCTATGAGACTGCAGTAGAGAACTTACATCGTACGTCTTGGCTTCCATCCCTTGGCAAGGAGCTTTCCGAATGCATTTGCCAATTCAACAAGGATAGCACTGCCAGAGTTTGGGTCTGCTGCTCCGCCAATGACCCACGCATCGCGATGATTGCCTACGACCACCACTTCGTCCGGGCTCGTACCATTGATCACACCGATAACGTCCCAGACAGGCGCAATGTAGCCTTGCATTTCATGGTCAATGGAAATCATCGCGCCCGGAGTTGGACCTGAGTCATAGGTTACGTTGTCGAAACCGCCTTGCCAGCCGCTGCGATTAGCCTTCTCAGCGGAAACACCGTTGCCTTCAAGAGCTGCAAGCAATGGAATAGCATCTTTCATCGAAAGCGGAATCGATGGAATCGATGGGTTGTATGGTTTCGTGTCTCCACGCGAAGAGTTCCATGAAGATGCCCATCCAACAGCTGCACACGCAAAAAGGCAATTGTAAGCAGTTGTCTCACAGAAGTCCTGGCAATCACTCACTCGTCGGATCTCCAGAATAGAGTGAGGAGAACCTGACGCTGCCTCGCTGTATAGATGATGGATTGCGCGCCGGCCCATCTACGCCTTGTAAGCCTTTGGCACCAGGAGACATGCACCTTGATTGAACTTACTAGGATACGCCTCGTAGCCGTTCGCTTCGGTAACTTCACCGTCATCAAGAGGATCCGTGAAGATAACGCAGCCTGCCATGTCGTTGTCCTGGGCATTTTTTACCTATGAAAGGTCAATAAGAAGGACTGTCTATTCGAAACTTCAATTCGTCACCTTTGTACCACGATAGATGCCGCCATAGTTTGCGAGCGCGATCTTGCCTTTCAGCTCGATACCCGCATCCTTTAGCACCTGGAAGTCCGCGCGCGTACCGCGCCTGTTCCCGGGTTAACGCTGATTCATGTCAAAATGCAAGCTTGGTACGTACCCTACATAGATATACTCTGCCGTAACAGTGCCCGAAGCACTCATGCCATGGTAAGCGGGAATGAGGTTTGGGTATGAGCTCGTATCATCCTCCGCAAGCACCTCTTCTACAAGATTAGCTTCATGGGTTGTGTTGTCCGGCCTTATCAAGGTCAAGCTACTGTGCTATGTTGATTTAGCTTGTATTAATATGCGCAATGTAGATGCCACTGCATACCTCAGGGTATGTCACCCAGATTGGGAACTCCTCGAGCCAGGAATCGAAGCCAGCATCTCTCCACTTTTGGGCCGTCCACTCAGCCATACTCTTATTGTGGCTTCCTAGATGATCGCCATGGGTGTAGTAATAACTCCACTCCGAGATAGACTTGTTATCGAACGAGTTTACCAGAATAGTCTCTATCTCGCTTAGTGATGGTGGATACTCGACTTCAGCACGTTTTGCATGGCGATTGTGCTCTTGGTGGTGGAGCGAACGGCGTGCTAGCGCATCCCAGTCCTTTTGGCAAGCATCTGCAAGATTGCCAAACAATAAAACTGCACTTAGCACTCGATACATGGTGATGTTCTGGTGATTTCGCTCAAACTCTGGTCCCAGGCGAGGTACAAGAGGTACAGCAAGTGCGCAGCAGCAGCTTCTTATTATTGTCTCGGATAGCCACCCTAGAGTATACGTGCAGCGGCATGACAAGCCTACAAATCAACGTGTTTAACACAATCCAGGTGTGCAGACTGGAGCCTGCGTCACCGGCAGATATTGCGCTCAGATGATAGCCATATTTGTATAGATCGATGTCGTGGTGCTTCGCAGCTTCCTCATCTAGCAGCGCGTCTACCGCTTGCAGGTGTATGGCTAGCCCGATACTGCATGAGGTAAGCGACTTGTCACCAATCCATCGGCAACATTGGTTGCAGATCTGAGTTACGATAATCAAAAATGAAGAAAAGCGTATGAAATGCTCAGTCAGTGTACACTATTGGTAACGGTCATCACAGCGGGGTAAGCCTTGGCGTGGACGGCGGGTCATCCAAGGAGACCATAGTCGTCTCCTCTTGGCAAACATCACCGCAGAGAACGGGAATATGAACGACGGTCCATGGAGGTATCAAGGTAAACGCTTACGATGTACGATAAGCAGTCTTGGCGAGGCTTCCCCGCAGGAACCATTGTTTGTCTTCCCGGCCACGTTTGGAGGAAATTCTCAAGATACTGTCAGGGAACTGATTCACGATCTGGCGCAGCAGCAGTAATAGTTAGTTTCAGACAGGCCGAGAGATGAACATACAAATGAACCAGTAAAATTATGTATGAGCCTCGCGCTTCACCAATTTATTCCGCACAGAGAAACAGCATCCGATAGCCAAGGAGACATGCTCGCTCTTAGATATCCAATACCCCGCTTGTTGTCGTCAGAAAGTCATGAGCCGCGTTATTACAACAGTGTGGTAAAAAGAAAATTTAGGAAAGGAAAGACTGTCGTATGCCAGCATCGAAGTCCAACAGACCAGCCCTGCGATGGGTTGGCAGTACGCACATGTATAACGTAGACCCTAGAACGATTCCTGGATGACATCTTTCAGGAATGGCAGCCAATCAACCTAAGGACGATATGGTGGCGGTGGGTCATCGTCTCTAACTTCTCCGAGGGCAGTCGAAAACGAGGGGGCATAGTGTCCAGAGGCCGGAGCCTGATGGCTGTAGGTTTCCCAATTATCATCCACAGTCTGTCTCCCACCAGGTCGGACCGGGCTGTATGTTTGGGTAGTGCGGTTGTTGATAAGGGCAGGGGATGACACGGCAAATCCGTGGTTCCCGTATGGCGAGCTCATAGGCGACTGCGGAATTGGCGAAAGTTGTGAATTCTGTCGGCGCGATGGAAGTTGCGGGTCGTCGGCGACATGACTTGGTCGATAGCCGTTTGCGATAGGCATGCGCGATATCGTTGCCATGGAGTCAGCTCGTTGAAGCGGTTGTATTATCTGCGGGGGAGGTGCATATTGCTGCTTGGGAAGCGGTCGCCGCGGAATCATGAATGACTGCGGCTGTGAGGCATGGCGACCATTGTGTGGCCGATGCGGTGGAGGCTCAGTGTGGGGACGATGCGGCGGAGGATAGGGTGGTTGAGGGCGATGTGGTGGCGCATGTGATACATAGCCATACTTCTGTGGTGGGATGTCGTGTTGAGGATGCGACGGGTAACACGGCTGCGGTTTTGCACCAGGAAAGGTGTTGTGGCGTCGCTGCTGGGCCTCCTGTTCGAGCCTCTTCTTCTCGTTCTTGTTCTTCTGATAGCGGTGGAAGAAATAACCTCCCGCAACAATCTCCAATCCGCCAAGGATGACCATGTCAGCGTGTTCGAGGACCTATGTCGCCACCACGGGCGTGCGCGTACTGTGGGCCGAACTTGAGATCTGCGGAAGTAGGAAGTGGGAACGGGAAACTGAAGGGGAAACCTGGAATGTGAGGTGTTTTTCTGGCGGTGGCTCAGCCTCCTCAGCGCTCACAAAGGGCTTGAAAGCGGATAGGGCGGACGGCTGTCAGGGTGGCGGAGCAGGAAAGCTGCACCCTGACCGACCAATCATGAGCCATTGCTGCTTAGCGAATATCTGCGCTCAATACATTTCATGGCACACCGGAGAGTATAGTGCGCGGTGCGAATACAAACACCTACCAAAGTCGATTGTTCTCATTTGCATTGTTGTGGTGTTGAAGAGTGCATGTTTTGGAGGTGGAACGTGCACGGAAGGTGCAAACGGGATGTCGGCTGCGCCTTCCGCCAGCAACCTGGCACACCATTGGACGGGATTAATATCCTGCAGTTATTCCCGCATACTACATGCTCCAACGAGCATCTTGACAAAGCATGCCGCCCAAAAGGGTATTGCTTGCGAGTTAGGACCTGCAGCAATGTGAACCTACACACCATAAATTGCTGCTCTGCATTCCGTACCCTCCTCTTCTCTGTTCCCAAACATGTCGACCACAACCGTGATTGAGACCGGGTCCGCCAACCCAGCACACATTGAGCTGCAGCCGATTCGGACAAGTCCACGTCCTTCAATACGCACAGTAGCAAGAATACAGCAGGACGGCCTCATTTTGGACAAGACCAACTTCGTTCGAATCCTGACAATTGGCTTCTCGTACATTTTCGCTGGACTGAACGATGGCAGCTTGGGTGCTTTGACTCCTTACATTCTCCGTACCTACCGCGTGGGTACGGCGCACGTAGCTTTAATCTATGCTGCTTCTTTTGTTGGCTGGCTACTCGCGGCAGCTACTAACAGTCACTTGGTCCACCACTTCCAACTCGGAGCCATCCTCACTATCGGAGCCGTTTTGCAACTCGCGGCGCATCTGTTTCGATTCTGGACTCCACCTTTCGGGCTCTATGTAGTTACCTTCTTCATACAGTCCGCAGGTATGGGCTACCAAGACAGCCATTCGAACAGCTACGTTGCTTCGATACAGGGCAGTCATCGGTGGTTAGGCTTTATCCACGCTATGTACGCGCTCGGCTGTCTCATTGCCCCGTTTGTCGCGACTGCGCTTGCTGCCAGGATAGGCGATCGATGGCCTCTATTTTACCTCTTTCTCGTTGGTATTGGAACCATCAACATTGTGACCGTCCTAGTATCCTTTCGCGACAGCCTCAAGGTTCAGGACAAAGTGTCATCGTCGGAGATAGTCGAAGAGGGGGCTCATAATCACGGCAACTCAGCATCTCGTGATATTCTTGACACGCTCAAGTCCCCACCTGTATATCTCATATCGATGTTTTACTTCTTCATGCTTGGCGTGGGCATAACTGCCGGTGGCTGGATCGTCGAGTACCTCGTCTCAGCCCGAAATGGAAAACTCCCGGATGTCGGATACGTGCCTACGGGTCTCTGGGGTGGTATTTTCCTAGGAAGGGTCCTCCTTTCCGAGCCCGCGCATCGTTTTGGGGAACGAAGGATGGGTCTGGGCTGTTGTTTGATGATCCTCGTGTTCCACCTCATCTTCTGGCTAGTACCTAACTTGGTCAGCAGCGCCGTGTCCGTCTCGCTTCTCGGATTCTTCTATGGACCCTTGTTTGCTACTGTAAGTTTGACTCTTGACGAGACTCCCCAATACTCAATGAAATACAGGGCATGTCCATTGCCTCGAAGATATTCGACAAGAGGATACAGGCAACTGCAATGGGGTTAATCTTCGTACTTGCCCAGGCCGGAGGCGCGTTATTCCCTTCGATAACTGGTGTCATTGCGAGTCAAGCTGGTGTCAAGGTCATGCAGCCGATTTTGGTTGGCCTGATTGTTGCTATGGGAATTTCTTGGACGTTGATACCAAAAGTGCCGAAGCGTGACGACTAGTCATACTCACACGTGGGAAGGATGCGGGCTCAAGTACCTGCCATGAGCAATCAACCCCGGCTATGATCCATCACATAGTCGATCAAGCCTCCTGCGACCGGATAGCAAATGAACGCCATCTCTCTATCATCCTTGCTACGAGCTCGCATCCGAACGAAGCTCTCATCGATATGGAAGATATAGCTTTGAGGGGCCACTCGAGTTCATGAGGGTGATCCTCACATAGAGAAGATTCAGAACACGCAAAATATTAACATTCATACTCTTTCCTTAACATGGGTACTATATTTGCAACGAAACTACTCAGCTTTGAGATCTCCAGGACATAATCTCAACAGGCAACCCTGCGCGACCTCTTGATTATCACTGCTCACTCCGTTGGGCTGGCCTCGAAAACCCTAACCCACATATTCTGTTCAATCCATACACTGTAGCTCACCGAGTGCCATGGACTGGCGGGATTGACGAGCTGCCAATCGAAGTGTCGCATCAACTGGAGCGGCAAGTGTTAATTTATAGTCTGCCACTTCGATGCGCAGCTTTCCATACCTCAAAGAAGACCTTGTTTAACTCCATGAAAGCTATAGGCTTGCCAGCGCACATCCACCGTCCGTAACCGAATATCAACTCCACGTTCCGTTCCATCTCGACTCTCTTGGGTTCGTCAACTTCCAAGAACCGCTCTGGTCGGAATACATCCGTATCTTCTCCAAACAGAGTTTTGGAGCACAAAACGGAGGAGGTGTTCATTCCGATTGCAGTCCCCCCGGGTATGAGTTTACCGTGGATAATGTCGCCTTCAGGTGGCACTGTCTTGGGATAAAGACCTGGAGCTGGAGATCGCATACGGAGGCCTTCGTATATTAAAGCCTCCAGCATATCAGCTTTTGACTCTACTAATCACAAACAGCTCAGAAGCTACGGACCTGGAGATAAGGTATTGCTCTCGCTTGCTCAACCGTGATAGGAGACGAAACGCCTGCGCGCACAGCAGCTGCAACCTCGGACTTGAACTTTTGATATACGTGGGGCGTACTGATGAGGTAAAGCATCGTGGTGCGCATCACGGATGCTGTAGTATCGGAGCCAGCGAATATCATGAAGATGCATTCTGCCTCACACTGTTCCTGCGAGTAGCCATGCTTGAAGAAAGACGACTGCACATAACTCAGTGTCATCAAAGGGATGCCTCGGGGCATAAAGGCTTACTAGCATGGTGTTTTCACTATCCTTTCCCGCTGCTGCGAGATGCTCTTTGACACGATTAGCAGCGATACTACGTGATGTTGTCAGAGATTTGTGTATTTCCAGTGCTCGTCTTACTCACTGCATTAATCTGCCCATCCCTTTCTGGTGGTGAGTTTTAGGCCCAAATACCTTCAGAAAGGTTGGTGAAAATAGAATGTTCCGGATGAATGGCACATCAACAGCCATAGCCATCGTAGGCAAGTAGTCTCTGATGCTTTCCAGGAATCCGTACAAATCCTTCTCAGCTGGAAGGTACCCAAAAGGCCTCCCGAAGCCGGCGTTCGTGATAACATCAATGGTAAAGAAGGAAGACAATTCCGAGAAGTCTAGGAACTTCGTCTTCTTCTCTCCTGGCTCGGAGATGTACCTGTCTCGGATAGTCGATAGAAGAATCTGGACTTGCTCATCCACGCCTTTCTCCAGATTTGTGGCTTCTCGTCCACTATACGCGCCGGCCGTTTGTGCTCTCATTCTATCGTGAGCTCCAGGATCCATGGTTGTGAACATCGTCTTTACATAGGGGTTAAGCTGCGACCCTAGGTACCAGTCATCTTTGCCGTATGAGCTTCGAGCTCCGGAAATCATTCGGAGCACCTCAGGGTCGTCCGTAGTCAGCTCATTAGGTCCAACTCGCACCAGAGGACCATATTTCTGATTGAGGCCGCGATATTTCTGGTACTGCTTGCCGCTTGCCGCCACGCGTGCGAGCCATAGATACGAAAAAGACGCGAGTGTGGGTCCGGGAATATGTCGTAGTCGATACCAGGAGGTGAATGTTAGAATCGAATACCAAACGAGAGCAGCGCCTGCCACGAACGGCCATAGGCGTACGAGGCTGAAGTCTTCGGCAAGCATCGTATCAGGCTGAAGCTGCTAGAAGTTTGGCGCAGGCAGAACGAGGGCACCCATCACACTTTTGTAGTTTGTATCTGGTATGACGATCACCCACTTGCAGGAAACATGCCCCATAAAGTCATCAAGCTGTTATCGCAGTGGTACTGCAGAAGCGGGGTCTGTAAATCTTGCCTCGATCGATAGGTTTTAACATACTCGCCAGACGCCCAGCGCAGCGGTTTGCCCTTGTACGTGCATGGCCGTCACACAAACTATGTTAGCAATGGACGCGCCTTTCAAGATATCACATTCAATTCACTACGGCTTTGCTTGATAAGGTGATGACCGGTGATGGCGAGCTTTGAGTAGAGGGAGGGTCTATAACGCTGCGAAACATCAACCGCAGCTGAGTTAAGATCAAACAGGAGCCATGGAAGACGATATCTACATCATCCAATATTAATCTTCTCGGTTGTCTATATGATCGACAAAGAGCAGAACTTGACACATGTGAACATCAGAGGTTTTGTCAACCAACCTCGTCCAAAGCTATTGGTTCGTCATTCGGCGTCGAGAGCCACTGGGAGCTGTACCGCGTCTTATATCTCGATAGATTCTTAGCATTAGAGAGCAGCTCCCGCGTATATGAGGTCGTTCTCTGACAAGCAAGTGAAACCCTGTATAATCATGCGGGCAAAGACAAATGCTCGGGCTTGGTATCCATGCGAAACACTGATCTGAAAAGCATCGAGGTAGGCTCTGACAATCGAGTCGCCCGGACAACCCCGGAACTCCCTACGCAGGTACCAGAGCAGCGAGAGGCAATTTCTCAGAGCCGTGTGAGGGTGATTCCTTCGTTGTTTCTCACGTCCAATGCTTCTCTCAAGGTTCTTATTTTGATTGGCAGCACCAGCTTGCACTGTCTTGCCAAGGAAGTGCGCAAAATTGGCATTCGTAGGTGAAACCGAACCATTTTTCTAGCAAAGCGCATCGATTAGCACCCCCAAGGCCGTCATCGTCGTCAGATGATATCGTGGTATCGTTTTTAATAGGCCTCAGCGAGTAGACAGTCCGATGCTTTTTATCAGTGTCTCACGTGCTGATGGCGTTTGGAAGGAAGCTGTAATTAATGAAGGAGATTTCGATAACATCGCCGCGTCGTGTCCACACGGGGAATGCATACTTATTATAGATGGCGCTGAAAGGAGACTTCAGTAGTCGATTTTGGTGGTCTTGAGGGAATTCGCGCTCGAATTTTTTGCCTAATATACGCTAAGAAGTATGTGACAATGACTTCAAGCGTAGGGGAATGGCATTCTCGAGCTCTTTGGTGACCTCGTCTCTGGCATCCTCATACGGCGCTGTAGGTAGCGCTTTCTCGTAAATGATTTGAGAGCCCGGAGGGATGTCTTGACGCGCCACCGCACCCCTGCCTTTCCCGGGAATACAATGTATCTCGACAGACTGGTCCTATCGGTCAGTGTTAACATTGCTAGCCGGGAAAGCCATTGTCAAAGTTCATACCAGAGCACAGTTAGCTATGATGAGAAACAACATTTGACAGTGTATTGCTTACCTGTTTCTTTATCCGTTTTTCTTGCTGCTAAATGGTTCAGAAGAACGATTCAGACGTTGTTCAAACAGCGGTGATCGTTGTGAGGTTCGGAACGGCGTCTCTGGATAGACTGGTGGTTGTACGGGAAACCAGGTAGAAGGCCAGAATAAGGCGGAGCAAACAGCCCTCAAGTCGTCTGTCGCGCGTTCGCCTCACATTCACCGTTTGATCCGCCGATTCCTTTCTCAACATTTGTGTTATGGCACAATCCAGCCGACCACTCCAAAGTCAACACTTCAGTTTTCCTAGGCTAATTGCGGCCTCTCCAAACTTCCTTATCTGGAAATAGAACAGGTGTCGATTGCAGGAGGACTCGAAGGACCACAGTGTTTTTCTTGATTCGTTGGGCAAAGAGTCCAACCGCATACGCAGCGTCATGTGTCATACTAGCGCATTCAAGGCAGGTGGGGTTTCAGATGATTCATTAGTGGGGTGATTCGACTGCAGGACAACCACAGCGCTGGATCGACATGAGCGTCAATCAGACGAAGCCACGCTTTCAAACTCAAGAAGAATTTTCATGAGGACGCGAGTCGGGAAGAAGTAAGACGTACTTTTGAAGAACACCTGGAACCCTAATTATAATTACCCCAGAGCTATACACGTCCGTGCTAACTCCAGCAATGCCATGCCTTCATACACCTTGCCTCTTCGCACTCCATTTGAGCCTTTGCCATGCCGTTATTACCCATGCCAGGTACCCAATCCTGTGCGAGGTCTCGCCCGACCGCTGCACGCGTAAATCATGACCTTCGTGACCTTTGTACGACTCAATCGACAGCATTTAACGGCTTCTGCGCCCAAACAACATAATAGTTGTGCTGCAGCAGCATCCTCGGGTTCTTCAACTCCTTTCTCAATTCGGCGCAGAGAACCTTTACCTCCTCCGGGCTCCAGCCCCAGGCATTCTGGTAGATTCTCATCGTCAAGGCCTCCAGGTTGTCCAAGAACTGGACGAGGTTAAAGGCACCGATCTCTTTGAGCTTCTTGTCTTTGGGCCAGGTACCGACCGGGAAAGGGAAGGTGCGCGCTTCGATGTTCGTGAAACCAGCTTCGGCAACCCAGCCTTCAATCTTAGCGCTGCGGATGGTCAGTTAACATGAGTGCAATGAAGAAAGAGAAAATAGGTACCCGGGGTCTGGCTCTGTGCCGAATTTTCGCACTCCATCGGCAATCTTGTCCGCCCATTGGCTGAGTTTGGAGTCCTTTGTATACTCGCCACCGCGGGTGTAGAATCGAGTGTCAAAGTCTGCTTCTTGTCAGCTGGTTCCAGCTAGTGATGTGCCTGACACACCTTGGAATTCAACCCATGCGCCTGGCTTGACGAACCTGTATCGTGTTAGCTTACCCTCACTGACTAGAGGAGGATGACCAACTTGTAGCACTGTCGCATCAACTTTGGCCAGTCTCGGATGGAGCACGCGAGATACCGGACGTGGATATAGTCGAACTTGGTAGAGTAGACCCACTCCTCCTCTAAATCGTCGACTTCAAACTTTACGTTGGGCGGGACGAGGTTAGGTTGTATGGGACTGATGTCGTTTCCAAGGATCTCTGCTGATGGGTATTTGTCTCCCATGTCAATTGCCCAACTACTCGCAAGTCAGAATTCCGAAGTTTCTACGTCTCAGACAAAAGCGCCTTCGTACTGGGGAGTCATACATTCCTGTGCCCGTGCCTACATCTAATATCCGCTGCGGGTTATCACCGATAGGTGCGAGGTGAAGTTCGCCACCCAAGCTGAGTGTTTGTATGTGATGGTAGAGATCCAGCCTATCATTTTCTTCCTTGGCCTGGTCAGTTTGAACTGGCCGCTCCGCGAGAGCACACATACATCGTCGTTGGGCCAGAAGTACGTGGCTTCGTCCTTGTATCCGTGGTAGCGCCGGCCATTCTCGAAACGGTAGCTGCCACCTGTTAACCAAGTGGTCGCGCTTGGTAGTGAGTGGAAAGATGTACTTCAAGACAGTAGACTTCAGAGACGTCGTATAGCTCTCCCTATTGAACATCGACTGGTTAGGTCGTGTCACTTTTGTAGCTCACTGTCAGAGACTCACAAGTCGTCGCCGTACGCCGAATCACCATCTTCATCAGCCTAGCAGGTCGTCAGTGTCTGCAAGCGCACAGACGGTCTTGGTGCTAACCTCAAGCGACTCCGCTTCGACATCAACGGCTGGAACAACCATTGCACCCTGCTGACTGGTGGGGCTAACAGGCGCTGGACTCCCCGAGGCGGATAGGGACGTTCGCGCTGGCGGCGACGCCATGATCACCGTGGTCGCGCTTTGCGTCGAGACTTGCAGGAACAATCAGTGGCAGGCTCCCGCGCGTCAGTAGGACAGGCGGGGTGTTGTATATGAGCAGGCTGGGTGCGCGGCCGCTCTGTCGGATCCTACACCGCAGCAGTGACACACGGCATAGTATACACGGTGATCAGCTCTGCACGGCCAGCATACAACGAGGGAAATACTCCGACAGCCGCCTTTCGTGCGAGTCTAGGCGCGCGTAAACGGACAGATATGCGCTGCACAATCGACATTGCCGCCGGGCGTCCAGCGTGGCCGGCAGTAGGCACGGTGAATTGCGAAACCACATGCAGGCCTAGTTGATGCGCACTAGCTCTGAGAGGCATGACTGCGCCGCGGCCCGACAGGCTGCGGGTGTCTCCGTGATCGTCTTGCAGGGGCTTGCGTTTACCATTTCCTGCATTCACGCGTGCCGTTTCGGTTTGCCATGGGTGCGTCGAGAATCCTGCCACGCGGCAGCCATGGTCACAAAGCGCCCACAAACGCCCACATCTACATACCATTCATTCGTCTGTAGGTTCATTATGCGCGCCTGCTATCCGCCAGTATGGCTCCTCGCCGAACAATCTACTCCCACTCAGAGCCGCGCCAATCGGTCCCGGGTGAGCATCGCTATCTCCGATTGTTGCGCCTGTTCGCTGTGCGGTGTATGTGCGTGGTGTTACACCGCCACTCAACAACCATGCATCATATCTGCGCTGTTGGTACGATACCGGTTAGCCTTCCTCAACACCGTCCTTGGGTGCTTTCCAGTGCAGCACCCGGATAATGTTATCGGTCGATTGACGGTGGCTGGTCAACGCCACGAGACCGACGCGAAGAGGCTGCGCCGTCGGAACCTGTCCGACTCCCGCGTGCTTACGTGCAGTTATTGTCTACCCAGTCAGGACATACGCATACGGAAACTTGTTTGTTGCCGACGGAAATACCAAATTCTCGCCAAGCAGGGATTGAACCCTGATATGCCAGCGAAGGTCTACGGATTGTAAAGAAGTTCTACATTTCCTGCTTTTCTGCTGACTGGAATTGTCATTTTACCCATCACAGAAGCCAGACGCCTTGTTGTAAGAATCTCCGTCATATGCGTCCGGTTTTACTTTTGCTCGCTCACTGTGTACATCGCTGGTGGTACACAACAATCCAACCCCGTTTCAGGCTAGCGCATCTCACATGTTACGCCCTCGACTCAACTTCGGTCGTCACTTTACAGTAGAAGGTAGCAGATCACGTTGAAAAGCCAGGAAATCTTGCTTGAAGACTGTCTAAAGCACTCTCAATTCCTCATCCTAAGCAATTCGAGACCTGGCCCAACACCAACTCCCAGCTTCTGCTTTGGTATTACTTGAACTAACCTTGCAGCCTCAACCCCAACCATGCGGCAATGTCACCCTCATCCAAGTCCTCCATCCTCGGCTCCATCGCCCAAATCTGCCTCGTCACACCCTCCTTCCACAGAACCCTCTCCGGCTCCGCCCTCGGCACAGGCCGCTTCCCGATCTTCCACTTCACCTCTCAACCCGTGCACTTAGTCATGCAGCCGGTGCGGGGACCGGCACTGATGGCCGACTTCCTTGAGAAGAACGGAGGGAGAGAAGGCGTGCAGCACGTAGCGTTCGATATGAATGAGCTTGGGATGGACGAGCGCAAGGCTTTGATGAAGGAGAGGGGGTTTGAGGTGGCCATGGAGGGCGAGTGGCTGGAGAAAAAGGGCGTGTGCCATTTTGTGGTCTTCGATACGGAAGGCAGGACAGGTGCAGTGATTTGAACCGATACAGTTCCGCGACGACTGGGAAGATCCCGAGTGTGAGTGGTGGCCGCATACGTCTGGGTTTTTGCCATGGAGGTCCGAATGTTGACACGAAGCAGTTGACTGGAGCATTAGGCGGATGGTGTAGGTCCAGGGAAATACTATCTGGGCTTCGAAATAGACTTTTTTCTACCCCACACATACACTGCAAGCTAAACATACTATGCAGGCAAGGAACCAAAACACAAAGACCAAGTGACAGTGCCAATCTTGTCCCCTTTTCTTCATACCATGAATAAATCGCATCACGCCAATTGGTATCCCATGCCGTGCCAGACGTTCCGCACTCAAGTCTCACAGCCTCACTCACACACATATCGTACGATCCTCCCAGCCGAACAAGTTACGAAGGCAAGGCTGGTTGGCCGTGAAGCTCTATTTCTGACCACCATTCCCCCCGCGAGACACTATTTCCAAGATCATGTCCCTGGCGTCCTCACATCCCTGCTTAGAGCCCACAATCTCAATAGCCTCATCCTTAGCTTGGTCGCGCGGTACCTGTACCTTCGTGCCAGTCTTCTTGCGGATGCTGTTGATTGTGCTACCGCCAGGGCCAACAACGAGCCTATAGCTGCGCGGGTCCGGAAGGATCAGGTAACCGTGAGCAGAAGGCTTCGATGCAGCCTCGATAGCCTTCTCCAGCACCTGGCGGGCCTTGGGGAGGTTGTCAGCAGGTCCACGAAGGATCCAAGGAATGGTGGCAGATGTGTCGACTTCTCCAGCGGCGGGATTGTGCTCTACAATTTCCCAGGAGTGTGCGTCCGCTCCGGCGGTGGTATCATCGGTGATGAGAGGCAGATCGCCGTTCGCACCCTTTCGAGCCTTGCCGCCTTGCTCTTGAGTCGGCCTAGCTGGTACCTGCTGGCCGGCATGGTCGACTGTCACCTTGTGCTCATTACGGAGACGGCGGAAAAATTGGCCGTTGTCGGAGATAGAATGATGCAGGTGGCGCGGCACCTGTATAGTCTCGCCTTCCTGGCCCTTGACCAAGTCAAGAATATGTTCCTTGGCCTGCTGCACCTGGGCCGGCTCTCCAGAGATCTTCACCTGCGACCGTGCGGCACCGTTGGTCGATTGCTTGGGGACGTCAAGCTGGATGGCGAACTTCTCTTCCAGAGATCGACGAGTCTCACCGCCGCGACCAATTAGTAGTCTATGTTTGTCGGGTGAGATCTCCACTATTTCGATTACTTGCTTCTCCAGAGTGTCCACTTGAGCCTGCAATGAGGCCACAATCTTTTCCACTACATTCTTGGGTCCCTCAACACGGATCACAGATTCATCTGTCTCGGGGCGCGGGAATCGAACCATGCGCGCCAACTCGCGTGAGTTGTCAGGCCCGCCGGCAGCGATAACGATTGAGCGAATATTGGAACCGCTTCCGCCGATGAGGGATCGGTGATGCTTCCTATCCACATCGAGGGTCTTCACGATGGTGTCATCGAAAACCTTCGCACGCTCCTGCAACAACTTCTTGGCCTCCTCGACTTGCTTCTTGGTACCCTTGAGCTTGATCTCAGCGCGACCAGAAGGATCAGCACCTTCACGAGCGCCAGGGACATCGATTTGACATCCAGTTGCATATCGGAGATTCTCCATCTCTCGGCCACCCGAACCAATTAATTGAGGAACTTGACTCTGTGCAACGAAAACACTATCGGCGTGGGAGTTGTCGATGGCATACTGCAACAGGCTAAGGATTTCGTCACGAGCCTCATCTGCGCCCTTGCGTGGACCGCGAACAATGACCTCGTCAGGAGCCTGAGCGCGGAAATTGCGCTGCGATGCACCCTCACCAGCAGCCTCGTCATCGGCCTTTCCACTGGATCGGGGGAAGTTGATGCGGACGTTGTAGCGCTCTTGCAAACGGTTCACAGTACTTCCCTTAGCACCAATCAAATCGCGATGGTACTGAGGCTTGACCTTTAGAGTATGAGTAGCCTCATCCGCAAGGCGTTTTCCAAGGGCTTCAATATGGGCTTTACAGGCGTGGGCTTTGGCCTGGGGACCCTTGAGCTCAACCTTCCCATCGTTGACTTGGATGTCCACGTCGAATTCTTCTCGCAATTTCCGAATGTTCTCGCCGCCCTTGCCAATGAGGAAGTTGGCATATTTCTGTGGGAAGTCAAAGGAAATTGTGTACCCGCGCTCAAGCTCATCCTTCTTCTCCTGCTCGATGAAAGCAAGGACCTTGGAATGCAGGTCCTCGAGTGCATCAACAGGTCCACGCATGCCGAAGTTGTTGCTCGAAGCGCTAGCATTGGGGCGACGGTCGCCGAAGAGCAGCTGAATGGGAATCTGATCTTGGCTGAGACCTTGCTGCTCTTTTTCGACGAAGCGCTGAATTTTTGGGTGGAATTTGGCATGCGCCTCGATATCTCGAGAAGCAAGTTCTTGCTGCTTGCTTGTTAAACCTTGGATGAAAGCCTGAGCCTCTCGCAGCGCCTTTTGATACGCTTGTACATCAGCAGAGGGTGGTGCACCACGAGGGACGACATATTCGGCTTGGGGAGTGGGACCCTCGTAAACAAGGACGAGCTCAGGCGACTCATCTGTTTCAACTGGGAAGACAATATGCACACCCATGTTGTCGCGCACATGCTGTGCATTTCGCGCTCGTAGGTGTTGGTGATAAAACGGGTCTACGTTCACCGTCGAAAATCGCGACGGTGGGTGACCGGCAAAGATACTCATGATGTCGCTACGCGCCTTCTGAGTGTCCTTGGCCTCTTTGCCGTAGATCTCCCATGCAGTCGGTCCGTCTCGCTCCATTGGGGCAACGATACTCGTGTTATGTGCACGCTCGAGCTCCTTGATGAGCTCGCGTTCCTGAAGATAGCGGGTTAAATTGCGGGCGTGCGTTTGAGCATTTGGTCCACGGTGTTCGCGGGTGCTGTCAGCCATTGCGGATTGCATGCTGTACGCAATCTCGTCAAGTTTATCCATACCAGCTTTAATCTTGTCGCTGGGTCCGACAACGTAGATGTCCTCGCTCGGGTCAGTGCTCGGGGGTACGATGATGGTACAGCCGGTTTCTTCGAGGAAGTCATGTAGCGAATATCCACGCTCACCGGCAATGAACTGGTGGCGACCGCGTTCTACGTTTTGACGTTCGATAGCGAGCTGATTGCGCAACTGCTCCACGCGGCGCTGAAGCTCAGCCTGAATCTGCTGTGCGGCCTCCCGATCACCAGATATCTGAATAGGGTACTTGGCTTGTGGGATGAAGTTGCTGGGTGCCTGAGCAGGGGCCTGATTATCCCAGGTATAGTAATGCGGAATCTGAACGCGAACATCACGGTTCCCCTGGAGATTCTCAACATGGGCGTTACGAGGCCCAGCGAGGAAGGGATAGTATTCGGCCGGGATGTCCTTGAGTCGTAGGTTCACAGTAGAGGTACGCTCCTTCACGATGGCCATAATCTCCTGGCGTGCAATTCCGGCCGTAAGAGCGTTGCCCTCAATGATCACGTCGACTTCGTCATCTTCGTCTTGGACGTCTTGTTTGGGGATCTGAACGCGTGCACCAGATCGACTACTTATTTCCTTGATCTTGTCGCCGCCACGACCGATGATGAAAGGACGAACCGATGCAGGGACTGAGAGCTTGACGGATTGCTAAACTGTGTTAGCTGTTGCAGAATGATGATGGACAAGTACACATACCTTGGCGAGCACCTCATTGGCAATCTCCAGCAAGGACTGTCGAACAGCAGGCGCAGGACCAGTAGCTTCGAAGATGACGCCGTTTGGAGACTCCTTGCGCTCGAGCCTCGCCTTGGAACGCTTGTTAATGTCGTGGATGATCTGGGGGATAGGCTTCTTTAGCTCCTTCAGCGGCTTGAGGTCAGAGGTGAGGAATGCAATCTGCTCTTTATGTTTGCCGGGAAGAGCCATGCTCGGCAGGGCGGGTCCACGCGAGGTGGGAATAGATGCAGGGGTAGCTGTTCCAGAGGCCGGGGTTGAGGCACGCGAAGCCGGACCGCTGCCGTTGGCCCCATTCGCAGCGAGCGAGGCAGGCTTCTTGCCCCAAGTGGGTGCAACAGCTTGAGCGCGGGGCTTGACGGGGCCGAGAGCTGGGAAAGCTTCCTCGGATGCGGTGTTGAGCCCAGAGGCCTTCTTGCTAGGCGCGGGGTGGTCGGCGGCCTTTTGCTTGCCAGCAGCCTTCTCGCTCAGGGGAGCAGCGGCAGAAGCGCCATCGGCGGCATCAGATTTGAGGGCGGCAGACGGCGGAGGATGGGCGAGATCCTCTTCGTCGACAACGTCCTCCACGGTGACATGATGGTTGTGTTGCTCCATGAGCTTCTGGGCGGGGGTGAGACCCTCACCAGAGCTACCGGTAGCTACAGCCTCGGATGCCATTATCAGAGTGGACCGTTCGAGTTGACCAAGGGGTGATTCGTGTAGACGGTGGTGTGGGTGGGCTACGAGTGCAACGCCAGAACGTGGGCTTTATGACCGGTGTGCGGGTGGCAAGCGGCGATGGGGTCTGCAGCGTAAATAAGTAAGAGAAAGTTGCAGATGCCTCGTGCATATGGTTGCGGAACTTGATGAGAGGGTCTGTGGGTATTTCCGTACCAGATACCGGAGTAGCCGTCGGTTGGTGAATTGTAGCTGAATATTTGTCGTGTCAGGGTGTGGCTTAGTAGGCCATAGCGGGGTGCGCAGAGAGAATCAATTGTACGCGGGCGACGTGGCCAGGAAGAGGCAGGTTCGAGGAGCAGAGGGATGCTGCGGGCGGGTGAAGTTCACAGGTGTTCCGATGTTCCAAGAGGGAGCTTTTGGACCGTCGAGGTTAGCCAAGAGCGGAACCCTGCCTGCGCATTGATTGCGGAGACTAGCGCTTTCGCGCACCTTCGACGTTCCGTGAAAACACCTAAGCAGCACGAAATACAACCAACATGTGCACATAGAAATATAGGACATCGTGAATATGCTATCGTATTAAATTGCATCGCGAACCATTCTCTGGGGCGGATTCTGATGTCTCAGCCCGCTCCAGCTATGGATCCACTTCTGCACATGCCTTCCCCAACGCCGCCATCAATGACCAAAAGGTGCTGCGTGAACTCCGGCACAGGTACCATGTAATGCTACAATTATTCTACGATCCGAGCACTTTGACCCTCATCCATTCGCTCGTGCCTACGCCGAGATTCAACCCGTTACGAGCCCACCACTTCCTCACGTCCTCGCCCGCCTCACCCTCCACGCCATCCTCCAGTGCCTCTTCGATGTCGCATGTCTTGTACTCCACTCGTAGGCCGCTACGCTTCCACCATTCCAACACGTCTGCGTGCCCCATCTTGGTGGGGCCTACGAGGACCTGGTTGTCGAATAGCATCTTCTCCCCACAATGTCTGTGCCAGTAGTTGAGTATCCGTGTGTGACCGTGCGCCGAGGCAAGCTTCGCTATCGTGTCCTCGTGAGAAAAGGGAATTCCGGATTCCACCCAGAAGACAACGGCGGGCAGGCAGCCTGCCTGCGTAGCGTACGTGATTGACTTGCCAACCTTGAGCGACAGGAGCGGTCGCCTGTTCTGCGCCTCATCCTTGCGCCCCGTTGGGGAGGGAGACGGTGCGGGTTCCGAGCGGTATCTACTGTGTTCCTTCCACCATTCCAACACCTCGATGTGACCTTGAGAGCTGGCTGCCTCCAGAGCAGACTCGGTGAACTTGAGTGGCAGACCCGAGTCGAACCACCAGTCCAGAGCTTGGATAGAACCGGACCGACTTGCACTATCCATAGCCTCGGTGGAGTACTCTTTGGTGAGAAAGGTCGGCGAGGTTCTCCAATACTCCAGGATCTCCGTCCTTCCGAAGACGGAGGCTTTGTGTGGCAGAAAGGCATGACCAAATGTGCCCCAGAAAAGTTCTTTGTGTGCGTGTTCCAAGTGCGTAAGCACAGGCACCATGGCGAAGCGCATGATGAGCTCGATGCAGAGGCGCGATATGCGCGTCGGGGGTTCCGCATCAAGCGATGCCCTTATGTCCGCGTATGTGCCTGTCAGCAAGGTCCACTCGAGCCTCTGCATTTGGTTTTTCGGGCCCTCTTCGCTGGCGGCCTGGCGCCATTCCGGTGGGATGGGGAGCGCCGTGCGAACGCCGAGCATGGCCGCAAGCTCCCAATCCTCTGTAAACTCCAGGATGATAGACCATAACTCTGGGGGCAAGCGAGGTCCTTTGCTCTTTGTCGGAGTGAGCGTGGGCATATGGGCTATCGGCAATGCGATGCGGCCGTCACCCACAGCCATCAGGTCAATCTGGGTCTGCATGGACTCGTTGAAGGCCTTGTGTCCCTCCCAAAGCTGGTACTTGCGACCCATGTGGTCAAATGTCCATAGATAGGGTGGCAGCACGCGTATCCAGTTCCACTTCCTCCGGATCTTGCTGATCTGTTTCTTCGACATGGGATGCTCCCACATGAGTGTGGACATGGCGGGGATGAGCAGGATCTTCTTAGAGACGTCCCAGCTACGCAGCACCTGGAGATGCAAGTTGCTGGTGAAGCCATGCAGCATGCGGGCTATGTTTTCGGCGTCAAGGGGTGCCAGCACGAGCAGATGGGCCCACTGGCAGTATTCGGCCACCTTTGTGTCGGCATAGTCTGCATGCTGCCACTCCGGTTTGGCGTTGCTCTCGACATCGTATCGGTGCCACACGGGCTCGAGCGCGGGGGGCACTATGTGCGAGGAAGGTGGAAAATCATGGCCAGCGATGACCTGGAGCGAGACGTCGGGGATGCGGTGCAGGCGGGCGGCAATTCTGTGACCAAATTCGTGGGTGGAGGAGTCAGGGAGAGCGAGCAGGACGTTTAGCGAGCGTGTCGTCATGAGGTCGAAAAGTTCCGTCGGAGGGGGAGGAGGATGTGCATGCCGACGTGTGCGCACTTTGTTTCGCATCGACGACGACAGCGACGGGTACAATCGGTGGCGCGACCGATTATGCGGAGCTTGATTGGCCCTGCGTCCCCGCATCGCTGACATAACAGAAGTCACCTCTCGCCCCTCCAGCACTTCTAGGTGGTCGCTACGTTACTATAGTACAGGGTATTGCGACCGAGGCACCGTCGCCCTTTGTCCCAGCCAACTCACCGTGAAGTCAGATGGCGGGTCGATAGTAATAGCCATGCGCCTGTAGAGCCACCAAGACAGTTTGCATCGTTGCAAGCAAAGAATCACAGATTTCGATTCCCCACGCGCAAATGTCTGTGCCGCGCGGAGCTTGTTGTGTTACACGCATGTGGACGCGAGATGTCTTCAAAACTTCCCATCCCGCACTGAGCCAAGAACCACACAGAGTACGGAAGATCGATGAGACACCAAGTGTCGTATAGTATACCTAGGTGTACGAAGGTACCTGTACTAGCTGGTACTTCCGACGCCACCACCGCGCATCTCCTTGCATATGTAAGCATCGCTGCGGATCCCAGGGCAGGAGGGCTCCGCAGTCGCGTTCCTGGCTTCTGAGTTTTCAAAGCGGCCAGACCTAGCGCTCCGCTAGGTGAGGGTCGCTCTCCCAGCAACGAACAGGTTAGAAATACGCACAGACTACATCTCTCTTTGCACCTCTCAACATGCTTCGCTCTACTTAATCTATAAAAAAAGATATATAGATTTGAAGTGTCTGAGAGCCCGAGACAGTGATAGAGAGGGTTTCTCTTTTCTGCGTTACGTTGTTGCTGGGATACAGAAAGCTGGTGCTAAGATGTGTATATCTTGTTCCCGCGAGAGGGTCGACGTGCAATGCCATGGCACACAAAGGCATTCGGCCCTCCAGCGCGCTGCTCGGCTCGGATGGCCCGCACAGGCAGGCCACAGCGCCGAGTCGGCCAGGACAACAGGGATGCACCTGCGCATGACGTAGCGTCGCCACAGACGGGCGCCATGTCGCGCCTTGAGCCTCTTCGCGGGCCGATATGGGTGCGTGTGTGCTCAGAATTGCGCATGGCGCCGCTGTGCTCGCTGTGGCCATCTGCTCCACGCAAATCCACTTTCCCCAAACCGCCTCGACTGGCGCCGATCTCCTGTTCTCTTCCATGATCTGCGCCGTCGTCCCTCCATCAAGCCACAGCAGCGCCTGCGCACCTGCCCTTGAGCACGGCATCTGCCCGCGTCGTCTGCCCACTGTGGCTCCGTCTGCGGTCTCCTCCACGTCCACGCACCCGTCCATGACTCTGCTCTTCTGTGCTGTCCTCACGCCGCTTGTGCCTTGAGCCCACGCTGCCGTGCGCTACCCAAGCTCGCCGCCGTGCGTGACTGCCCACCTCCCCTTCACTCCGCTGCCGCTAGTGGGAATATGTTTTGCCATTGACCAACGACCCCTTCCACCACCGCGTCCCCCATCGCCCCGTGCCCTCGTGCTCTCCTCCAGCACAGCGAGCCGCTCCAATTCTCCAGGGTCTCAGTCCCTGTTGCTCCAAGCCCTGCATACCGCCAGGTTTCGGGAGCGCTGCCGTTTCGGTTACTCAGAAGACGCCCGCATCAACGTCATACAGTGCGCTGCTGGTGTCGTCCATGGGCACCTGAGACCTCTACGCAATAGGCGCGTCGAATTCTTTGTGCGGACAGGAGCGATCGAGAGGCGTCGAGTCCTGCCTGCTCCCCCGTCGCCAGCCTCGGGCACCCCACCTGCGACCATCTCGCCATCCTCGCCTCTCCCCTTGAGCTCGACAAGCACCCGCGGCGCCCATGTCTGAATCACCACCGCACCACCCACCCCCCGAGCCCGCTGCGGCGCCCGATGTCGAAGCTAGCGATTTCGCTGTCCCCTCGCCGGGCACGGGTGAAAATCCATGGTCGCCACCCAAAGACCACACCCTAACCCAGAGGGCACCGTCCCCGCCACCTCTCAACACCGCAGTGTCTCCATCCGAGGGCGCGGGCATGGGAACCCTCAGCCCTACCGCGACCGACCGCGTTTTTCCAATCCGCAGGTGCGTTGTCAGATGCTGCTGCTGCTTCTGTCAACGTCGACGCATGCTGACTCGCGTCTAGTGTCGTATCTGTCGATCCCCACCCCACGCCCACCCAGCGCGGCCAGCCCGATTACTTCCACCAGCATGCTCGGCCCTACGAAGGGCGCGTACCAGCTGACGGGCGTCGACAATCGCAGAGCTCAACCGCTTCGCAGACGTCCCAACCCTCTCAACGGGGTCCTCCACCTACCCAACCCACTTCCAGACAGACCTCTGCGAATAGAGGATCCGCGAGCGCAACCCGAAATGAGACGTCACGGAAGCTGCCACCGCCGTTGCCCGCGCAACTGTTCAATGATTTCGGTTCCGAGAGCGCTCATGGCAACAGCATGAGTCGTTCCCCGTCGCTGAAGCCTGAGCATCCCCACTCTGCTGACGCAGCATCGATCAGGAGTGCTGTCAGCAGTTTAGGAGACATGGGCAATCTGGTCACACACCGCTTCAAACATGTTGTTACCGAAGGTGGCCATGCAGTCATAACAGGCCGGGACGGAGCCACACTACAGCGATGCGAAGATGAGCCAATACACATCCCCGGCGCCGTCCAAGGTTTTGGACTTTTAATAGCGCTGCAGGAAGACCCTGGGGGTAGTGGCAGTCTTCCTGTGCGCATAGTCAGCGAGAATGCCAAGCGGATTCTTGGACGGTCACCGCAAGAGCTCTTCGCGCTGGAAAGTTTCACCGACATATTATCTGAAGAACAGGCAGATAACCTGCTGGATCACATCGACTTTATCAAGGACGAAGATGCAGACGTGCAAACCAATGGACCAGAAGTCTTTACCCTCTCCATCAAGTTTCCGAATGCCAGACGCTCGCGCAAACTGTGGTGCGCAATGCACATTAACGATACCAACCCAGGTTTGATAATCTGCGAGTTCGAGCTCGAAGACGACGATGTCTATCCCCTGGTCCCATCGAACGAAATGACTCCCGAGCTTCCAGAAGATACGCTGCAGAGCAACCCCACTGCTGAGGAGTTTCAAGAAAGCACCGAAACCGGAAGTCGCCCATTGAGAGTACTACGCAGTGCTCGAAAGCGCAAGGGAGAAGCAGCCGCCATGGAGGTTTTTAATATTATGTCGCAAGTCCAGGAACAGCTCGCTGCAGCTCCCAGTCTAGAAAAATTCCTAAAGGTACTGGTTGGCGTAGTTAAGGAGCTTACAGGGTTTCATCGCGTCATGATATATCAGTTCGATCAGTCCTTCAACGGTCGGGTCGTAACCGAACTCGTAGATCCTCGAGCCACGAAGGATCTCTACAAGGGCCTCAGTTTTCCAGCATCCGACATTCCCAAACAGGCTAGGGAGCTGTATAAGATCAATAAGGTTCGTATGCTGTATGATCGCGATCTCGAAACCGCCCGCCTCGTCTGCCGTAGTGCAGAAGATCTGGAGACTCCTCTCGATCTTACTCATTCATATCTTCGTGCAATGTCGCCGATCCACCTGAAATACCTCGCCAATATGGCGGTCCGGTCTTCGATGTCCATCTCAATCAACGCTTTCGGCGAGCTGTGGGGTTTGATAGCTTGCCATTCGTACGGGGGTCGCGGCATGCGCGTTTCGTTTCCGATCCGAAAAATGTGTCGCCTTGTGGGTGATTCGGCATCGCGCAACATTGAGCGACTTTCGTATGCGTCGCGATTACAAGCGAGAAAACTGATAAACACTGTTCCTACGCAGCACAATCCTTCTGGCTATATCATTGCCTCCTCCGATGATCTTTTAAAGCTATTCGATGCGGACTTCGGACTGTTGTCTATTAGGGACGAGACCAAGATTCTGGGTCACCTTGATAACTCTCAGGAAGCTCTAGCATTACTGGAGTATTTTCGAATGCGGAGGATCTCGTCCGTATTAACGTCGACGGATGTCAGCCAAGATTTTCCCGATCTCCGCTATGCCCCAGGATTCCAGGTCATCGCAGGGATGTTGATCGTGCCGCTTTCTGTGGGAGGAACTGATTTTATCGTTTTCTTCAGAAAAGGCCAGCTTAGAGAGGTCAAGTGGGCAGGAAATCCATACGAAAAGTTCATCAAGGCGGGCACAGAAGGATACCTAGAACCCCGAAAGAGCTTCAAGACGTGGTCGGAAACCGTCGTCGGAAAATGCCGAGATTGGACTGAAGAAGAAGTGGAAACCGCCGCTGTGCTGTGTCTTGTGTACGGAAAGTTCATTGAAGTTTGGCGTCAAAAAGAGGCTGCGCTGCAAAGCAGCCAACTAACAAGATTGTTGTTGGCGAACTCTGCGCACGAGGTTCGAACGCCTTTGAATGCGATTATCAACTACCTGGAAATCGCTCTAGAAGGCTCACTGGACTCAGAAACCAGAGAGAATCTCTCCCGGTCACATTCAGCTTCCAAGTCTTTGATCTACGTTATCAACGATCTGCTTGATCTCACCAAAACTGAAGAAGGCGGTCCACTGATCAAAGGCGAGTCGTTCGACCTCAGAGCCACACTCACCGAGGCCACCAACATGTTTGTCGGAGATGCAAAGCGCAAGAACATTTCATACGATGTCGTGGAGCATCCTGGGCTGCCTCAGCACTGTATAGGAGACCAGCGACGAGTGCGCCAGGCGATTTCAAATATCACTGCAAACGCCATACAAAATACTACCCAAGGTGGGGTAAAGGTCGAGATGTATGTTGCAGCAAGACGCAGCAATACTCAAGTGGATGTGGAAGTGGCTGTTACCGACTCTGGAGTCGGCATGAGCTCGAAGAAACTCGATCAACTGTTCAACGATCTGGAACAAGTTCAGTCTGAACCTGCGGCAATGCTCGAAGACGCTCTCATTCCTAGCACCGAACAATTACTGGAACAGAGCGAGAAGACGACGCTTGGTCTTGGCCTTGCTGTTGTTGCGCGCATTATAAAGAACATGGAAGGTCAATTGCGATTGAAATCCGAAGAAGGAAAAGGCTCGCGTTTCGTCATTCAATTTCCTTTCGAGTTGCCGGATTCTGAGCCGCAAGTGCCAGCTGTTGGGTCGTCAGAAGGGAGCATAACTCCTCTGCCCGGCACTTCGTCACCAGTCGGCGAAGGTGGAGAGCGCACGCTTGTTGCACCAAGTCTTTCAAGGAATGACTCTGGCGAAAGCGATGCTGTGGCCAGGAAGTCGAGCGTAGAGAGTATGAACAGTGCCAAAAGCCTTCGAAGCTTTAAAAGCGCCTCTAGCAACAGGAGTCAGCGCAGCGACGTTGATCGACTGATTGAGGCCATACAAGAACCCCACTTGGTAGACAGACGACCAAGGGGCGAACGTAGTGCAAGTACAAAATCTGTGCGACCCACTCTTTCGAAACGAAACAGCATAGACAACGCGATAGCCTCTTCGCCGCGAAGGACCCGGTCGAGAAGCTTAGAGCAGGATGCACAGGTTGTGATCCCTCCTCATCTAAGGTCCATGGATGTCCGGTCTCCCGGTGAAGAGCCCATCACTTCCTCTAGAACCTCACTGAAGGCTATCAGAATGCCGGATGACCTAGGTTCTCCTATTGATCCACGTCCCAGGTCTGGTTCAGTCCTTGGAGAAGTATCAGACGAACCAGAGAAGATTTCTACGGGCTCGAAAGAGCTGTCCTCCAAGCACCTGCGTGTGCTGGTTGCCGAAGACGATCCAGTCAACAGCAGGATTGTGCAGAAACGTCTTGAGAAACTAGGACATGAGGTATATCTTACGGTCAATGGTGAAGAATGTGCCGGCGCATACTGCGACAAACCACAGGACTTTGATGTTGTTCTGATGGATATGCAGGTAGGCAATTAGTTTCACATACCGACACGTACTCACAACAAATTTAGATGCCCATCGTCGACGGTCTCACGTCCACGAAGATGATCAGATCCTTCGAGAAAACCCACAAAAACATCTACTCTCCGCGTGCTGCACTTAATGGCAGAGTTCCGATCATCGCCGTTTCCGCCTCGTTGATCGAGAAAAACCGCGAAAAGTACATGGACGCAGGATTTGATGCTTGGATCCTCAAGCCAATTTCGTTTCCTCGATTAAACGAGCTCATGGCCGCCAGCGTGGATCGAAGTATCCGGGAGTCGTGTCTATACCAGTCCGGCGAATGGGAAAGAGGAGGCTGGTTTCATTTTGAGGAGAGCAGTGCAGATGAGGTGTCGACGGAGCCCGCGGGAGAGCCACTGATTGATGACCCATCGGAAGGCATGGGAAAAGCGAACCAAGATTCGGATGATCGGCAAGCAGGCGATGAATCAGACCGAATTTCCGACGAACAAAACCGACTGCTCCATGCGCAGGAACAGGAACGCAAGAGTCTCGGCCTCGACGATGAGGCCGCGCCGGAACACGGTGACAGTGTGTAGAGTTCTGCCTGCCCGGACATTGGACGTGACTGGAATCGCGATTGACGCCGTCTAGCATTTCTTCACAGCACCGGCGTTCTTAAGGCGCTCTTGACTTCTTTCCTCTAGAGCTACCGATCATTCGCTCTATACTTCAACTCATCGATTTAGCATACTCGAAGCTGCTGTTCTCACCTGTCGCACAACACTGTACACATATTATGGCATAACGCAGGCTACGTTTATGAGAGCCCATTTTTTCTGCAACAAGAGGCGTACACGAATTATTTTGCCGTTTGGGAAGACATCGGATTTGGTGTTCTGTTTGGGAGGCTCTTTGGATGGGCTAGGTACTCGCGCTTTTCGATTCTAAGACTAGGTTCTAGGTGGGCGTGTCTAGTTGCGTTGAGCATCGTGGTGTTGGGAGTGTGCTAGAGTACCGATAAATATGCGGCCCATCCCAAGCCGTTGTGAAAGCCTGGGAAGAGGGGTGCGCAGCGATAGCTGAAGTTGGGTTGAATGAGCAAGGAGATGAAGACGAGCGAAGGAACGGGAACAGCTGAGGGGCTGGTTGCTCGTGCAGGGAGATTAAGCACAAATCGAAACTTCCGTAAATGGATGCACACCAGTCTTTTTTTCGTCTCAATTGTGTTGATCCGATCCTTGCATAATGCCGACTGAGCCGCTGGATCGAGCTGCCTACCCTGTCCCTCGCTCGCTAGGCACCGTTTTTGGCAACCACCCACATTAAAGTTCGTCCACACCGGAGAAAATTCCCGGCACTAATAGCGTGTCGGGTAGGTTGCGAAACCAGTGTTCACGATTCTATTATCATCTTGCTATATATACTGTGTTTTTTAACACAGTTACATCGAAAATCACCAAGCGCGCTCCTGCGCGCATTCCTCCGCTTGGTGTAGTTGGTTTATCACGTTCGACTGTAATATCTGTTGTAATCGAAAGGTCCCTAGTTCGATTCTGGGAGCGGAGAACATCGTGATCTTCTTTTGATTTTTTTGGTTATTGCGAGAGGCGAGCCGCGATTGTACTGTCTGTCCGACGGATCTTTTTGTTTACTGCTGAGCCTTTGATTGTTTGTGCCCGTGCTACATTAGGCCCTGGGTTGATTGATAAGCTGCCTTGCACGCTGTTCGTGACCTACAATCAATGCGCGATTGCACATATACACCTGAAGAGATTACTGTGCCCAACGAAGTCTCGTGACGACTTAGGGAATGTGATTGGGATCTTTCTTGTACATTTAGAGGTAGGGTTTACCAACTGAGCTCTCTTCACAAGTGGTGGTGGGGTAGGCGCTAGCGCGAAATGTTTGGCTGCTGCGGTGACCAAACAGCCCTTCCAGGATCCAACCGTGGTTGTCTTTTCCATCGACTTCCATTTCTTAGCCTGCACCCACGAGGCTCTTGCTACATTTTTATTCATGCGCCCTAAGCCTTTCGCAATCAGACTCGGCTATCGCGGATAGCTCTCTTCATCTGTTTTGTTATGGCAAACAAGCAAGCGGAGTTCTCCAGACTCTTGGATCTCCCTGGTGAAATTAGGAATCATATATATCGGGAAGTTTTATGCTGTTTCGACCCAATAGTACCAACCGCAGCGGGATTCGGGATCAACCAAGGAGTAATCCCTGCCACCCACTCTGTCGATATAGCTATCCTTCGTACATGTCGCCAAGTCCACCGCGAGGCCTACGATGTCATGGTGAAGACGAATCAATTCATCAAGATTTCGAGCGTTGACATCGACCTCGCACGCCTGCTTCTCTCCTCGGGCCTACCCGTTGTCACTATGGATCGCGCGGTTGCCGGGCAATTCCAAGGTTGTGTCATGAGTGTTGATTTGAGCGTAGTGCCAGGAGATTGGGTGGGCCAGCCATGGGATGGTGATGGGCATTGGGAGGAGGACTTCAACGAGGAGATTCATGCCCAACCTGCTGGAACTGGACCACAATTCAATTTCCTCATTCTAGGGCGCGATTGGAGCAGCTTTTGCCATATGCTCAGCGAAGGGACTGCTTTTTTTGAGAGATTCGAGAAAAATGTCAAGATTGAGCTCAAGATGAACGCCTGGCCTGAGCATATTCCGGATTATAAGGCCACAATAGCACACTACTTCACGGCGGACAGACAAGCCACTCTGTTGGGGAGCTTTGGCAGCATTCTTCGCAACTTCGAAAATGTAGTCATCGGTGGCACGATTGACGAGCATCTCGCTATCTCTACGGTACGGGCAGTCGCCGGTCGACAATGGACCTCACACGAAGACGTGATTCACGAACTCAGCGCCCGGAAAGATACCGCGAAGACAGCAAGCAGCCAAGACTCATTGCAGATGTACATGGACGCCGTCATGCTTATGCGTCGTATCTATGGATCTGCTGATTTCTCTAGACTCGTGGAAGAAGGCGATGTCGCGTTTGTCAGCTCGTTTGCAGAACTCTACTTTACCGTCCTACTCGACGCGTGTCAGCCTATCCTGGAAATAATGCGTTCTCTGGAATTCGTCCGCCTCCAAGCCTGGAGCAATGTCATCTATGAGCACGTCTCACTTGCTCAAGAATCCCTCGATAATCTCGCCGAGGATGGCTCCATCTATGAACCCACCTCTGTGGTCATGGCGCAGCTTGCGTATATCATTGCAGTGTGTAGCAGACTTCTGGGCCAGGCATTGCCACAAGATCACGTCGCTCCAATCAGACAGTGCGTTTCACAGGCAGTGGATACTATAATGACAGCGGTTCGACTGAATCCGACGGACGCAGCGATCCTAGCAGAAAGGGACAGGATAACTGGGTGGAGACGTGCACTGGTTCCAACGACGCGAGTTAGCATTCGGTCAGCCCTGGAATGATACAATCCATAGAGGTGTATTCTAGTCAACCACGAAGGAGCTTACAAACCGCATAGAAACCTCCTCAGTACTTGACAATCAGCCCAGCAGGCAACTGGGATGTGCGACCCCTGGGGTACACGTTGTCACGTGAGAGACGCGTATGTTGCACGGACCAGATCGCGTAATGCTGGCTCCCCTTGAAACTCAACAAGCACATGCACAGGTCCTCGCCACCATGCCCGACTCTTGACTCTCCGCCGCACCGATGTCTTCTCGTCACAGCCGATCGGGGGCCCGGCCAACACCTAGCCGTTCCTCCATAGTTTCCTTGCAAACATCCCCACGCCGCCCCGCAGTCGAAGAGGAATTACCACCGTATCGGAAGCCATCCCACCCACTAAACGAACAGGCATTAACCAAGCTGCGCGCTCTGAATGGCCCTTCAGTAACTCAGCTGAAGGACCACAATAAGAAAGCCGCCGATCGGGTCACAAACGCAGCCGCTCTCGTTCTGGACACTTTGTTTGAGCGGCAAGCAGCTGTGGCTAAGAAGCGCGCGAAGTGGGACAACAATATTGGCACGGGGAGTCGGGAGCAAGATGAAGCACGACTTGCAGAATTACAAGCGCAGGTCGACGAGTTCAGCAAGAAACTCGAAGAGAGCATGAGAGCCATCATCGATAACAGCGTCGCCGCACAGCGGATCGAGGAATCTCTTGCCTGGTTGCAGACGCACGCACCAGGACAACTCCAGCAATATACGACACGGGGTTCTCAGCAGCAGTCGCAACGGGCATCACAGCGAGCTTCGGGGTCACAGGGGCGGCGCACACAAACCAGAGATGACGATGACGAGGATATGCAGGACGAGCATGAGACTCAGGTATCAATGGGACCTACGCCCGGCCCTACGCCCCTGGATGGGTCACGACCCACCCTTACTGGCGTGAGTGAGATGTACACGGAACGTGTTGAGCGCGGGAAGAGAGACTACACTTCCATGTCATACGGCGGCCGTTACGCTAGGAACAAAGAGTACTCCACCTTCAAGAAGATGGTACACGACGCGCAATACAGGGACGATCGCCCGCTTCCAAATCCGGAAACGTGGTTTACCGAGACAGGCGAACCTGCTCTGGGAGTCACCGGTCGTGGGGAGGACCACGACGACGATGATATTGTTATGGAGCGTGCTACCATCAGCATAAAATGCCCTTTGACATTCCTGCCGTATAAGGATCCGTACACAAGCTCGAAGTGCCCTCATACGTTCGAGCGGAATGCAATAATGGAAATGATCAGGACGAGCAATGTTAGGGTCGGAGGTGGATCCGCAAATACTGGAGAGAAGGCTGTGAAATGCCCGGTGACCGGATGCGATCAGGTACGCATTTTCCTGCTTCAAGTCTCCATTCACACCAATCGTTACTTTACATGTAAGCCCTGAAAATCAAAGACTGACTCGACCACAGATGCTGAGAATGCATGATCTCAATCACGATCCGGTGCTTGCGCGCAGAATCAAGCGCTTACAAGAAGACAAAGCCCGGGAAGCAGAGCAGAGCGACGAAGAAGAGGACAGGCAGGTATCGGTCTCGCAGCAACCCACCCAATCTGTCCAGCCGCGGATTAAAGTTTCATCGTCATCGAGACTTCAGGTCCCTTCCGCCCAGGAGACGCCAAGGGGCTCGATTGTTGATGATCTGGGTAGCTCTGGTGAAGAGGATGAATAGCCTTTCATTCGGGTCGATGTTTCGGAGGGGTTGCGATGTATCAAGGCCAACTCAAAGTTTGAGCTCTTGATCGCTAGATATCCTGAAAGCCGCGAAGTGACATTAGTCCACAGCTCAAGTGTTAGATAGCTTATGAGTCTACGAATGCATGATTCGAATCACACTGTCAGGATTCAGACAATCGATGCTCGATACGAAAGCATAGCATCGCTCGCACAACCATATTGTACGCAGGCAACTCTCTCAGATCATGTAGTGAAGCCCAACCTCGTAACTGGAATCTCCCTCTCTCACCCGAGCCCTCCTCCTCGGTTTCGGCTAGGTTCGGGATCTGTCTAGAAGTGCGTCTACCGCTCTTTCTTTTGATCTCAGACTCGAATTGTTTTGCCGTACGCGCCTCCCGCTGTCGCAGATACCTCTCGGCCGCGGCGCGGATGCGCTTAGGATACCTGCGGCTCAAGCGCCGCAGCCTCACATACAAGCTCCTATGCGGCTCAGGCCCTGCATGACATGAAAGTTTGGTCCCTCTGTTGGCCGCCCAACGGCGAGTGATTGCGCGGTCAAATGAGCGGTCGTCTCGTGAAAATGGGGTCCATGCCACTTGGATCTAACGACTCGGGCTCGGGAGGTGGTGGAAAGGACCATATGGACTACTCTGCGGTTACATTGCATTCGGAGAAGCTGGATTTCCTGCTGGAAGCATGTTGGGATGGAAATACAGCACCTGCATCCGCCTGTATGAGAGTGCTTGGGCGTTAATTAGTCTTATTCCCGCAGCTATCATGGGCGTTCACATGCGTCGGCGATGCGCTGAACCACCACCTTACTACGCAAGCCCAGAAATCGCATGGCATGGGAAGCCTTGTCGAGCTGCAGGTGGGCGTCTCGATGCTGTGGTGTGAGATCCTTTGCCAACACCACCGTCTTCGGAGAGATGGAGGCTACGTCATCGTCAGCTGGGACAAGCCCCATGCGGCATGAGCGCGAGCATCCATGACAATGCAGTCGTACCTGACGATCTTGTTACGACGTCTTTGTCGAGGTACGTGGAGCTGGCTAATAAGCCTCTCAGCTGCTGGTCGCAGTTTGGCAACCGTGTCTGCATCATCGTGCACGCGACCATGCGCGTTGTCTTGGGCCGCCGCTCCATCCCGCAACGCCTCGACTGCAGTTCTCCAACGGTGCCAGGTCAGCCGTGGCCATTGGCTGGGGCGCCGTTGTACCGCTGTTCACGTCACGGAAGCTGTCCCTTGAAGCAGGCTGGGCTTGCGCGCCTCTCTGTAGTGCGGGGTGCGGCCAACCATAGTGAGGGGAAGATCGGAGGAGGGGAAAACCTCCGCTCGATCGTCTCGTCTTAAGCCCCCATTTCTCTGTCATTTCACTCCTTCGACGAGTTCATCGTTGACGCGCGCAAACCATTCTCCCATCCATACCTCGAGACCCTGCAGTGTGGTGTAGACAGGCGGGCTCCGCTGCGATTGCCCGTTGAGCCAGTCTAACCCTTCTTAACGCGCGACCCACCCGCGCACCTTCAAACCGCGACTTGGCGTGGGCTTACCGCTACAGGTGCGTTCACTCTTCTTCTTTGCACCTTTGGACGGACACCAAGATTGTCGATCCGCACATCCGGAGAATTTCGGAGAGAGCAGTCGATGCGGAGCGGAACTCGGGCCTCCACAACTTTCACGGCCCTGGTCCCCGAGCAGCCTGTCCGCCTCTCCACGCTATGTCATTACGGCCGCGGCTGTACGCTGCAGCACGGCTGCGGTCATGGTGCTGGACATGAGCATTCACAGATCTAGGCAGGCGATGGCCTTCATAGACCGCGCCTCGTCCTCTTCAATTGAACGCCCGTCTCTCAAGCTTCAACGCGATTGTCCTGTCTGTTAACCGAAGCCACCAACCTTCACATACTCGTCTCTGCGCATCATTCTTTCTCATACAGAGCTTCACCTAACCGACATGTCAACAGCAGCCCTTAAGATGCCCCCCTCTCGTGCTATCGACAGCGCAAAGCAAAGCTCAGAAGCAGCTCTCGCAGACGCCTCCGCCGCCATGAAGAACGCAGCGGAGAACCCCAAACAAGCAACACAAAGCTTCCTCCACACACCGTTCGTACGTGCAACACTGCCGTTCATCAATGGAGGAATAGCAGGCATGACCGCCACCAGTGTCATCCAACCGGTGGACATGGTCAAAGTAAGACTACAGCTCGCGGGAGAGGGCGTGAAAACAGGCCCGAAGCCCACCCCGGTGTCCGTGTTGAAAGACATAGTCGCCAGCGGAAAAGTCCTCGATCTCTACACGGGCCTCAGTGCTGGTCTTCTTCGCCAGGCTGTATACACAACAGCCCGAATTGGTTTCTTCGACACCTTTATGAAATCCCTGACTGCATCTGCAGAGACCAAGGGCCAGAAAATCGGGTTCAAGGAACGTGCTGGTGCGGGTCTCGCTGCAGGTGGTCTTGCAGCGGTTGTTGGGAACCCGGCGGACTTGGCCCTAATCCGAATGCAATCTGACGGGCTGAAGCCTCTCGCCCAACGCGCAAACTATACATCTGTTATCGACGCCCTGGTCCGTATCTCCAAGGCAGAGGGTGTGACGCGGTTATGGGCCGGTTGCTATCCCACAGTTGTTCGCGCCATGGCGCTCAACTTCGGACAGCTGGCTTTCTTTTCCGAGGCCAAGAACCAACTCAAATCTACGTCTCTTTCGCCAAACACGCAGACGCTTACTGCGTCAGCCGTGGCTGGCTTCTTTGCGAGCTTCTTTAGCCTGCCGTTCGACTTTGTGAAGACAAGACTGCAGAAGCAGACTAGGGCCGCCGATGGAAGCCTTCCATACAAGGGCATGTTCGATTGTTTCAAGCAGGTCGCAAGAGATGAGGGCCTTCTGCGATTCTACAGAGGGTTCGGCACATACTACGTGCGTATCGCACCGCATGCGTAAGTTCGCCCCAAAAGATCAAAATGAAAGTGACGAAGAGTCCTGACATTGAACAGCATGGTGACGCTTGTTGTTGCGGATTACTTGGGCTTCATCACCAAGTAGATTGAACGCCGGAGTACGTACACGGTACGGAAAATGATGACTTCTTCATACGACTAGGAGGGAGTTTAGGAGTTTAGGAATTTGTATATGTGCGCTTTTCTATACCTTTGAGTGCATGTGGGGCATCTTGAGCTTGGATTTGGCGCTCGCGGCGCACAGCTTTTTCCTCTTTGGTCATCGGGCAACTCGTCTCATAGCGCTCTTGCGAGTCGAGTGTGGATTTGGGCATGGGCGCCTTAAAGCGCAATTTGATAGGACGCGAAATGGAAAGAATTCGCGAATTGAAGAAAACGTGTAAGAGGAACAGTTGTCGTGCAGTCGATTTTGGGGGTTGGAGACGCATTGCGTTTATTGCCAGGCTTCGGCTGTCGGTTGCCGAGGCTGTGCGGGCGCAAGCGAACAAGATAGGTTTTGGTCCCAGGCGAAGGCAAGCAGCACGTGCCTGCATAGGCAGTAGTTTTCGAAGTTGAGAAATGTTTGGCAGGGGCGTGGATGAAAGACATGGGGCTGAGGGTACTCTAAAGTCTCAGCGCCTGAAACGCAGCTGAAGACATGCCTGTTGTCGATTATGGGCATGCGGCACGGCAGGTCATCACGGTGCAAGATTTCAAGGAAGAAACTGCTTTTGGTTAACTGACGAGACCCTGTAGTGGGAGGGGGAAGGCTTTTCTCGTATTACGTGATCTTACCCAAGCAGTGTCGTGTTCTTACCATCGACGTTGACTTATGGCAACCACCAAAACGACAATGGGCTCATTTGCACTTTTCCGTGAAAACGATCAGTGCAAGAGTTCGTTGTACTCCACTCTCGTTCAACCTCGAGAGCTAAAAACTGCACGTGTCGTTTCTTGGCTTCTTAACGGCGCAGATATAGTTCTCACCAAAACCTTACAGCGCCACCTTTGTCGGACAAGGTTTCGTGGACCAATACCGTCACTCTCGCGAGATGTTCCATGTTGTGCTCTTTTTCGGATCACATGAGACCAGAAGAAGGCATCCGGCAAGTTCAGAAAGAGACAGTGTCACTCGCTGTGCTGCCTGCTTGATAGAGACGCAATGACTGGTCTATACCACCGGAGCTGAAGGGGCAGCGCGCCTGATGGTACAAGTCATGCGATTCATTTTCATCTGCAGAACTCATGTGCTCTGGTTTATGGATTAGCCTCAAAAGGCGTACCGTAGCGGACTCCCTGAGAGGGCACAGCAGAGTACTAAGAATGGCATACTCGACATGCGGCAGACTTTAGTGAAAATAAAACTCCGCCACAAGCGTGAGCAGTGAATACAGTGGCGCTTAGCTTATCGGTAACTTGCATGCACTGTCCCACAGCTCACAATCTGTACAGTGGCATAACTTACCACCAAGAGGTGGATTGACGTATCTCTAGTGCAACGATCGTCGTCACAGGCATCTTCTTCTTGAGACTTGTGCTTGAGAAGCGGATGGGCTAAACACATCATGTCCTCTCCATTCTGAGTGATACTCCAGTAGCTGTGCCGCACATTACTTTCCAGTACATGATTAGGCGAAGTCCTTCAATGCCTGTCAGAGCAAGGGTGCCTCATCAACTCACCGGCCAGATACCTGGTTTTGGGGTGAACACAGATCTCACCATGCCAGCAGTGCCACCACACTACTCAAGATGGCGACACAGCCAGCAGTGCTGCTGACCGTGCCAGTTTTTGACCGTCGCCTTACGCCCTGTCCACTCGCTCCTCGAACTATGCCGCATGCTCATGCTCTTTATCTCGGCGGTTTTGAACACTTTGTCCCCTCGGAGACTAGTTCTTTCGAAGACATGTTCACTTGGAGAGTTTCTCTTACAAAAGCTTTGATTTCCCAACCACCAACGACAGGATCAAGATGTCTTCTCTTGTGTCTCATCTAGACCTGATAGTCCCTCCCGAAAAAGCTACTCACACCCACAGCACTGGTCCTGATACTACCTCGAACGCAGGAACGTTTGCTTACGCCACAAATTCTGCATTCCAGCGTTCGATCTATCAAAAGTGCGAACCGTACGTTCCAGATTTGAAGGGTCTCAAAACCATCACGGTAGTAGATTATGTACGTAACATGCTTTGCCGTGCTCGTGGCTTTTGTGAACTTACCAATGCATTCTTAATGTGTATACTCGTACACTGACACTGCTTTCTGTACAGGGATGTGGTCCAGGACGAAATTGGACCTACGGGCTAAATTTACTTCTTTCGAGAGCCGATGAGGACATACAGTATCAACTCGTACTCAACGATGGAATGAAAACCGATTGGAAAGAGGTCGCACAGGTGGTGCAAGATTATCGTGCAGGGCAGTGTGGGCGTCAAATTGGGCATTTCGCTGTGTTACCCGGCACCTTCTACGATCAGATCATGCCGGATCGGACCGTCGATATTGGTAGGTGTACCTGCAACTTTCTGTCCAGTCTGAAAGCTGACACTACTGCTCATAGGTATGGCCTGGAGTTCGTTCCATTGGCTTGAGAGAACACCGCCACCAATGGACATTCAACCCAATGAGGACTATTACACTGCTTGGTAATTTCGTTACCCAAAGAACGTCAAAATCGCACACATGGCTTACGAAAATCGACAGGCAAGCAAACATCCGCTCGCAGGGCCTAGAAGACCTCACCAAACTTCTGTGCCTCCGTGCCAGAGAGATCAAACCAGGGGGGCATCTTCTGGTAGTCATCCCAACAACTCCAGCTTCGAGCGTGAAAGTCTACTGGGAAGCCTTTCTGGAAGCTTTCAAACGCTGTCTTAAAGACGGCACCATCACACCAGAACAATGGCGAGCTTTCCGCGCACCATTTTTCCAACCCACCGAAGATGATCTACGACAGATCCTGACCACTGTGCGGGATTTGTGGCATCTGCCCATACCGTGGGCGTACCACACGCTTGCCCATCCCGCGTGGAAAACACTGCAAGATTCTGAGAAGACTCAGCAAGACTACGAGGAGTACGTAGATGGTATCGCGGGGTTCTTCATGGCACTGATCCGCGATGTTTTGGTGCGGGCATTGAGAGGTGGCGAAGGGATCAACTTAGAATGCCCTGCGGCTAACGAACAGTCAATCCTACAGCAGGTTACAACGAGGTTCAGAGAGGCCGTTCTGAGCGAGGAGTTGAGGAACAAGCGTCCTGAGAGTTGTTGGTTGGCCATGCGGCTCGTCAGGAAACACGGGGTAAATATACTAGAGGCGAAAGCAAATCTGTGATGAGTTTGGTTTGGGCAATTTTCTTTTTCTCTTTTTTTCAACGGAGAACATCTGGCAGTCTCTCGCGCGAACGTCGCTGAAATCACTGATTATGTCGGCATGGGCCTCTTATATGATTATCCGGAGTTCTTTGCGATACCATAGCCGCAACTTCAATAGTGGAAAGTATCCCTATGCCTCCATGCTATCACCTCTCTCTGCGATCAAGGGTGAGTCAAAGCACAGGCACAAGGACAGAGCATCCGATATCAAATTTACTTAGGCTTACTGGACGAGAAGAAAGTTTGCTTCCTACACAGTTCAATAGTCTGCGAGCGCGTGCATGTGTCGGTGTGGCAAGGCTAGGCTGATCTCATCTTGAGGTAATAGTGGGCACGGGGGGTTCCTAGGAGGAAGCCAATGACACGCACATCGGTGGAAGTACCAAGACCGCTGAAAGCACGATTGTTCGATGTTGAGTGGTGCAGAGACTCAGACCTGCAGCCATCTTGACTGGGTTTAGCTTGCATGATGGACACGAATGCGCAACACAGGTGGCACAGGTTCTTGATACTCTTGTGTCTTGACAGGAAGATCGTGTAAAAAGTACGTTTGCGGGATCTTTGTGACATATCCTTGTCTTAATCATTGATCGCATATCTTGTCTGAACTCAAGATATATCGCGAATGTGCGAATGCGCCAATTCGCGACATTTTTTTTTGCAACCCATAATGAAGATTTTGATTGTGCGAATATAATGCGTGCGAGTTGGTGCATGTTAAAGGCAAGCACGATTCCCTGAAAATGGTTGGACCAGTACTTCACGTCAATAACACCCTGCCCGTGTAAAGTGGTGTGTATGAGAAAAAATGATATTTCCGCGGCAGGGAAAGATTGCTACAAATTTTGCCATCGGATAGATCGAACTGTTTTTGCAACAGGTCCAGCGTTTTGAGTCGGCCATGGAGACAAGAACGTACTAACGAGATGGGGTTTGAACGGCGAAAAGGAGTAGAGAAGTGACACTAGCAATATGTAAGAGCGGTCACAAGAGACTGGCGAGGATAACAGCATCGGAAAGGTGTTGTCGTCTGACAAGTATAACAAGTGCTCTGGAAGAAGCTTTGCGTGGTTGCGGGGTTAGCATGAGATTAGAAAGGACCGATTGTGTCTTTCCACCAATTCCACTATCATAATATAATCTCCGGGGTGTGACAATGCCTACATATGCATGTACACACAGGTGTGCGCCGGGATGAGGGGAGTTTGTCAAAAATCGTTTCTCAAGAACAGGTTCTCTATAACCTGGAGCCAAATTGCGATGCAGTACCAAGCAAAGAGACTAAACCAGACCTCACACAGAGGCATATGCTTGCCTCGGCTCGGCGGTCAAAGCTTGGAAGCTTGTGAATGCGATGCGGGGCCCCGCATTTATCCTTGTCACCTTGCCTCATCTTAGCCAGGAACGCTCAACGATCTGCAAGGAAGAGATCACGCCTTCAGTAACACCCCTCGCCGACTGTGTCTTACTTTCATGTGCTTCGAATCTAACACTCCGCCTCTCATGCCGACTGGCTACGGGGCTCGGGTTATGTACAAATATATACAAGCGCTGGCCTCGTCGCCCTTCAGGTTCCCGTATTGCTGCTCACCGAGAAGTATGATCCCCTATGAGCAGCGACGTAATTATCAGGTTACCCCGGTCTCGTTCAATTCTACCAATGTACATATGATCTACAATTCGCGGAGGTCACCTACTCAAAACCGACACTCGACCGACCCTAGCAGTATTGTAGACAAACGTCCTTAGGTCAATTGATTCCTTCGTGATTATAAGTTGGACCGCATCACTGCCTTGTAGACTTTATTTCCTAGGCTTGACCCAAGCGCGTGCCAATCCTATTACTCTCCAACCTCTAGAAGTCTAAATTGAAATCACGATGCGCTTCACTCCTGTTCTAAGTCTCCTCCCATTCGCGCTTGCTCTTCCTCGTATACCTCGCGATGCCGCATCTCTTGCTCCCCAAGTCCTCGAGCAGATCGCCACCCTCAACTCGTCCCTCACTTCCCTGACCACAGCCGTCAATGCCTTCGACGGCACCCTGCTGCACGTTATCCCGCAGTCGCTCGCAGTCATTACCGCCGAGACCGCTCTCGATGCCGCTACGCTGAAGACGACCTTCATCACTAAGTCAAGCGGCAACTTCACTCAGACAGAGAGCAACAGCGTGGTCGCCGGTTTGGCAAATTTGATCGCGCCCATTCAGACCAGTTTGACGGCGCTGAGTGCGAAGGTACGTTCTTCTGTGGCTTGGAGAAGTCTATGTGGATTGACGCGTGTGTCTAGTACGAGGTTTTCAAGAAGACATTGGAGTCCCCGATCGTGTTGCTTGACTTGAAGATCCTGAAGGCGCATACGGATGACTTGATCGATGCGGTCACGGCCAAGGTGGTGCCTGCGAGCGCGGGTCTGCTTGGGTTTGGCAAGGGTATCATTGATAAAGCGTTCGATGATGCCATTGCAGTATACCAGGGAAGCTAGACGAAGAGTAGTAGGATATCAAATGAAACTCCGTCGTCGAGTGCATGTATTCATTGACTACAGACCGGGTGCAACTTTCGAGGCTGCTCCCACTTTAGCTCAAGGTCCTTGCCATCGCTGTCTTAAGCGCACTTTTATTGCGCTCGAGTGCTCCTCTAGTTGTGTGTAGTTCAATCCACAATTACGCGTAGTTATGCAAGCAGCGAGAGCCGGAAGATTGATTATATCGCCAAAGTAGCTAGATAGGCAGTATTCTAGACGTCCTAGAGTGACCGAATACTACCCTTAGGGTCTCTATACTGAGAGTGTGGTGCCCTTGTTCTGCGTGGATCATATATCTCGCGCGATTAATGCCCTCCGAGTTGTCACGAACACTCTACTTTGCAATTGTGAACAGCGCCGAGGTAAGACATTCAGGTTAGATTGCATACTTGTCATTTGCTGTCCATAGATTCAAGAGGAGCCATTCGAGCATTTAATGAGTGCGATCGCACGGATCTCGCGTCGGAGACCGTACGACCTCACTTCGTCACACCTAATTTCATCCCTTCTCGTTGCAATCATTCATTTCATCTTTATTTGAAGCGCCGCACAACGCCATCTTCGCCTTTGACTTCCCCATCGAGCAAAATTTCATGACCATCTCCTTCTCTTACAAACTGCGCTGCGATGCTTCCAATGACAGCCACACAAGCAAGTCCCCACCATCCCAAGGCGACGATGCCCATATCTAAACCTTTTCCAAATAGCCAGCCAAACACAATCGGGCCAAAAGTTCTAGTAAAACTAGATACAGACTGGCCGATACCATGCATGGTGCCCAGGACTGATGGGTGCGGGCAGCAATTGTTTATGAGAATCGCGGTACACGGCAAGGCGAACGTTCTAGCCAGTACCTGGACAAACAGTACAACAGTTATCGCTATCCAGATGAGTGCGCCAGACACGCCTGCTGGAGGCTTCGAAGTACTTGGCACAAGGCTGAGAACGGGTGCGATAAAATACGCAACAGGGAATAATAGGAGGAAGATCCGATAACTTCGCGCCGTACCCAGTCGGGAGCTAAGTCCTGGATACAGAAATAGCTGAAGAGTTATGCCGATGACACCAAGAATCGAAAGTGCCAACCCAATGCGTGGAGGCGGGAGCGCCATACCGCCGGTGAAGTGTAAGCCGCGGGGCTTGAAGCCGGGTGGATTAGGGTGGTCTGGGTCATATCGTGGAGCAGAAAGGTAAGTGAACCATAAAGGGTTGAAAGTGCCGACGTGCATTGCCATTAGCCCATGAGATAACAGGGTAATGAGAACATTGGGTGTCCACATCCGCCGAAAGGGCAGCTTCGGTCTTCCTAAGACCGGGTCCACGGTCCGAGGAGACAATGGCTCTGGGTGCGCAGATGTGGGTGTAGCTTGCATCTCCACAGCCGATACTGAAGCAAGCTCATCTCCAGGTATTGCAGTGTACGCATGATTATCAGCGGATCGTTGCCGGAAGACTCTGCGCTGGATCCAACGTCCTATGCGTAGGCCGAAGTCAGGCTTGTCCTTGCAGAGCTCGCTCGTCTCTTCGAGGAACAAAACGATACTTAAGGCGGCCATGAAGAGAAAAACAGCACTTATCAGATTCGGTAAAGCATACGGCGACTTGATCATCCATTGGACACCTTTTTCGCCACCAAATAGCGACCCAGGGCCAAATATAGACGGATAGCTGCCAACAGGGTCGGCCAGAATGCCACCTAAACTTTGTCAGTACATTGAACAGTCAACGTCCTGGAAAATGTCTCACCAAGAATCGGGCCAATAATGACGCCAATATTAAAAGTCATGGGCAGCAAAAGAAAGGCTCTGCTCTGGAATTTCTTCTCTTTGATGATTTCGGAAATCATTGTCCTCATCACCCCGACGTTACCGTTCAATACGCCACCAAGGCAGCGAAAGAATAGTGCCGTAAGGAAGCTATGAGAAAAACCGAATCCTATGATAGACACCAGTGTGCCTAGAAGACCAATCGAAATAGCGCGCTTCCGACCTCCGTACTCAGCGTCCGCAAAGCGCCCCCAAGCTATTGCGGTCAAAAACTGCGCGCCAGGAAATGCAGCATGGAGAATACCGGCCTGGTAAGCGATCGTCGAATCGGGGAGGCTAGGATCGAATGACCTGAGTTGGTAGAAGATGTATGAGCCGAGTGAGGTTTGAGTGAGAGGTTCACTGAGCCGAGCGAGTGTGAGAACGGCGAGTTGGTCTTTCCGAGGCAACGAAAGCCATGTCACAGGCCTCTCTTTTATAGCTTCGGTTTGCTCTGTTTCATTGACTAGAGGCAGGGCGATTCCGCCTTCGGCATTGGTCTGGATGATGAGGTCGTGTGAGCGTCCATTTTGTTGGCTATTGATTCTGGCACCTTCAACGGTCCCGCGTTTGTGTGGATGGGTGCCGATAGAGGTGGTGTTCTGTCCCAAGAAATGATCATCTTCTTCATCCTGCTCTACCAGACGTTTACCTTGCGATGAGGTTGGTAGATATCTTATCTCCGAAGTCGCAACGGTCCCAACAGGTGACGATTTTTTCGTAGACAAGTCGGGAGAATGATCTGCGAGCGTAGGTTTGCCACTCATCGATAGCGAATCTGAAGTCTGCAGCACCTAAGCAGACTAGATTGTGTCTGCTTGGCGACAATTCAAGGCACGAAGAAAGGATGAGAGAGCAGAGACTGGAAGGGAATCACTTGCTCACAAGGAGATAGAGAAAGGCCTGCATCGGAGTAAAGCAGTTCGGATTGAAGTTAGCATGCATCCTGATTGGTGTGCAGCGGTAGGGGAGGCCCTTGTTCGTGTGGCCGTTCGTAGGCTCGGCCGACTCCCGCGGCCGCGGGAGTGTGGCTTCTGGCGGGCAACGTGGAGTATGGAATATGGAGTTAAATTTTGGTTGGTGTATGATCGAAGTAATGTGCATCAGGGCGAGTAAATGGAACTCCTCTTTCAGAACGAGCGGAAGGGAACCGGGTCAGTTGCGCGAACGGTAGGTATGGTTGGCTGTGGGCGTGCAAGTTACTCCGAGAGCTCGGGAATAAGCAGGTCACGTGAACAGGGCACCTTGGACCCAAGCTTACATATGTAAGAGTTAGCCCGACGATAGTAAAGCAATTCGTCGCGGGACTTTCATGAAGAAGCTCCTGGAATCATATCATGCGGTCATTTATGTGATATCGCTATAGAAGGGTAGAGTCGGAGGATGCTCGCTTTCAGCGAATCATGACGCCATTCCAAATCGCCGTGGCGGCGGCGCAAGCTCCCCGCCCCAAAGATTCCATAATCACCGTCTACACAGCACAACGAACAGTTCCACATCACCTCATCCTTCAGCCTATAAATCTTTCTCTTGATGCGCTTCCCATCGTTCCCAACACTCATCCGCACCTTCCAAGCCTTCACGAATAGCACTTTTCGAGTGGCGAGCTCCACTCGCGGCATCTACAGCTCCCCGCAGCGCGCAACGCCCATCCGGTCTATGAACAATATCCCGTTCCTCGGCGCGCTCTTCGGTACAAAAATGGCAGACAACACCAACTACCCAATCCAGAAGCCTGAGGGAGAGTGGCAGACCCAGCTTTCGCCAGGTACGTCGCGATGCCTTCGCCTAACATTGCTCTCGCCTGATCGCGTAGCTAACGTGCACCGCTGCCAGAGCAATTTCGCGTTCTTCGCAAGAAGGGAACCGAGCCACCTGGCTCCAGTAAGCTCGACAAGCACTACCCCGACGCCGGCGTATACACATGCGCAGGCTGCGATGCACCGCTGTACAAAGCCAACCACAAGTTTGACTCCGGGTGCGGATGGCCTGCTTTCTGGGACGCATTCCCGGATGCTGTCGGCCAGCGGCCAGATCCAGGTCTCGGCATGATGAGGACGGAAATCGTATGCAACAACTGTGGAGGGCACCTAGGGCATATTTTCAAAGGCGAGAGGTTCGGGAACCCCAAGGATGAGAGGCATTGCGTGAATGGCATATCAATCAACTTCAGCCCCGAGGAAAAGAAGGAATGACTCGCCGAGACAGGGCAAAAGACGGCACGAGAGAGGCTCTGAGTATTTGGCGAGGGAGTTGTATCATATGTTCGAATCATGAAGGCGACATGATGACCAGATGACGATCTGTAGATATTTGTGTATAATAAGAGGAAACTCTCGTTCACAAGTGGTCAATACCGATTGGAGCTGTTCGACATAATCTCGGTAGCACCTGAATCACTCTACAGCATCGCAGGGATGTACTCATTTCCCGGCCTACGTTCTGTTACTCATCAAAATGCAGAGAGCATTGGTTAGAGCTATGAGCCCAAGGCAAGTACCAAGATCGCTTACGGAAGAGTCACAGGCTACTAGACACGAAAACGTGTCATCTTTCCACTATGGAAGGCATCGACTTGCCGCAGCAGCGACCCGTAACTCTTCTTCCACCCCACGCAGCACCAAAGGCAAGGATCCAAAACAACTTACGATCGCTCCGCAGGCATCCATCGAATATGATCGTGGGATACCACAGCAATTGTAGTATATTGCTGTCAGTGCGAGCCAGTTATTGGCCGCGAGACGATGGTCCAGCGTGACATCGTGGCATTGCTGCACTGTCATGGCTGACCCGACACAAGTGTTCCCGTCCAGTTCCACAAGCCAGCAACAGCATAGCCAAAGTTTCGCGTGGGGTATGACACGGTCCTTCAGTATCTACTGCTGAAAAAAGCTGGCCTGTGTGAGGAATGACGGCGACAGAAAGAGGAGGTTGTGGTCGCAGAGCCATGCGCGGTGATTCCGTCAGCCAATCACATGTCAGCCAGGTTCAGCCAGCCCCAACACAGGCCCAACACCATCCTCACGTTCATACACAGCGCCCAGGCGCCATTCTTCTCGTGAAATTAGTCCGTTGTTGACATCCAGCGGACGCGGGACCCCTCTTCAGCCTTAGCGGAGCTCCGTTCAATGTTGCTAGCTCCGTATCGAGATCCCTCACACTCACACTAATTATCATCAAAGGGACGCGCTGCTGAAAGTTTTTCTGCCAGTCGCACACTTCACACCAATCTTCAATCTCAGAGCAGCCATAGTCACTTCTTCAAGAGAGAGTAATTGTAAACGTTCAACACAATCCTCCCTCATGGAGCTCCTGGAATTATACTACGATGTCCTCATTAAGATAATAGAAGAGGTGGAACCTGAAGACTTGGCTGCTTTGGCGCAGACCTCAATCGGTTTCAATCATTTCGTCAAAGGCAACGAAATGTTGTATAAGGCCCACTATTTGAAGAACTTTGTAAGCTGCAGATCTCCAGTCCTGTAATGACATTCAGTAACGCGGTGAAGGATGATCCCCGGCGGCGACCAACAGATCCCGCGCCGGATTGGATCGCAGAGCTCCAACGACTCGTCAAGCTTCGCAAGATTCTTCAGTCACAGAGCCCAGACGTGAAGGTCGGCTAAAGTCCCACATGAACGTAATACGAAGTCAGCTGACCCCTGCACAGTCTGCAAACATGGATTTCGTGCTCGAAACAATCAGCACACTAATCAAAACTGGCACAGAGAGCGAAGGCTTATCCCTCAATTGTGGAGAGCTCACAAAGCTCTTTTCCAATCCTCAAAATGCCGATATGTTCATGCATAGGTCCTCGCTTTACCGCAGAGCAGGGATGGAAACCCAGTCTCAGGCACAGAGTCTAGAGACCCGTCAGCAGAGCGCAAGACTGCATTCTATCTACGGCATACCCAAAGACTCGACTGGCCGCCGTACGCTCTCCACACACCCGTTCGCTCGATCACGTGTCTATGATTTGCGCAATTACTCCAAGCGCTCGCGCTGGGGTCCGTTTCGCAACGATGGCAGCATGCGCGTTGACTGGGAACTCGTTGAAAGCATAATGGTGGTTTTAGGATACAACAATGGGATCTGCTCACGCCGCTACATGGACCGATTCGTCCTCCCTTGGTCCGCACCCTTTGCGAATATCTTCCAAGATCGATTCGCGCACCTGCCCTTCACAGACCTGCAACCTCCATTACCAAGCCTGACGAAGGAACCCAGTCTGCCTCTCGACTTTCAGGATCCCTACAACGTCTCTGGAATATGGGCACGAATAGTCTGCTTCCTCGATTACGACGATCTGTACGACTTCAATTTCAACACGACCGCTGTGAGGACACCGGAGGACCAGCCTTTACCGCCGATCACGATGGAAGAGGCTGTCCGCCATATCATGATGCACCTGGAAGTGACGGCCGTCACTGCGCCTGGCAAAAACGATAACCAGACGATGCCTGTGATACACTTTGACGGGAAGGCGCGCGCAGTGGACACGAACATGGACGCAAATGCTAATTCGAGTATAAGAGGGTGTGTCAGGATGACGCCCGAGGGTGAAGTGCGATGGAGCACTGTGTGGATCTTCAATGGGTAAGTGACCTTCTCAATGGAAGACATCTGTATATACTAACACTTCGTCAGCCACGAAGAACGTTGGCGCAGCGAGGCCATTCAAGTTGGAGGGCTGCGATCCAAGCGTGGCGTCGTCGGCGTCTGGTACGACAAGAGTTTCGATCCTCATGGGCCGGCGGGACCCACGGCGTTCTGGAAAGTAAAAGAACTTGCAAGTGGGACTGACGAGGATGGAAATGATTCAGATGATTTTATGGAGCTCTAAAAGCATATTTTTTGGTGACAGTGGGGCCGCAGGAGCATCGAACATAATTCACTTGTCAAGTTGCGTTTCCCGCATTGTACATCATTTATCTGGTTGTTTACGGAATGGCAAAGTAACAGAAATCCCGATGTCACCCTATCCATGTGACATCAGTATCTTGAGCAGTACTCCATGAGTCTTCTTCGAGTCATTGAACGGCCAAGCTGCTGGCGCCTTATTCACCATCCGCTTATATCGCTCATTCATACAGAATCACACTGTATGCACAGCAACCGTCCACTCCTCAATTCACAGTGCTGAGCTTTGCCCTCGTTCACTGGTATGCAATGGTATTCGCAGATGTCTTGCGCACCGAATGTGTCGACCACCAGGCACTTGGCCGCAGGCTTATCGGTACCGATTGCAGGTTGGATGGTCGATGGTGGCGGCTCAGCATTCTGTGTGGAGTTCGCGGGTGCAGAGCGTGACGCTGTTCCGGTAGATAACGGCGTAGAGCTCGGCGGGGCAAAGATAATTGGAGTGACGGTAACCCACGTGGTCAATGTACTCGGTTGCGGGGTTTCTGTGCCGATGGAAATGAGCGTTGTAGTCGTGGTGGCTCGCTGCCAATCGAAGTTTGTATTCGTTGCGTTCTCGCAATTCGATGAAGGAATAGAGCGATTGTGGGAGATCTTAATGCTGACCAGAAAGGCAGTGACGAGTCCAACCACCAAGGTCGCCACACCAGCGATCGTGTAGAGAGTTTTTTTGTTGGCACAGCCGTGCCTGGTGATTGATTGAGTCTCAAGATCGCTAGGTGCCAACGGGTGGTTGGGATCTCGATAATCAGCAGGCATTTGTTGCGAGCCAGTTTTCTGCATTTCGATGGTGGTGTCGGTGCGGAAAGGGTTGTTCGAAGCTAGTGAAGGTTTGGTCGACATTCTTGGTTGGTAAGTGCTGTTTGATATTGGTAGGTACGACGTGCGGAGCAGGAAGGAAACTTGTGCAGTCTTCCAAAACAGGTAGTTGTTAAGCAACAACTTTAAGTCATGCGGGAACATTGTGAAGCTAGAAGACAGCACAAGCGATCATCGTGTTAAGTACTTGACACTTAGCAACATAGAAGGTGACACCGTGCACAGTGGCTGACAGTCAACACTGAACTTTTTGTAGCTGTGAGATTTCGGCACAGGCCATTATATGAGGATTTCATGACCATCTCATAGAGTGAGTTCCTACAGGACCAAGGGTACCCCAGAGGTCCAGGTTGGGCCCCGCATCTGCCCATGGATGGTCGCGAACGGCTCAAGCAGCATCGGTGAAAGTGTGGCTGATCTGTCTTCATGCGCGTTCTTGTGTTGTCGAAGTATGATTGTTATCGATATATTCAGCGCGAGTGTGATTGCAAGGATGAAAAAGATACTGGCGCAGACACATAGGGTGACGCGACGCGCGCCCAGCAGTCTGCTTCGATTTGCTGGGTGGGGCGGCAACGCTTTATTCACATCGCATGCTGGCGGGCGCTGGTCGTCAAAGTGTTCGCCTATCGTCAATAGCTCTTGCTGTCTTGGACTTGCTGAGCCAAAGACAAATGATTCCAGGTATTGGGAGTTAACCCGCTCATACTTGGGGGGATTTTCTATCTTGGTCTTGGGAGATGTTCCGACAATTTTCGAGAGACGACTCTCAAGGTCAGATCTCATTATTATGAAATGCTGCGAATGAAGTGAGGTGTTCAAAATCCAGGTATATTGTGTGAAGGTAAAAGTGTAGAATGTGAAACGAAAAGAGGAAGCGTGCGTAGTCGTTGAAATAGTTCCATGGGTATTGCTATAAGCGGAATACAAAGAGCCTATTATAGCTCTCCTGAATAACGGCCTTGACGCTTCCCGGAACAAAGGAATCAAGCACATTGTGCTCTGGTGCCACTTAAACCCGATGACAAGACAAACGAGTTCGCCACAAGATACTTGCGCTTGATGTTCAAGCTAGGTGCAGTTCGCTCGTTGATATAATGGTCATCGAATCTTGGAAATCATGATTCGAGACGGCGTAAAGCAGACTATGCCACGGATAGACCTTGTCTTCAGTTGAGCGTCCAGCGCGGTACTTGAACAATGGCTGTAGGTTGAAAGTGGTGCACGAATATTCAAATCAATATAGTGTTGAAAGCCCGTGCCTCTCATTTGTCCCTTTTTTTTGTGGCGCCTTCCAAGCTTCCAGATGATTCACCTGAATAATGACGACCACGCGATCCCGGCTTATACTGAAGGTCCTTGTAGAACTGTTTCCAGTGGTACGCATATTTTGATTTGGGAGATTTTCAAGTTTCGGGTTGCGCTGATGTCAAAGTGGTGCGCATTCGTAGTGACACTTGATGCGATACTCAACAGCGTCAGTCCGAATCCCGTGGTACTCTAACCGGACCACCGCCTATGAGCAGTGTTGGATGGAAGGGGTGAAAAATCCGGGTCTGCGGGAATGGGACGGCCCATCACTCTGAAGTGTGTTATGGATGGCAGAAAACTCGTCTCTTTTTGGTCTTTTGTTTTCCCCTTCGCTCCTCATGTCTTTTCATGACGGGAACAGCTGCGAGGCTGACTATAGCAACAAGACTACAATAAGGACTAGTTTCAATATTTTGCAGTGGCGCGAGGAGTGTACATGTAAAGCGCATTTTGGGTACTTGAAGTATTCCTGCAGATTTCATCTACTTAATTCAGCTCATCAACGCCAAGCGTGAATTATACCAAGCCAGATACTCTTGGAGGGTGTGTGAAAGATTTAAATCACGATCATATTATTGGACAGTTGAGATTGCACATGACCGAGAAACCGTTCCTGCATACTTTGGCGTGAGTTGTACGGTTCGGTGGTAAAGCGAAAGTACCCCAGTCACAATGTACGGCGACAACACATGCAGGGCAAGCAAAAGCGGAGGCATTTCGGACATGACTTGAGCGTGTTATCGCTCTGGAACGATGTGCAGAACTGGTACATTGGTGAAAAAGATCACCGAGGTCTCAAGCCATGAATGATATTGGAGCACTTGCGTGATGCACACGCATGATAGCGGGATCGGGCGCCAATGCAGTAAGAGATGTAGCGTTGGCTGACGACGCTGCTCATGCGGCCAAATTGGGCTAGAAGAAGCAAAGTCTATGACAGCTGGGGCACCGGGCATCTTCATGAGGGAAGGTCATGGCATCATGCGGCCATCGCGTTCGGAGGCTGACTTGAAGCTGTAAGTACTCAATGGACGACAGAGGACCATGACGACATAAGCGCATCTTGTGCCCGAAGAGGCAGAGGCTTGGGAGGATGTTGACGCTGGATCTTCAATGCTTCAGACATGGAACGTGGCACAGAGCTGATCCGTGTCGCACAGCTTGCCCGAGCCGCCCGTGCCACCGAGGAGGGCCCGCAGCAAAATGCAACGTCTCACCGCGCGATGTGGGTAGAGAAAATATAGATGGTAGTGCATGTGGAGGGGCCGAAGGTGAGCGATGGTGAGGTCGGCCGGAGTTTCGTGGTGGTCAAGTACCCTTGGTGGGCTGGAGGCGCAATCTATCTCACGAACGCCCCAGAGAAGGGCAAAGGCGCTCCACGAGGAACAAGCTAGCGGATTGCCGTACATGGCATGGTGAGGTCGAGCCTCAAACACAGGGTCCCCTGGCGAACGGCCTTGATTGGCCCCCCACACGAAACGCGCCGGAAATGGCGAGCCGCTCAACGCCAGCATCGCGATGGCCAGGAGAGCGACAGTGCCGTTCGCCGTGCGTTCCTTATCACCACTCAGTCCCGCGTTGCGCCCGCTGCCAACACGCAGACGCCAGCCTTGCAGCCGTCTGCGCACCGCAGTCCCTCCATTCCCTGCAGTCTCTCCTTTGCGCCTTCCACGATACCCCTCCAGCGCGCCTTCCAGACGGGCCTTCGCGCCTGCCGCTCTTTGTCCGTCACCCAGCCCAATTGACCACCGGCACCCACTCTCTTTGTATTCACCGCGCGCCCACAATAGGAACACACGCCGCCGTCAGCGGGCCGCAGACACTGTTATATCCTGTCTTTGTCCTCGGGAAAGCCCCTTCCGTTCTCGAAACATCTCAAGCATTGAGCGCCTCAGACAGCAGCCCCCGTCGCATCATGCGCAGCACGCTCGCCTAGCCTCTCCCGAACCCCGTTGCAACCGCACGCCTGCGCCTGCGCCAGCTCTACAGCCTCGCTCAGTCTCCACACCCAAAGACTCCCTCCCCTGTCGCTCATTTCTCCGCGTCAAGTGGTGTGCAGCCGGCCTGTCACCACACACACCCCAACGGCTTCCTCCGACCACCATTCCTTCCTCCCTTGAGCTCATCTGGCCTTCGATGCTGGCATAGCTCTCGCCACTCCTTACACTACAGCTGGACTGTCCCGTTGAGCGGATATAACACATAATAATATCAGCAGCAAGCAATCATGGGCTGCTGCGGCGACCGCGAGAAGGGCATCACCGTCACCGAGGAGCAGAAGTGGGACTACATCACCCTCTCTGACTTCAAGTCGTCGTCCTGCCTTACGCCCTTTTCCTACGTTTGGTTGTGGATCCTCGTCATCATATCAGGTGCCGTCTACGCCGCCGATGCCTTCACCGCCGTCAATCTCCTCGCTTTCGACAAATGGTCAAGCCAAGTCAAGCCCAAGATCGACTTCAACATCACAAAGTGGATTTTCGCCGTCTGCATCATTGTCTCCTACGTCTTCTTGGCCTACCGATGGATTCGCGCAATCCGCGTCATACGCTCTGGCGGCGTCGCCGAGTGCTACCTAGAACCCCTAGCCGCTATCTTCCAGAGTATGCGACTGACTAAAGAAGGCCAAGGATGGCGCCGCTTCTTGGTCTTTGCCGAATTGACCAAGAGCAGAAAGGGCGTCGATTACATTGCGCTCTTCGTCTACTTCCAGTTCAAAGGTGCTCTAATTGTCATCCTGGCACAGGGCCCGCGCATCGTCGTCAATGCCATGACGCTGTGGGCTGTCGTGCAAGCCCAACTCATCCCCGAAGGAGACCACGCAGCGCCCAAGGGCAAATCACCGGTCGCCCAGTTCTTCCTCAACATTGAGACCATGATCCAACAAGGAAACAAGCAAGAGACGGTCATCTACTTCACCATGTTGTTCTCCTTGGTCATCTGGGTTATTGCCTTTCTGTCGCTCTTCTTCTCCGTTCTCTTCTACGTATTCTTCCTCTGGCACTATGTGCCCAAGGCCGACGGAAGCCTGACCCAGTACTGCCGCAGAAAGATCGAAAGCCGTCTCGAGCGCATTGTCAGCAAGAAGATCAAGAAGGCCCTAGAGAAGCAGGACCTGAAGCGCAAGAAGGAGGAGCGGGATGCTTTGAAGAAGGGAGGCGCAGAGGCGCGCATGCCCACACTTCCCAAGCTTGGTGGAGTCGACGACGACACCTCGTCTATCTACTCAGGCGTCACGGGCATCACACGCTCAGACACTATGACCACATCAACCACGCTTCCACCGTACTCCTCCAACGCACCATCCCGAACAAATACGATGAACACGATGAGCACTGCGAGGACCGCCGTTATGAAGCCATCATTGCCATCATTATACGAGAGGCCTGTGCCCACTCGTACCGACACTCAAGGCACTACAACAAGCTTTGGTTCCAATGCTCCACTTTTGAGTCAAGTCGGTGACATGGGAATGGCCTCCCCAGTGCCTCCTCTGCCTTCGCTTGACCCACATGCCGAGTACTTCTCTGGACCACCTGGCCCTCGACCACCACCTAGCGGCATGAGTGGAAGGCCATTCTCGCCAATGTCGCAAGGTCGCGCGTCACCATACTCGCAGCGAAACATGCTTCCGCCCGTGGATACCAGTGTTGGAGGACGAGGCTCTCCCGCACCTCAAACCATGTCGTCTACTGGTTATGGCAATCGCGGCGTGTCACCACCTCAAGGCAATGTACCCTATCCTAGCCAGAGAACAGGTGCTTCGCCACTCGGTGGGCCAACCTTTTCTCCGTACAATAACCCTGGTCCAGCCACGGGTCCAGCTTATGAGATGTCGCCAGTAGATCTCAACGCGTCTGACAACACACTGGACTATTATACTCAGGGGGGCAGTTCAAACGACTACCGGCCGCCACAGCTACCCAGTACTCTTCGTTCCGGCTCACCGGCACAGATGCAGAGTGCTGGACCACCTCGGACAGGCACGGTTCCACCTCCGCGATCGGGCACTGCTCCACCTGCGAACCCTCGCGCTGGACTGCCTGCTACATTGCAATCAGCCATTCAGCGACGCGAAGCGTCTCAGCCTCTCCCTAACCGTGGCATGCCCATGCACCAGCAACAGCGCAGTGCTACCGCGCCTCTAGGACAACGATGGGCACCGCAGTCTGACGCAGAGCCGATGCCCAGGAGCAACACGACTGGACCAGGGCCCCAGGGCCACCACCCCTACTAGGTCACATCGTCCTTTTCCGTCCACTACATCGATTGAAAGCATTGCCCATTAACGATCGAGATACCACTGCCAGCTGCTTATCATCCAGCTGATTCTTTTTGTATCCATTCCTGTGCATTTCCTGGCGTTCAATTCTCATCCTCGATGGAAAAACCCCACTTTTTCACTGCAACCACCTACTTTTACATATGCTGCGACGATACCTTTTTGACGAGACGACTGGAGGTTTGACGATTTGCTGCTACTTGTTCGAGATACCCTTCGCCGCTGGCCTCGAGCGTCCATTCGCTTTGCCACTGGTTGGGGAAATACTCTTTTCGATTGCGGAGAGATGGTTTGGGTTTTGCTAAGGAGTGGCTCGCATGAAAGGCATTCGCATGGCGAGCGAGTTGTATAGAAAGCTCTGGAGAGAAATCAAATTTCGTGCAATTCCATGTGTTGATCAATTGCGAGTCTTTGCACGGGGTGACGCGGTGCTGCGCCTTCGTCGACCCACCCTCACTGCATTTGTGCGTAAGCTGTGGCGACGATCCCAAAGCACAATATTGTGCGATTATATTCTTATGTATCTTGCACAAAAAGGCTGCAAAATAGGGCCTAGATTCATCGCTCGGAAATCTGAAACAGATTCAGGTCTGCCTCGTGCGCGGATGGATGTTAGTATGAGGCGGGCCTACAGGCACAAGGTACAAGGTACAATCAATCAATACTCCACCTCCGAAAAATGCAGCAACGAATGCAGACTACTGTTACATGCTGAGCTTACAGGCGTGAAGCGCAAAGAACTGTGAGCAACACCAGCGAAAGAAGTAGCGAGAAACCAGAGCAGGAGTGTAGAAAGGCCGTACCTCGCACCTCCATAGAGGTTTCCATACTCGATTGCCTATTCTTGATCGCACTTCGTGCCTTGCGCTCGTCCCGCAGCAGCAGCAGCAGCAGCAGCAGCACACAGCTACCTACTCCTTCCTGCGCTCAGCGCCCGAGCCGCTTCTCCGTCTCTAGCAACGCATAATTCATCCGCAACACCGGAACGGCGGTCATGGTCATGGCCACCTGCAGCACATGTTTCGAACCGCCGACCTACATACCGCACTGTAGAAACACGGCGGACCTGAGGCGTCGTGTATGCCCATTTCTTATGCCGCTCTATTGAGAGCAACAGGCTTATAGTGGCCAGTGAGCGTGGCGCAGTGTACAAGATAGGCAGTCGTGCTACAAAAGTATGTAAGAAGTAGGCAGTACAGTAAAGCATGAGCTGTGTCGGACTTCCGTCGAGAGACAGCGCGAGGCTTGGGCTTAGGGCGGCGGAGGATACATGAAGGATGGAGGGAAAGCGGATTGCATGCTTTGCTTTTGCGTTTGGAACGGGCGGAGATTATGTGGTGAACGAGAGGTTGCTCGGGACAGAGGAGGTGTGGACAGAAGAAAGTAGGGGTGAGATACAATGGGCTAATGTATGCGCTGCTTGGGTAGCGGTGGAGAGGGCCATTTGAAAAGGTAGTGCTGTTCATAGGCGGAAGACAGCGAGCTGTGTAGCTTCTCCCAGCAAGTCGAGGCAAATCCTTTGGATGGTGGGGTATACCCTCGCGGCTGTTGACGACCCATGCCCTCGTCACGACTCACAACCCACCAACAACCTCGTATTCACCACCTTAAACACTCGTAAACCTTACCTTTGTATGTGGTGATACTCCGGAAATAGTGCACGCCCTCACGTCTTCAACCTCAGCTCCGACACCTTACAGCGGACTCCGCCAGCGCACACCCATGTTTCGAAACACCAACACACGCCGCAGATCACCCGCACCACCCATGCGCGACCTGCTCGAACCAGTGTTCGCGCCAACCACAGCAGCATGTCGCGGCATGTCACGGTACTCCGCATGCGGTTGCGCAAACCCCTTCTCCTCAGTCGTGTGTGGGCTATGCGTAGATCAGGCGGACACCGTTAGATTCGGCTCGTTCCTCGTTTTGGAGAGAACGTTGTGACCTTCCCAGGGCTCAAGCGAGCGAGCAGAGTTCCGAGCGATTGTCGCAGAGCCGCAGCTTTGAAACGAAAATTCGTAAACGAAAACAACATGTCACACAGCACCAGACAACTGTCTGGCTAATGGAAGCCCAACATTGCAGCGCAGATAAACGCGATACAGTCTGTATGGTACAATTGATGGCGCTATATCCTTTTCGCCTTGTTGGTGCATGGAAGCGAGCAAATTTGTGCTCAACGCGAGTAGCCTCGAAGCGATCTTCGTCTACTGTGTACTCGAGTGTTGGATTGTGCGCATTCGCGTACTCAACAAGCGTAGTGCTGGCGTGCCATCTCACGTAGGAGAGCCCTCCGCCCTTGGAGTGAAGCGCTATGACTGCAGTAAGCGGGCAGATGAACCACCGCTTGGTATTTAGCTCTGACCTGGCATATCCCAGCTCTCGCCGGGCTGTCGAAGCCATGGCTTCTCACGTAGACTTCATCTCCCTTCCCCCAGGCAACGCATGGCGTACCATCTGGGCCAGGTGGAGTCGCATTACACACAGAGCATTGCATGACATCATGCTCCGGTCGATCACATCCCTCGTATCGATAGAAAGCAGGTGTATCGATAAGCCGGGGACATGGGTTGCTGAAGATTCGGAGAAAGGCTGACGTTTGTTGAATGGTGGCTTTTCGGGCGTTGGCTGATATGCACCGTGCCGTGCGGCCTCGGGCAGATATATCCACGGCACTTCACCACGCCTCTCAGGCGGCGGCGGCGGCACTGTCGGTCTTGGGAAACGGCACAACGGTGAATCAGCTCGGTCAACATGATCCGTTGGAGCGTAGATGAAGGTCCAGAATATCGCGTGCGCGACTCTCCCGCGACGGCACAACGTGCGGCCCACAATCGCAGAGAGTCTACTGCAACAGAGAAAATCACGACGGCGCATGCTGCATTTGAGGTTGCAGCCACCGCTTTGTCTGCCAGTGAGGATGCGAGAAAAGTCTTAGACAGATTTTGTTCAAGGCCTTGCGAGATAGCGTACCATCTTACATACACACCTCGGTTCTACTCGAAGCAGTTCCCCATCGACCAACGGCGGCGCTCCACGTTGTGATCGGCCCTGCAGCGTTATGTAGTTGTAGGTCTGGGCTCTGGTGGTGTGGATGTTTGTTTTGTTGTGCCTGAACCCGACTGGACGGCCGACTGCCCCGTTCCTTGTAGCGACCCGCAAAACGGCGCGAGCCCACGTTGCGACGGCGATGACTGGGTTCCTGGGAGACAGGGCTGCAGCTGCTCACAGGTTGTTGATGTAAGACGTGAAGGAAATAGCTCACCCGCATACGGGCTGCAGCGGGCAAGCGTGGTGGGCAATGCAAGCTGTGCGCGTCACAATTCGCGGTACGCGCAAACTTTCAGTAAAGGTTGGCAGAGGCTCGCAGCGCCAACGGTCGCCGCCACCACGGCTTCACCCACATGGGCGCAAAACGAGGACGGGGCGTCGTTGCTTCACACGCACGCAAACTCTGATGCGACCGAGCAGAAAGGTTTGCCGAGCGCTTCGCTGTCTTGCGGACGTGTTCTGGAATACGCAGCGTCTCCACTCGTCTCGCGGCGAGCAGAAGACGACGCCTAGCAGCGCGGCGCGGCACCCAATTGCAATGCCACGCTCCCCACAAAAGCGCACATCCTCATTGCGCGTCCACAGAAACCGCTGGCCCGAGTGCTATTGGTCAATCTCCACTGGCGAAAGGAGGTGGGTCTGGCGACTGCGCTGGTGACAGGCGCCGCGTCCACGACGGATGGGTGCGTTGTTGATGCCAGCATCCACACCTCGACGGGTCCCCACCAGCGTCGGCGGTGAAGTGGCACACGGGCGATGCGACCTTGGCTAATGGAATGTGCACACCTGTTTGTGACGATGCGGTGCCTGACTGCTGCGCTGGGCACCCAGGAGGCGAAGATTGAAACGTCGGAGGTCCAAGCCCGCGCCGCCAGGAACACCAATGGCGGGTGAGTCCGCAAGTGACCCTAAATCCAGGCACCGGATCCCATTCGCCGGGCTATAGATGACTGCGGTGATTGACGCTGCGGAAGGTAAGGCGCGATGCTGCTTCGGGGAGCGCGCAAGACACGGGAGATGAGAAGCCACCGTCGCGACAGGGCCCCCAGTCCGTCTTTGTCGCGCGCGGGCGGCCCACTCACACAGACCAGGGCTCCTGAGTCCAGCCGGCTGAGTGCGCCTCAAATGATCCTGCGGCTCGCCGCTCTTTGCTTCCTTTCTCCCCGTTCCCCAGAAGGTTCTTATTGTGACCTAGTCCCCTCGTTTTGACAACCCAACAATCGCGCGTTCACTCATTCACGCAGCGGTCCACCCATTCACCCCAGTCACTCTTTGAAGTCGCACGCACATATCTCGACGATACAACCACGACTTGACGACCACACACACAACAAGAGACCAATCTTCATCCCCATCAACATGCGTTACCAATCTGCTATGGCGCTGGGCGCCCTCGCCGCCGGACAGGCTGCCGCCTCCAACCACGGCCATGCCAACTTCCACAAGCGACAGTGAGTGACTCGCCTGTCGTGGCTAGATGCTGGCGCATACTGACACCCCCCAGCGAAGTCAAGGCTCGTGGCGCCGACGCCGTCAACTGGGACAACGTTGCCTTGGACCTCAGCGCCGTTGACTGGAGCAAGGTCGACTACGGCAACGGTGCCGCTTCCACTCCCGCCGCCTCTACCCCCGCTGCGGAGACTCCTGCCTCTTCCCAGCCCGAGGTCGTCGCTACTCCCGCGTCTTCCAGCGCCGCTGTTGAGGCTCCTTCGTCCACCGAGGCCGCTGCCCCTGCCGGGGCCTCTGTGTCCTCCGAATCTGTTGGAGACATCGTCGGCGACATCCTCAGCGGCATCGAGAGCTTCGCCACCAAGCTCGGAGCCCAGCTCGGTGTCAACTCCGAGACTGAGAACGGACAGATCTGGATCGGCGGTGACGGCAAGCACTCCGCCACCTTCACCAACGGCGCGGACAAGGACGCCATGGTCTGGTGCTGGGGCAAGTCCACCATGTGGATCAACGCCAACCAGCCCCTCATCTCCATCAAGCTCGCCGCTGGCGAAACCCAGAAGCTGTCGGTTGCTGATGGCTTCTCCGGCGGATGCGGTGCGTCCTTCGACGACTCTGACCTTTTCATGGGTCTCCTGAACGAGTCCATCCTCGAGTTCACCTTCGGCTCCGGCGCCAACGGCTGCTTCGACATCTCCCGCGAGATCAACATGAAGGGCATCCAGCTCACGGCCAAGGGCGCCAAGTGCACCAGCGGTCTCGATGGAGGCTCCCAGGCCTGCACCTTCGTCTGCACTGACTCCAGCGCCACTCGCTGCGGTGCGGGCGGTGGTGACTACGCCATCGATGTCGGTACCTCGACCAACGGACCCTGCATGGTCGGCAAGGACCCCTTCACTGGTGACGCCGCCGGTGGATGCCAGATGGCCGATGACGGCGAGCACCTCGAGGTCACCATCCACGGCGCCCGATGGTAATCCCGTCGCCCGTGTCTGTAGTCTTTGCTGTTGACTTGTTCGTCTTTTTTGTATCATGCTACTCTTTCTTGAGATACCCCTGCGCAAACCTCTTTGGGTATCTCTTAAGAAACACGTTAGGATACAGGCTTTCTTCTGTACTATCCTTCTGTTATATTTCGCACATCAATGTATATTTGTTTAACTGTCATGGAATGTGAGTACCAAAACATGAAAACTAAAAACCAACTGCGTGTCTACTTGGTTGTGACTTCTCACGCATTGTTCAATGATTTTCTATCACCCCGACGAGACAATCGTCGAACCGGCCGCATGCGCGCTGCGTCTCTAACCCGCCGATTCGCTGCAATCTGTGGGCCCAAGTCTTCATCGTCTCGTTTGGCCGCCCTGGTATGTAGCAAATGCTCGGATGGCCGTGGCTCGTCCACATTGCTGGTGTCCTGTGGCTCCTTAGGTACCATTATTGACCGCTCAGGCGAATCTCGAAAAGAGCAGCCGTCTTCAGGGAAAACTGGAGGATAACAATATGGGTGAGGATGTGTAAGAGAGCGGAAGTTGGCAGGTATGTGCTTGTCGCTTTCTTCGAATTCGTGGAATTTGGCAGCCACGACCAACCACACGCAATGAAATTCACATGCAGTGTGGTCGACAGCCACGTATGTATCACGCGAGCCCAATCTCGTCACAAATTCTTGGACGTATCACCAGTGTCTATAGCACATTTACGTTCATTTCAGTTATCCATTGAGATGGTTTCTAAAGAGACAGCCTGCATACTCCACATAAAACCCGAGGCGTCTATACAAGACGGCCGATGTAAGTTTGCTATTCGTACACGGCCAGAGCCGAAAGTTAGCTCCTTAGCCGCAAATCATGCACGTATCAAGCTTTTATCATCTACAACTCATCGTGGCCAGCATCGTCGGCACCCTCGCCACCAGCTCCACCGTAAAGCTTGGAGGTGATGGGGTAGGCCACGTTAGAGAGCTTCTCAAACTGCTCATCGAAGTCCTCGGTGACAGCTGAGGCGGCGTTCTCCTCGAGCCAGTCCTGGGTCTCCTTGATGGCCTCAGTGATGGTCTCCTTGTCCTCGTCGTCGAGCTTGCCACCGAGACCATCGTCATCGTTGACCTGGTTCTTCAGGTTGTAGGCGTAGTTCTCGAGCTTGTTGCGGGACTCAATGCGCTCACGGGTAGCCTTATCCTCATCGGCGTACTTCTCGGCCTCCTCAACCATGCGCTCAATTTCCTCAGCGGAGAGACGGCCCTTGTCATTCGTGATAGTGATACTCTCGGCCTTGCCGGTACCCTTGTCGACGGCGGAGACCTTGAGGATACCGTTGGCATCGAGCTCGAAGGTGACCTCAATCTGGGGAACACCACGGGGCGCGGGGCTGTCTTCTTGTCAGTGTCTGCTTGAGGTCGGTTTTATGCGATAAGAGCACTTACGGAATGTTGGTGAGCTCGAACTTGCCAAGGTTGTTGTTGTCCTTGGTCATGGAACGTTCACCTTCAAAGACCTGGATCAAGACCACAGGCTGGTTGTCGGCGGCGGTAGAGAAGATCTGGCTCTTCTTGGTGGGGATAGTGGTACCACGCTTGATGAGGTGGGTCATGACACCACCAGTGGTCTCGATACCAAGGGTAAGCGGGTTGACGTCCATGAGAATGAGATTGCTAGCAGCCTCGTCACCCGCGAGAACACCACCCTGAACGGCAGCACCGAAAGCGACAGCCTCATCGGGGTTGACGTCCTTACGAGCCTTCTTTCCGAAGTATTCCTCGAGCATAGCCTGGACCTTAGGGATACGGGTAGAACCACCGACAAGGACGATGTCATCGATTTCGCTCTTCTTGAGCTTGGCATCCTTGAGAACCTGTTCAACCGGCTTGAGGGTCTTCTTGAACAGATCGGCGTTGAGCTCTTCAAACTTGGCGCGGGTGAGAGTCTCGGAGAAGTCCTCGCCCTTGTGGAAAGATTCGATCTCAATCTTAGTGGTCTTCTGGGAAGAAAGCGTGCGCTTGGCCTTCTCGACTTCGCGTTTCAGCTTACCCATGGTCTTCGCGTCCTTGGTGATATCAACACCCTTATCCTTGTTGTACTTCTTGACAAAATGGCTGATGACACGGTTATCGAAATCTTCACCACCGAGATGAGTATCACCAGCGGTAGACTGGACCTCGAAAACGCCCTCCTCAATAGACAAGATGGACACATCGAAAGTGCCACCACCAAGATCGTAAACAAGGACCTGGCGTTCCTTCTTGTCATCCTGCTTGTCAAGCCCGTAGGCAAGAGCGGCGGCGGTAGGTTCGTTGACCACACGGAGAACGTTGAGACCAGCGATGGTTCCAGCGTCCTTTGTGGCGGCACGCTGAGCATCGTTGAAGTAGGCGGGGACAGTGACGACAGCGTTCTTGACAGTCTCGCCAAGGTAGCTCTCAGCAACCTCCTTCATCTTGCCCAAGACCATAGCGGAGACTTCCTCGGGGGTGAAGGTCTTCTCCTCGCCTTGAACCTCGACCTGGACGCGGGGCTGGCCACTCTGCAGAGGGCGTTAGCAGGTACATGATGTGAAAGCAAAGCAAGTCGCGTACCTTGGAGACGACCTTGAAGGGAAAGTGCTTGATGTCATTCTGGACCTCCTTCTCGTTGAACTTGCGACCGATGAGACGTTTCTGCCACTTGTCAGCTTCTACCCCGCTTGCAGGCAGAGATTGTACTCACGATATCGAAGATGGTTCGGTGGGGATTGCTCGCGTACTGGTTCTTTGCGGCATCACCAACGAGGCGCTCCTCGTCGGTAAAGGCCACCCAGGAAGGCGTGATACGGTTTCCTGTGGCCCAGCAGTCAGCTTCGTCCTGTGGTGCTCGAGGCGGGATGTGTGCTTACCCTGGTCGTTGACCATGATCTCGACCTTGCCGTTCTTCATGATACCAACACAAGAGTAGGTGGTGCCCAGATCGATACCAATGACAGGTCCAGAAACGCCGGTTGAGTCGTCGTCCTTGACGGGGACCTGGTCCTCAGCGCGGGCTGTCCGCGCCATCATCAGACCGCCCACGAGGACGAGGAGAAGGTAGAAGGCGATGCTCCATGTCGAGCGCCGGTCGGCGCCCCGCGATCGCCGCGCCATTGTGGTGCTGTGTGTGGGCGAAGAACAATTGAAAAGGTTCCTGCTCAAGAAGAGCGCTCGCGTGGTGTGGTTGGAGCAAGCAGAGGCTCCGGGTATCTCAAGAAAGAAAAGGGAAGGAGAGACAATGGGCGGTGAAGTGAGGTGGGAGTGGAGTGGAGGTCGGAGACAGAGCAGAGCCAGTCGTCGCGGCGTTATAAGGCGTTGGCGCTGCACTTTTAGTAGAGGACATGTATGTGTAGCAGCACAGAGCCCGGGAAGCTGCTCACCGCCTTCTGGATACGGGCAAGCGCGGGCAGAGAGAAGGTGCCACCTTGCCTGTTCGCGAGGCCCGAGAGCGCTCATCAGCCTCCATTTTACCTATTTTCATGCACTGCTTCAGGACACGTGTAGCGAGGCCGGCTACTAGAATCTTCCGCGCCTGGACAAGCAGTCTGCAGCCGCTCGGCCATGAGCTGCTCGGGGACGCAGCAATCCCGCGCCTGCGCCTTGCGGCACTCTACTGTACTCTCACCTTAGCATCCAGGAAAGCTGCGTACATGCCGGCCTCTGACTGCCCCTCAGTCTCTCTCTTCTGCCATTACCATTCCCCCACTGTTATCGACTATCGCCGCAGCCGTCGTCGCCAAGCGCCCCGCCACAGACGCTCCGATCGCTGAAACCGTGTCCTTTTGACGGCGGCGCCAGGCGGTCAAGGCGTCGCCTTAGTCATCTCCCCTTCACTCTCCAGCCAATAGCCCTCGTGTTAATCTGCAACGTTGCCGCAACTTTTTGCCGCCGTTAACAGCTGTCTGTCCGCATGGACCGAACCGATGACTCTACCACGAGGCAGCAACAGAGTAGTCATCGGATGCTCGTGTGCGTGCTGCCGCATGGGTTCGAGGTAATCTAGACACGTAGTTATTCCGGTTCGACGTTGAGTCACAATCAAGACGATCTGGCTTTCTTCTTCATAGTTCCAGACGAGCGATGGTAGAACAGGAGTATACACAGTACGCTTGATACTTTATCCGAATCTGTTGTGGCCTGTCCGTAGCGCTAGACACACTGCTACCACACCCAAACTCTGTCCACCCAGTGCATGCATATTGCTGTTTTGAACAGGTACCAAGCTTCGTAGCGCCTCTATCCCAGACCTTGTCGCATCATTTCCGTCCTTCTCTTGCTCGAAGCAGAAGATTGCTGAAGCCATCGATCGCAGCACTAAATATTGGCATTCATGAGAAGCCAATGACGCCGACTTCAGGCCTCGCCAGGAAACCACCAAGGCCGCAGAGCTCCGATATGCTGCACATTCTTCGACTATGATGGCATGCACAAAAGACACCAATATCGCATTGCCTAAGATACGGCTTTGCATAATAGCTATTCGCACAATTTCGAGTGGGGGATACGATCTTCACGCGACGATGGTGTCGCTTAACGTAACAAATATTTGTAGCGATCGAACCTACCAACACTTGCGAATGGAACTGCCAGGAATGCTGTAGAGGACAGAGGATAGATCCCAAGTGCTTCATTCCTTCATTACAGATTCAGCATTGCGACCACATGCTGCATTTGGTATACTCTTCGACTGTCGATTACGGCACTAAAGGCTTGGACGGCGAGCATCGGCGAAGGTTGATAGTTGTGCTGTCATCAAGGCCATAAGACACGGCCTGAGATGACGATCCAGGTGTTGGGAAGCATGCTAAAACATAAGTGATGTTCATCAAGGTATTCATCAGCATGATACACGGGGATGAGGAACAGCAATGCTCGGGCCGAACGTGGAGGAAGTTTGTGGACCCGATACACAGCATGCGAACATGCTCTGATTAGCCGATGCTTTCGTGTGCTATCATGTAAATCTGCTCATACGTCCTCTGCATTCGGCATCAAGTTCGGATTTACCGGTGAAGAGTTCAACAGCTTTACCTGAACCTTGCTGACAGAGTTGCGGCGAAGGTTCGGAGGAGATGCAATGCCGACACCACCGACTGCTTTTCACGGCCAAGTGGGCTGCTTAGAAACCCAGCACAGCCACTCATTGGACACCAGGACTGCTTGATATGCATTATTGTGTCATTATGTAGCTGATGGATGATGGTAGGGCAGCACGCAAGATTGCACACTAACATTTTGAGTATGCTTACAGCAGCAGATCCCGCATTACATGGTTCCGCATCGGGAGGTACACCCCCAGGAGCTTGCGCTTACCTTTTGTACACGAAGAACACGTCCAGTAGAGCCCACAGAAAGAATCAACGCCTTAGAAATCAAGCCAGGCACGGTGGCGTGCTTTCCTCTTCGGGGTGGCGGGGCAGTTCTGATTGCCCCGCGGCCAGGGTTCACTTGTCAATGGTTCCGACAGGACGTCACTAACCGTAGCCCTGTCCGAAGAGTGGGATAAGTATAAATCTTGCGCGCGTTCCCCAGCGTCTCCCACTCATCACTGCACAGTCCTTTAAGCCTTATACCCGAGTCTTTTTCAGCTCTTTGTGAGTTTCTGCAATATCAAATTGTTCAAAAACATGACGAATACACAACACGCGCACCATGGGCTTGCGAAGACCGTCGAGGGAGAGGACCACCTCGTAAACAGGCCTGCACCTGGTGTACGTTTCAAGTAGCTTTTATCGTGGAATCTCAGCTGACACGCATAGATCTCCTACTTCACACCGCTTCAAAACCCTCGCGCAGGAACGGCCCTGGGCATGAAGGATGGCAGCGAAAAAATCCCTAAGATCTTCAAGCCGCTCAAGATCCGCGGTCTTCAGCTTCAGAACCGCATCTTTGTACGTCTTGTTGGGACCAGGACAGAACGTGACTATCTCTGACACTCTCAGGTCTCTCCTCTCTGCCAATACTCCGCCGATAACGGACACATGACAGACTGGCATCTCACCCATATCGGGGGCATTGTTCAACGTGGGCCCGGTCTTACATTTATTGAAGCTTCCGCCGTTGTTCCCGAAGGTCGCATAACTCCTCAGGACGTCGGTATTTGGCAAGATTCCCAGATCGAGCCGATGCGTCGCGTTGTTGAGTTCGCCCACTCTCAGAACCAGCGGATCGCCATCCAGCTCGCACACGCGGGCCGAAAAGCTAGCACCGTTGCACCATGGCTCAGCATGGGCGACATCGCCACAGAGTCAATGGGTGGCTGGCCTAGTAACGTGTATGGACCTAGTCCCATCGCGTTCAACGACAAGCACGCGCAGCCCAAGGAAATGACCAGGCAGGACATCGAGAGCTTCAAGGCTGCTTTCAAGGCCGCTATTGGACGTTCGCTGAAGGCCGGATTTGATGCCATTGAGATCCACAATGCTCACGGCTATCTCCTGCACTCTTTCCTTTCGCCTGCATCCAACCACCGCACCGACGAGTACGGCGGCTCCTTCGAGAACCGCATCCGACTCACAATCGAGGTCGTGGAGCTTGCCCGAGCCGCTATCCCAGATACCATGCCTCTCTTCCTCCGAATCAGCGCCGATGACTGGCTGCAAGAGGCCGGAATTGAGGGCTGGACCATCGATCAAACCGTCCGCCTCGCCGAGATTCTGGCCACCAAGGGTGTCGATGTGATAGACGTCTCCTCGGCTGGTCTCCACGAGAAGCAGAAGATCAAGGGCGGCCCAGGATACCAGGAGCCGTTCGCCAAGGCAATCAAGGACAAAGTTGGCGACAAGTTGCTCGTATCCACCGTTGGATCGATCACGAATGGCGAGCAGGCAAATGGATACCTCGAGAAGGACAATCTGGATGTTGTCTTCGCTGGACGAATGTTCCAGAAGAACCCCGGACTTGTCTGGGCATGGGCAGATGACCTCGGCGTGGAGGGCAGATGGGCCAACCAGATTCGATGGGGTTTTGGAGGACGAGGATCTAAGGGTGGACCGAAGACGAAGACGAGCAACGAAGCTGAGTTCCAAGACTACAAGAAGCAGTCTTCCCTTTAAACCTGATTTGAGCACAGGTGTAGAGACCGAGAAGTACGGGTTCAGCGTTGGCAGCATGTTAGTATAGAGTTTCACGAGCATTTGTTGGAGTTCTTGCTTGAGATTGAATGAAATATTGGTTGACAACGGGAATTGGACTCCCGGTAACGGACCATGCTAGCATAGACGATACATGACTACACTTCAAGCTCATAAGCGTAGAATAGAGTGAGTCGATACAAGATCAGGTGTGTGCCAAATCTTTCAGTCTTTTGTGTCGGTCACTGTGATGGGGGGCATGGCTTAGTCTACGTAACAGAACACAAAACACAAGAGGAAAGTCGAAAGTCGAAAGTCGAAAGTCGACTTTCCAGCGCGGATTGATAGTCCGAAATTATGCAGCTTCCCTTTGATGTAACCCTAGATCGGAATAGAATGATTATCGCACTCCACCGTCTCTTCACAAGATCCCTCCTCCGGTCCTGCCTCCACGTTCTCAATACTCTTCTCCGGCATTGGCGTCAACACCGGGCTTCCTGGCGCAGTGTTCGCAGGGGTCTGCCCTACGCTCTTCGGCGTCTTTAACCCATACGCAGTATTTAGCGTCTTCCGCATCTCGTGCTCTTGCTCGCACGACGCCATAACAAACCCTGCTCCAGCCAATACGCAAAATATCATCCAAACACACTTCAAGCTTTCGGTGAATGTGTGAACAATCTCAGCCTGCACATCTGGTTCAAACCTCTTCACGAAGTTGGCTGTGGCGCGCTGGTACGCTTGCCCCTTTCCAAGCTGCTCCCGTGCGGAGGTGGACGAAATGCTGGACAGCAACGACGTGAAGCGGATGTTGAAAGCTGCACCGGGGACTGCTACGCCGAACAAGGACCCTGTACCGCGTAGGAATGCCCAAGAGCCGGACGACTGGCCCGTAGTGGTATCTGGGAGCTTGACTTGGACTGCGGGAAGCATGCTTGAGATGACGATACCACACCCGGCGGCAACAACAAGTTGGAACATGAGCCATGCTCCTACTGAGCTATGTTTGGCGAGCATAACGCAGAGCCCGAGCCCCAGTGCCATGCAGCCGAACCCTATGATATGGATGGGCTTGTAACGTCCCCAGCGGGAGAGTAAGGGACCACCCGCGGCAGCGAGGGCGACGATGACGATCGTTGTGGGGAGGACTTCGAGACCGGACTTCGTGGGTGTGGAGCCCTTGACGGCTTGGAAGAAGGGTGGGAGATAGAACTGGAAGCCATATGTTATGAAGCCATGGATTGTGGTCAGCGCGAAGGCGATGTTCGTGGTGCGGTTCGAGAAGACCTCCTTTGGCATAACGGGGTGGGTGCAGTATTTGGAGCGCTGGTAGAAGGCAAAGCCGACGAAGCATGCGACACTGATGAGAATCGGTATGACAATGGCAGGATGGTCCCAAGGATGAGAGGCACCGCCAGTGCTGAGGGAGACGAGCAGCAAGATGACAGCTGCTGTGAGGGCTACGGTTCCGAACATATCGACCTTGCTGATCTCGTCCTTGACGTTGACGTTCTTGATCTTGATGCCACCGCCGACGTGTAGCCAATAGTAAATGATGAGCATGGAGACGACGCATACCGGGATGTTGATAAGGAAGCACCAGCGCCATCCGTGCTCGGCGAAGACACCTCCCAGAAGCGGTCCCAAAGTCGTGCCTATGGCAAAAACGGCGTGTTTGATGGCCAGGTAAGGACCCCTACGCCGGAGCGGGACTATGTCGCAAAGTATCATCTCAGCGAAGAGATCGATGCCGCCAGTGCCTAGACCTTGCACAATGCGACCGAATATCAATACTCCGCCTGAGTTCGCGCCGCCGCATATGCCGCTGCCTATAGCAAACACACCTACTGCCACCATCATGGGATATTTGCGACCCCACATGTCCCCGAGTTGGCCGTAAAGAGGCTGCAGAATCGTGCTAGCAAGTAGAAATGCTGTAGCGACCCATGAGAATGAGGTGCTGAGGTTGAGAGCATCCGATATCGTTGGGAGCGCGGTGTTGGTCACGGTCCCTTCCAGCGCGGAGAGCAGGAGCGGGACACAGATGGCGATGAAGGAGCGCCAGAACCCGTCTTCGCGTCGCCATTTTTGGCTGGGTGCCTGTGAGGGATAGGAGGGTAAAGTTGGACGACTTAGGCTTGCTTGTGCGTCGCGCGTTGCAGGTAGAGACCTTTCTGTTTTCTCAGTGACTCGCTCCCAACTCTGTGTCGAAGCTAAAGACATTGTTGAGTAAGAAAATTGCACACTGGATGCAATAGAAGCTTGGTCGCAGTCCATTATGTCCGAGTGGTTGGGGACTCCGTGTGCAATGAGCAAAGCTGGGGCAGGTGTGTCCACTGTGAAAGGACGTGCAAAGCACACTTCAAGGATTGCGGGAGGGAAAGTTACTGCAGCTGCTTATACAGATATCCTGAGAAAAAAAAAATCGATAACGAACTATGGTCAATATGGATCGGTGTGGTACCGGTACCAGCGTTGCGTACCGCACATTGGATTCCATGGGTGCCCAACCTTGGGTACGGTCCCGTAAATCGGGGGGTAGATCCCAAGATACGGACCGCGTGTCGATTCTCTTAGTCTCCATTGCTTGAGGAGAGGCGGAGGTTGCGCAGGTGGGCAAACTTGGCGTCACAGGGTATTAACAGTCAGCATGAGGGTGTGATGTTGGCCGACCAACAAAGCTGATAGAATAGAGCAGGAACGTCAGCATTGTGGGGGGTTCGAATACTGTGGGATAGGCTGTCAGCGAGCTTGCGAGATAACGATGGGTTTAAGTGCTGCTGGGGATTCTGCGCCCCTCTGCGCCGTGGTTCCAGAGCAAAGGTGCCACTCAAATTTGTTGAGAGCGGGGCAACGGTGACAATTAACCAGGAAGCGAAACAGTAACAGAAACGTATCTTCTCGTCTGCAAAGAAGATTCCAAAACTGCAGCTCGCTGGGAGAGTTGCCCGATTCACGCCTCAAATGAGTAGATCAGCAGTGTTGACAAAACGTGAAACCCCAAAGTGGCCGGTCACCGGTCAATTGTAGCGTCTAAGAGTCGAGTAGAAACATTATCACTTCAACGGTCTCATAGATGCGTCTCCAGTTGCAGTCTGTTGACCTTGCAGAGAAAGCGGGAGCGAGGCCCACGCGTAGAGGAGACATTTCATCAGCCCTAGCAAGAGTAAAGCTGGAGGAGATGGACAATAAATCAGTTGGGAAACGCGTGCTATCTGCACAACCTTTTCTATAGGCGTGCGCGGAGCACTGTACACGATAGCATGGAGATAGGATACGAGGAATGAATGTGAATGCTAGAATGGGATGTGAGTGACCTGCACATGGCTAGCCGTTCGAAGCCTAGCTCAGGCACGTGGTCGTTGCGTCATTTCTCCCCCACATTGACCACGACTGAACTCACGACACGGCGTCCAGTGTAATCGCTCCTGTGTTGGTGTCTTTGGTCAGAACATCCCTTCTTCCAATTTCTCGTGCCTGAATTGTCCATGTAGTTTCGCACTCTCGCTGCACAATAGAGACACGTTCTATCCCGCGATGTAGTGCTGCCGAAGCCCATTCGCTTACCGCGGCTTTCGGTACTTGCCACAAGACAAAGGGCCTCACGTGTACCTGCTAGACGAAAACATCCAACAACAAGGTCCACTCAAGCCTAGAGCCTCGGTCCAAAGCTCATACCTGTCTCTTTTGACTGGATTGTGGCTGTTCGGCAACATGGAGGCCACATGCAAAGAAGCTAACCATCTCCACACTTCATCGCATGTTGGTTAGCCCGAACGACCCACTGCGGACTTGTGGGGGGACGCGTTATGACAAAACGTATTAATACAGAGCAGTGCCGGTACGTTCTGGAAAGTACCTAGAAGCACGCCACGTCGAAGTCGAAATCGCAATGCCTCCCGCCGCAATTACCACGAGCGCCCCGCCTCCCACGAACGGGAAGGCTGCTGCAGTCAAATCGTCTGCGGAACCCATCATAATCCCCTCGGGACGGCTCAATGGGCCGAGCGACGTTGTGCCCGCCTGGGTCAAGCCTGACCTCACTCGCCTCCTCCGCGTCGAACACCTAGAAGGCGACTTCGCAGCACGTTCCGTCTCTCTCGTGGACCTGCCCGCCGGTGCCACTTTTGCGCGCATATCGAACCCGACCCCTGCGAAGTGCGCATACACCTCGGTCCAAGCATCGCGAGATCTACACATTGAGTTGAATTGCGATCTGGTATACATAAACCACTCTTGTCGACCTACGCTGGTTTTCGACATGCAGAGATGGGAGGTTCGCGTCAACCCAGATCTAAAAGAAGGTTTGAAGGCGGGCGACGAGCTCACCTTCTTTTACCCGAGTACGGAGTTTGATATGTCGCAGCCATTTGACTGCCGCTGCAAGGAAAAGAATTGCCGGGGAACTATTTCGGGAGCAAAGGATATGTCGCTAGAGGTCTTGCGCCAGTACTGGCTGAACCCACATATCGAGGAGTTACTGCAAGAGAGGATAGCATAACGAACAATTAGACACCTGACCAGTTGATGCTGGAGACGACATTGAGAGACGACGTTGGAATCCTTTTAACACGAGTTGCCATAACTACTCCCTATGAAGATGAAACGGCTAATTCTAAGAGATGCACACAAAGACCCGCTTAATGACGCCCATCTCAAACCCATTCGTCTCCGTTAGCATGTTCCTAAACGATGTCTTGAGCCCACTTTGCTCCTAACTAAGTACCGTATACTAAGTCTGTATGTATGAGTTGTGTTCAGTCTTCAGAACAGCTTCAGATACCTTGTTGCACAGGGTTGAACTCATCCCTGATCTTTCAGCAGCCATACTTGTTCGATCTAGAGCAGAGCTCGGGGCACAGCCTGCAAACACAGTGAAGGCATGACGGTCCGCCATAGTCCCAGCATCCCCAAATCTCAGTCTAGTGTCGCAACAGGAAACGCGTCATGCGAGGAACTTTCATGATAGCCAACCGTTGCAACAAGGGTATGCACGTGGTATCCCAGTGTCGCCTCTCGTTGCTGTGTGGCTTATGCACCTCCTTTCGGAGAGCCTCATGAACGCCATTGCAAACATTGTATATACGCTACATGGAAAACCTTCAGCTATGGATTCTCTCTTTTCATTACTATGCTCAGGTTGGTGCAATACATGCTTCTCCTGTGTTTTTACACGCACTATCATCATTGAAGAACTCCGCACTGCGAACCACAGAGGGTTAGCATACTACAACATCCCCATAGCCCCGGTTCCTGGCGTGCGAGAGACCAGTGTCTCCCATCATTCTGAAACAGGTACACAGCGTCAACACAATTCCATTGTTCCCAGACCGGAGTGTGTCACTGAAAATTCTGACTGGGACAAACTGCATCACATAATTGTGATCCTCTTGCCAGGTCTGTCTCTCGTAGCATTGATGCGAGTGATGTAAATAGACTACCATTCCCGCGCCATGTGAGTCCGCATTCTTCGAGCTAGTCATCTCATACGTAGCTAACATTAGATCTAGAAAGGACGAATAGGAAAAAAGTTCAAAGAGTGGTACAACAAAGACATGCTCCCGGCTAAAAAGCGCATGAAAAACGATCGGGCTCCAGAAGATGGACAGGAAGTTGACGAGCTGAACGATGATGGTATCTCAGAAGGCGCGGTCGTGGAAGTTGAACGTGGACTTCCCACACCTGTTTCGACCCCTGGGCATGATCATGACAAGTCACTGAGCCTGAGTGCCCCCGAGGCTAGAAAGGAGGGACAGGACGAACGTGGCCAGGTGCACATCATCGATATACAGTCCTCCGACTTGACCACACCTCACCAGCAAAGATTCTACGGATTACTTGCTGACCTTTAGGACAAATACTTCGATGCTGAACTTGGAGCCACGGCCAAGATTACCGTTGGCAAAGCAGTGCGCAACATGGCAGAATTTTTGGTCGATTGAGCAGGGCAGTAGTCATCATTTCCCGTCCCAGCATTGGCACAGCCACCAGCACCCCAGAACTTGATGAACTCAACCTTCCCGATAATAACACTGTTCGAGTTGAAGAGGCTGTACAGGACATGGTCGCCATCGGTGGGCTGGCCAGCTGCCGTGAAGGGATTATTGATGTCGCCTTCGTAGTTGCCTGGAATTGGTCAGCATCTGTATGCGAAAGATGGACGGCTACCAGTAAGAGGTGTGGTGTGAGCTGACCCATAGAGAGAAGGTCGGAGCCGCCGTAGTTGAAGCCATAGGTGCAGTTGATGAGAACAGTGTCTGTGGTAGCGTCGGTTGAGGTGGGAGCTGCGAGGACCGCGGCCGAGTGGGCGAGCATCGAGAGTGGAAACTTCATGGTGGTTGGGATACAAGTGTATTTGATTTTGAGGATAAATGTGGATGAGGTAAAGGATAGGTTGGGGGTGAGTACCGACTAAGGTGGTTTTTTTGTGCTCTATTATACTTGAGCGTGTCTAACTCTTCAGCCTTTGACTGTGAAGCCGACGCCAGAGTGATGTTGCAGCCTTCTGCGTCGGTCGGAGATTAATGCATTATGATAAATCAAACAGCCCCCTACACCTTCCGACACTCAGCTGGACCCGACAGCAGACCTGTCAAGAACAGACAAGATGCACATGTAGCAAGCATATCGTTTCCCATATACGTCTCATCTTTACCAATCATAAAGTGTGAACAGCTTTCTCTAGCATCAAAGGTTGGCTGTGTTCGTATGTTCTGGGCACAGATCGGCTGGAGTCATACCTCGAAGGTTGAGACAAGGGGCCTTATTCGCAAGCATGACGAGGAATTTCTTTTGGGTCCCGAAATAATCCTAATCTGTCCAGTTGATCCAATGCTGGGGCTAGAAGTTGGCCTGTAGCCCAGCCTGGGGGTAGATTGGTTTGATAGCAATAGCAGACACTCTATCTTGCAGTCGCAGTTCCCACGAGACTGAGCTATGTCCTCCCTCATGAAGCGTTAAATCCTTGCACGTACAGCCTATGGTGTGATAGAAGAAGCAAACGCAGCTCTCAGATGTCCTTACTGGAAATGTGCCCAACACCTACAACGAGAACTTCTATCCGCAATTTACGCTACAATGCTCATCGCCACCTTCCCATAAGCTTGGGCGCCGAGCACGCTCAACCCCAACGTGCATCATCAACCGCTTTTTTCAGGTAACTTTCACACAATGTATCGTGATCCCGTTGCACGGTTTACATACTAAGATGTGGCTGGCCGCGGTGTTAGTATGGTTGTACAGACTATGGGTGTTCAGCTACGTCTTAAGCACTCATGCATACACCCTACAGCAGCATTATATATCACCTGCGGCCCGCTTATTCATGACATAGTGGCTGGCTATATGGTGTAGAGACTTGGTGGTGATCAACGAATTAATATAGGAGGCCACTTTGGTCAGTGGAGGTCGCATTACGGGTACAAGGGTTGCAGGTCTGCCATGACATTTTCAGATAGATAGGCCTGCTTTACCAAATTCGGTGTGTCATTATCTCCCGCACGTTATTTTCTTCTCCTAAGTTTACCGCTCATACACGAACCCATCCCTCAGCTGCTTCTCCACCGCCCACTTCGTCGCAGCATCCAGATCCTCCTTCGGCAACCCCAACCGCTCATTCGCCAGCTCGTGTCTCGACTCGAAATTCCCATCACCATTCTGATGAAAGAATCTTGTGTACATGGCCCGCACCCACCCCATATAGTTGCCTTTGTACATGTCCTGCAGCGCCGTTTTCACGCGCTCCTCCACAGGCTCAGACGTAATTTCCCACTCCTCGTCCGAGTCACCTAGCACTCTGTGCACCGAGTCGAGCATATCGCGCTGGCTGACCAGGAAACTGGAGACGTAGAATGCGTTGTCCTTCCAGTCCTCGAGAGCGGGCTTGTCGTTGTCTTTGGTGATGGGCAAATTGAGGAGGGCGGAGACAGCGCGGCCGCACTGCGTGAGCGTACTGGTATTGATCTTCTGCGTGCCGTCGTCGAAAAGGATCGCTTTCTTGGCAGCGACGTCGATGCCATAACAGTCCAGGCCTGCGCCGAGGGACCACTCGTACCAGAAGCTGCACGCGAGGTTGATGAAACTGCCACCTGCTGCCTTGACGTCTTCGATGGCCTTCTTGGCGACGGGGCCGTATACGTTTTCTTCCATGAACTTGACGTTGTTGATGTCTGGAAGGTGTGAGTAGTCGAGCGTGTGTAAAGTGTATGAGCTTCTGTGGAAATATCTTACCCATTCCATAGGCGTTAGGCATGATCCAGTGAATGCCAGCCTTCACAGCAGCTTTGCAGATAGTAGGGTGAGTCTCAGGTGCTGCGGACGTGCTCAAGCTGATGATGAGGAAGTCGTGGCCGCACAGTGCCTCAATGATGGACTCCTCCTTGGAGTAGTCTACCTGAGCAACTTTGACGCCAGAGGGAAATTTGGCCTTACTGCCTTGACGCGAGATAGCGGTGATCTCATGACGGGCATTTTTGAGCAACTCAGCGACAATATGAGAGCCTATGTGCCCTGTAGCCTGGTTGAAGTCAGTTTCTGTCCTACTTGAGCCGAAGTGAGAGGTCAAGGCAAGCTGAAGTGCGTACGTACACCGACTATGGCGACCTTGTTGATGCGATTGTTTACCATGTTGGAGTGGTATATTTCTAGTATGCGCAAAAAGGTATGTTATGTTGAGAAGATGAGACGAGCTGGTGTGATGAGGAGCTTGTTTGATCCTGGAGAGCTTTCTCTTTATACCTACCAGTCGTGGCTATGCTCCGAGGACAGTTCATGGTTGTACCGCTGAATACAGTTGTTAGGGCAGCAGTAGGGCAGACGCTAGACCCAAGCTCGTATTGCAACCATGCAACAGCGACATTTGCCCGCAGGCGACGGAGTGACCCTAATCCCGAGGACCCTGATGTACTTTGATCGAACGCAGGTCAGGGAGGGGACACGGACTTTGGCTCCCCAAAGCGCAGCGCTAGTCGTGTTAGGATTAGGAGAAGGAGCAGGGCGGAGGAAGTCCAGGCGTGGATTGGTTGCGTTGGTGGAGGATGGTGGAATTACGGTAGTGCGATATCTTAAGTCCGCCCCAAGACGAGAGGCTACCGGCGTTGATGTGGCTCTTCCACAGGTACCAACTCCCGCAGCCTCGCCGACTCTGTCAGCAAGGCTCTACGTGGTCAATTGAGCTGAATTTCGTGTGTTTCTCGCGAGCTCTCGCGTGATTCTCGTGGAGCTTGTCACTCGAACATGATCACCCCGATCGAGCCACAATCTTTATTTGCGCACGGTTACATACTTGTCCGCGCCAGCGACTGCGCCGTTGTCAAACTCAATGGAAGACCTTAAGCCCTGTGTGGGCGACGCTCTTAACTACGATGAGGAACGCAACTCATCGGACTATCCGTGTCAATGCCCTTGCTTGACAATACGTAAGAGATGTGCGTAAAGCTCGAACGAGTTCGAAAATCAAGCACTATTGTCACTACAAGTGCATATATGACCGGCAAATTATCGCTTTCAGGCGGTTGGCTAACTCAATAATTGTACTCCAAGCCTGGATTTATCTAGTACCCACCAACCACATCTGCCAATTCCGTCTTCGGGACCAAGTACGGCTTCACCTGCTTCCTCACCTCCGTCCTCTGCTCAAAAGCATACGCAAAACCGATCAAACTCGCCTCGCTCCAAAGTTTTCCTGAGAAACTGATTCCAAAGGGAAGGTTTGGCGCAATCGCAACTAGGTTGCCACGGCTGTTATACTCTACCGTCGTGTTCTTAGGGTACGATCCAAGCGGGACCGTGACGATGGGTGCGCCGATGATGGCTGAGATACCTGACGAGACACTTGATGGCGTGACAACAGCGTCCAACGAGTGGTTTCTGAGAGCACCGAGGATGCCGCCTACACCGCCGAGATACTGGTTGTACTGGTATGTAGCCCACGCCTCAGCCGAACCATACGTGACATTAAGTGTGAGTGACTCATCCCATGTTGCTGTGTCGCGGCTAGGGTACTCTTCAGCGCCGAAAGATTGCGTGAAATTCTTTACGTCGGCCAGAGACTTGACGCCCGTAGGGTCGTAGGTCAATTGCTTGAGATAGCTCGCGAGGTTCGCAACGAAATCAGAGTCGAGCACAACAGTTTCAGCATTGCTCCGTACCCACTCCGCATAAGCAGTGTAGTTCGTGTTGTCGACGATGGTGGCTCCGGCCTCTCTAAGGATGTCAAGCGCAGCTTCGAAAGCTTCGGCAACGGGTGCAGGTTGGGGCCCAATGTAATTACGCGGAACACCAATGCGTTTTCCTTTGAGAGCACCAATTGTGCACGCTGCAAGATAGTCAGGGAGCTTGCCCTTGTGCGGAATCGCGGATGTGTAATTATCGGCAGCGTCAGGACCAGCGATCGCTTGCAGTAGGATCGCAGCATCCTTCACAGTGCGTGCCATAGGACCGACGGTGTCCTGATGTTCTGAAATTGGGATAACGAGAGCGCGAGAGGTCAATCCGACAGTCGGCTTGATGCCAACGAGATTGTTCACGTCGCTTGGGGAGATGATGGATCCGTCGGTCTCAGATCCTAGACTTGCGACTGCCAGGCCTAAGCTGCTCGCAACACCTGAGCCTGAAGAGGACCCGGATGGGTCCTGCTTAGGGTAGTATGCACCATAAGTCTGGCCGCCGTATGCAGACCATCCGTTCGAGCTGTTGGATGATCGGAAGTTGGCCCACTGGGAGAGGTTGGACTTTCCGAGGATGATGGCCCCGGCTTTGCGGAGCTTCGCTGCTACAGTAGAATCTCGGGGTAATTTGGCGCCGACAAGAGCGTAGGAGCCAGCAGTGGTGTTCATCAAGTCGTCCGTTCCGATGTTGCCTTTGATCAGGATAGGGAGACCATGGAGAGGTCTGCGCAAGTGTTAGCGATGCACAAGGTAACATATGGCTACAACAGTTTACCCTCTGCATTTGCCAGTTTTTCTCTCAGCATCGAGAGCCTTGGCGATCTTCAGAGCATCTGGGTTCAACTCTGTGACCATGTGTAACGTAGAGTTGACTTCCAGGATTCGAGCGGTGTATGCCTAGGTGAAATTAGCGTAGGTTTTCACATCGCAAAACTTTCCTTTGACTTACCTGAACAAGGTCTACGCTCGTAAACTCCCCTTTTTCAAGCCCCGCGGTCAATTCACTCGCCGTAGCATCAAGCAGCTTTGGGAACTTATGCCCGCCGGACGGCACCGCAGATGTGAGCGGCGCGACAACGGTGGTGGCCAGAAAGGCCTTCCACAAGTACGCGAGTAGGACCATCGTTACGGTAGTAGTGACAATGGACCACTTGTTGGTACGGTAGGCCATCCTGCCAGTCTTGGGAGCATGTCTGGCTTTATACGTGCTTGATGTCATTGCTCCCGGATCGACTAGGATAGTCTACCAGGATAATGACAGTCGATCAATTCGCAACAAGCGTCCAGACACGATAAGAGACCAAGGGTCTGGTGCTGCCAGGTACGAAGGTCAAATACTCGCTTCAACGGTCTGGCAGTGGTACAAGCCGTTGCGCTGTACCAGCCATGCTGAAACAGTAACACCAGGCTTCCTTACTCGTAGTAGAAGGCAGACATGACGGTGTTAGACAAGTTGGCACATTACACGTGGGCTCATTTCGCGATGTGAATGATGATGTTTGCGAGGTTGGACCTGCATGCGGAGAAGTCGATAGACGACATCAGTCTAGCGGAATTAGGAAGGTGCAAACTCAAGGCGAGAGATCTGGGGCGGGACAGTCTGTCGGTTCGACGCGTTGCTCTCCGCGGGGCACGGGACAGCGGCCGCTAGCATCGAGTGCATATCGCAATGCGGGAACTCGATGGCTGGCTGGGACGGGGTTTTTGGAGGAATTATTGACCTTCCTCTTTGGGCGATCTGATGGCATGGGATTAGGGTAAGACGCAAGGTCAACATCTAGATATGCTCTGGGTCGCGCTCGTAAAGTTCGTTGCCGTTGCCGTTGCCGGCCAGATACTGTGCTCTATGTGGATAGTTGAGGCGACTTCTACAGGCGATAGGGACGTTCGGCAGTTATTCTGCCCATTGCAGTGCCTAATCGAAGTAGCCTGGGAAGAGCCATTGCAGCTTCTTCTCCGCCGGCCCGCGGGCGTGCTTGTGTGTCATGGCGCCGGCAAACCTCATCTGGCCCTCAAGATGCTTGGCGAGCACCAGCTCGCTGTGCTCCTCCTTGCTCAACTCGTCGAGGACGGCGCCGACAAAGCGTCGGGCGTTCTCGGCATTGGCCTTCATGTGTGCCATAACCATCTCCACGTTGACGTCCTCGTCCGGGCCTCCTCTCCAGCAGTCGTAGTCTGTGGCCATGCAGATCATCTGGTAGGCAATCTCGGCCTCGCGCGCCAGCTTCGCCTCGGGCAGCGCCGACATGTTGATGACGGATCCGCCCCAAGAGCGGTACAGGTTCGACTCGGCGCGGGTAGAGAACTGCGGGCCCTCCATGCAGATGAGCAGACCCGTGTCGTGCAGACGGACGCCCTCGCCCTCGAGCGAGTGCCCGCAGCGACGCACAATCTTGGCCAGGCTCGTGTCGAAGGGGTCGCCGAAGCCGACGTGGCCCACCATGCCGCCCTCGAAGAAGGTAAAGGGCCGGATGCCCTTGGTGCGGTCGATGATCTGGTCGGGCACGACGAAGTCGCGCGGGTGCACCTCCTCCTGCAGCGAGCCGACGGCCGAGAAGGCGACAATGGTGCGCACGCCGATGCTCCTCAGGGCGGCGATGTTGGCGCGGTTCTTGACCTCATGCGGGGCGAGCTCGTGGTGCAGGCCGTGGCGCGAGAGGAAGGCGATGGGAATGGGCTTGCCCGTCGAGGGCGAGGGGTGGTGCAGGATGGAGATGGGCGACGACGGCTGGCCCCACGGCGTGTCAATCTTCAGCGACGCGGCAAGGGTGAAGCCGGGGAGCGACTGGATGCCCGTGCCGCCAATGACGGCAATGTGGACGGGCTCTGTAGGCGGTCAGGACGCGTCTGGGGCGCGGGGAGCGGGGAGCGGAGGCTGCGCACCGTCATACGTGGAGGCGACGCCAGCCATTCTGCGGTACGGAATGCTGATGAACCGTTTCGGAGAGCGTGATACACGACGAGAGGAACGGCCGAGTGCAGCGCGGGGCAGCATTCACCCTCTTCGCTGCTTGCCCGTAGCCAAAATTTTGGGCGCGTAGCGGGGCACCCTGCGAGACCCTGGATGACGCCATGCCTCTCGGCCAATCACAGCAAAGGCACGCAGCATGCAGCCACGACGCCATCACCACCACAGCCCTGCAATGCAGAACACTGCGTGGATTGAGCCCTTTTGCATCGAGGTCTATGCCCTCTGAGAGCCCACGCCAGGGCGGGAAAGCATACGTTGCTTGTTTCACGTCGATCAAGCGTTCAGGATGGCAACGCCACAAGGAGCAGGAAGGTGTGAGCGCTGAAGATCGACCCGAAGATGGGCAGCGTAGCAGCCGAGAAAACTAAACGATGTTGGATGGCTGCTTTCTGCTGGGCCATGTATACCTATGGATTTATCTGAACATGGTCGACTGTGCTCAACATTTCACGCACGTCAGCCTCCGGGTAGATGAGTGCCAGATTTAAGATGAAGTCCTTATATCATAGAGATTCTCCAGCAGAGGCGTCTGTTCTTCTTGACTAGCTTGAGAGGCTCCATAGTCCACAGAGTAAGGATGGAAGAAAAAGAGCTAGGAGCCGTATATTTTAAGTGGGAAAATTTTACTAGCTTTATACAGTAAGTTCTGGGGCTACAGCACCTTCCTAGCTCTGCCAATCTTGACGTGTCTACTTGTTTGAAACACAGTACTACTACACCGCGCTGCTGTCCAGCACGTGCGCGGCCGCCCCAGAGCGATCATTCCACGCATGAGCTCGTGTTGTGCGCCGTGCCGAAAGATGGATGCGCGCTTTCCACCTGCGGCCGTCCCCACAAGTCAGTGTAGCTGTCCAATCGGAGCTTTCCAAATGCGAGCGAGCCAATCCTGCTGAACACGTCTGGGGCACTTCCATCACACCGACGCTATGCCAAATCCCAGACCATGAGAACGACAGTCCTCTCATGCACAATGGCCAATCCTCTCCCGGGTTTCCCGAGCTCACCATTGTCCCTCGACCTGCACTTCGCTTGTTACACTTTTTGTTGATCCGCTTCACTCACTACTGAAGCCCGGCTCTACAATGACTGACCTGGTGAGGAAGCCTACGGATAGCCGTCCCATGTCAACAAAGAGAAGCCATCGTAAGGTGAAGTCTGGATGCCGGACGTGCAAGTAAGTGACAGCGTGCCTCCCGGCCCCTGGTAGCATGATGCTGTATTTGGCTTACAGCACGCCTCAGGATTCGCAGAGTGAAGTGCGACGAGGGTTGGCCTGCATGCCGTGCTTGTATCTCTACCGGTAGAGTTTGTGATGGATATGGCATTTGGGGCGGGGGCGGAAACCGCTACGAACAGCGCAAAGCTGCAAGCGCTGCAGCAAAACCTGTACCTGCGACTCACTGTCTTGATAGCGGGACGTCGCTTGTTCAAAGGAGTCCATTTCCGCCTGTGATACCAGTGTCGAACACAGAAGAGCATCTGCATATCCAGTTCTTCAAGGAACAGACCTTGGCAAGACTGCCGGGTTTATACAGCCGCAAGTATAATAATCTCTGGGAGTCTCTATTGGTCCAAGCGTGCGCAGAAGAGCCCTCGGTCCTGCATGCGGTGCTGGGTGAGTTTGAGCTAGTCCGCTTCAGAGTGCCCTGAGCTGACTCTTATTGGTAGCTATAAGCTCGGCCCACAGACGCAAAGTGCTTGATGGCGCTTCTAGGAATAGGGTACTAGTGCTTCCTGATAAGCAAGAGGAGTTTCTGCTCCGGAACTACTGCAAGTCCATCCAATACCTGCAACCCAGGTTTCACGATTCTGGGGTACACTCCATGCGAACAACTTTGATCACCTGCCTCGTCTTTATCTATCTCGAGCTACTACGAGGCACTTACAAGCGGGCTTACGACCATCTCGACGGTGGTTTGAAAGTGTTGGCTGACTTGAAATACGAGACGAACAGAAAGCGGAAGCAGCCAAAGGATGGCTCTTTCAAGTCGTCTTCGGAATCAAACCAGGATCGTGTAGATGCCTTTCTCTCAGAAGCTTTCACTCGATTGCATGTTCAGATGGAGTTCTCCATACTCCGATCTGGCACGGGTTTCACGCTCGCGCCGAAACTACCACCAGACCTTCCGACGCTTAAGTTCAGTTCCTCCCACGAGGCGCGACACTACCTGGATCGAGTTTTCGATGGCATCAATCTATTGTCCCAACCAATACGAAATGGTTCCTACGCAAACTGGCCCGATGGCTACTGGAACATGATCTTAACGGAACAACGCTTCATGCAAGGCTGTTTGGATTCATGGTTGCGGTCACTCACGGCCACCATGGCAGATACAAATGACGACGATGAACTCAACGGGTACAATATGCTTCGGATATACCACACCATGGCCGAGATCATGGGCGCTACCTGTTTGTCGCCGGAACAGAAGATTTTTGATCATCATATTCCACGATTCCTAGCTATTGTGGACCGATGCAGTGACATCGCATCAGATGGTGTACCCAGTGAAAGGATTTGCAATGTTTCTCGCCTTCCAGAAACTCGTTGCCGTCCCTGGCCGGACCTAAGCTGGAATCCTCCTCTATATTACACAGCGATCAAATGCCGTGATCATCAGATTCGCACGCGTGCTTTCGATCTCATGTCTTCATTCTGGCGTTATGAGATTGTCTGGGATCTAGGGATTTTAAACATATCCAGCATCGTTGCTCAAGAGGTGATTCGGATGGAGGAAGGTGACTTCTTCGGAGCAAAGATCCCGAGGTGCGACACGAAGATAACGTTCCGTGAGGATCTCGAGCCGAAACTAGATCCTCTGCCCCCCATGTTGCCGGAAGAGCTGAGGTTTGATACCGTTGAAATGGTGTTACTCGATGAGTTTCCAGGAAGTATACAGATCGTATGCAAGAAATGGATCAAAGGACGGGTGCAAAAGACTACGCGGAAGGCGTACAGAGAAGCAGAAGGTATATGGACCGAGGTTGAGGAAGGGCTAACAGCAACATCCTGCAGGTCCGGGACGATCGTACATAGGATTTGAAAATTCTGTATCTTCCATTTTGGAGCTCACCTATTGTCCATTGTGCTCAGCATATTGCTGACTAAGCCTTTAGCCTTGCAGCCTTCAATTCCGGCGCAAGTCGTGTTCTACCCTTATAAATCGTAAAAATAACTTGACTCTTTATGATTATCATCGAAACAGACGCGATGTGCTGATTTGTTTGCTTCGGGGTTTCAGGTGACTTCAGCAATTCAATGAACGGCCAATCACATCTTCAGGGATGCCACCTTCCTGATGAACAAGACCAGGGTGCCCAAAGCGGCAACCTCCCAAAAGGCCGGTTACCACGCAGCTTGATCAGCTGTTCCTTCTTCACCACTTTTCGAGTCGTCAACGAGAATGAAGGTCTGCGACGCAGTTGCGGCCGTTGCGAGCCTCGCGCAGCTTGCTGCTGGCCTACCTCAAGTGCACGCGCCTAAAGTTGTGAGCCGTGCAAGTTCCGGCTGTGGCAAAACTCAGTGGCCGACGGACTTCACGCATTATCGCTTTGGATTGCAGAGCAACGGAAAGGATCGAAGCTATTCATACCACATACCCGCGAACTACGACAAGAATAAGCCCTACCCAGTCGTTGTCGGATTCCATGGCTCCAGCAGCGTTGGCCTTTTTCTCGAGCTTGATACCAAGTTGAGCCAGTCGCGATACAGCGCAGATGTAGGAGAATTCTCTGGATTGCTGCAACATAACACGCTAACCTCTGCAATTTAGAAAATCGTTGTTTATCCCAATGGCCTTGACGGCAGCTGGGCCGGGCCGACATATCACACAGCCTCAACCGTGCAAGAAGACATCCAGTTCGTCACAGATATCATCACAGACATCAAATCGAACGTTTGCGTTGATGAAGAGAAGATCTTTGCAACCGGCATGTCTAATGGCGGCGGCTTTATTGGGACACTGGCTTGCGATCCACTCGGCAGCACTCTGTTCAAGGCTTTTGCTTCTCATTCCGGAGCCTTCTACACAGATATCAATGGCCCTGACAATAATTGCAATCCGAACCCTAGTGCCCTCCCCATTCCGATCCTGGAGATTCACGGAGGCAACGACAGCACTGTGCGCTACGCAGGCGGTCAGGGTGACGGCGGCCCTGAGCCGGCGATATCAGACTGGCTGGACTGGTGGGCGGAGCGAAATGGATGCGAAAGCAACACAGAAGAAATCCTTTTTAATGGAGAGGTGCAGCATCTATCCTGGAAGTGCGGGAACCTAGAGGCCGGATTGCAACATTACAAGGTATCAAGCTTGGGGCATTGCTGGGCTGACACCGAGATCAACCTCTCACAGATATCGGTACCTCAAGGACCAACGGTGATAAAAGCTAGTGAGATCATCATGAAGTTCTTTGATGAGGCTGTGAAGAGCTAGATAGCATAGTCGAACGACAGTCAATGTAGGTGTATTCCTACGGAACTCCTTCTTGAGTGAGGTGCAGAACATTCGTCCACTGATCAGCTGTAGCGGGCTGTGCGGTGAAATTTTCGGTTCAGAAGCAAATGACAGGTGTATTGAAAAGAGCAGTACAAAGATTAACCGGAAATGTCATATGAAAAAGGGCCTAGAGGCGTACAGAAGCAAGAGCTACAATGCAGTGGAAGAAAGGACAACAATGGAGAAATAGAATGGGTTAGTCTGTGCCGACGAAAACCCTCTGTCAGCTCTTCATCCATTCCACTTGCTCAGTAGTTTCGTCCCAGTCCCCATAGCGCGACATTATCCGAGGCTTCCAAGCTTCGAAATCCCTGCTCCTCGTGCACAGACTCAGCCGACCTAACCTCATATCTCCTCGAGATCGTACCCGTCAAAGCCTTCCAGGGTCTCTCAACGAGGACGAATAGGAATTCAACGACGATCGGCGCGAAGGTACAAACTCCAATTACCTGGCCAAACGTCCATTTATGAGTTTGATCCGTCTCACCAGCATATTCATCCATCTTGTTTCGAAAGGTAAATAGAAGTTGAGGAGCGCCAACCACATGACTATAGTCGCAGACAGGGCCAGCATAATGTTCAGAGCATCTTTGGACCTATCTAAGCGCTGCTGGCAATGAGGGACAATGGATAAGAAATAAAATCCCCCGTAAGCGACGGTGGCTATGAAGAATGCCAGAACAGTTGATGGGATTTGCGATGATACCTCTGTATCGATACAGAGTTGATCAAACACCATCTGTCCGTCGAGTTGGACATCCGAATTTGAGACGGCGACGTTTACCAAAGCAACGATCCTAGCTTCGGCCCGTTTGTATAGCACGAACAATAGGGCAACCAATATGCCCACCAGGGTCCATACACACCGGCGGTAGGACTTTCGTCGAAGAAGAGTTGGCGCTGGTGAGTGAAGAATGATCGCCGGGAACATGCTGAACAATGCGGCGAAAGTGGACAATTGGACCACGCTGACGGTAGGCAATTCTCGTGTGACGGCCACACGAGTTAGGCCACCAGTCTCTAGCTTCCGAACGGAGAGCAAAGCGAGGATGGATGTCACCGTCGCGGCGACAAGCATTGCCAAGCTGAACAACAAAAACGCATCGAGGAATACGCGCACCGTCCCGTGGCAGCTTCATGAATCCTCCTTAGTAGTCTCCGCAACATACAAAGCTTTCACTCGGTCGGGCTTCGGTAGCCATGAAGTCCTTCGAATCGAGACCGCTGAGTCTTGAGACAAGAAACCCAACAAGATAAACCGTTACAAGAATGGCTTCGGAGCCGTAGGCGTAGATCATCTGCATTGGTCAGCCTTGTGACAGGTACTCAAGGAGGTTTGGAACTCACGCCTCTGCCAGCTTGATCGGCATTCCCTTGCCAAGGTATTTCTCGAAAGATTTCGATTTTACAGTTGTCTATCGCATAGTCGGCCAGACGGCTGATTGGACACGATGTCTTCGCGTTCTTGCATTCAGCAGGATTTCCCTGATGCGGTTGTCTGCTTCGCTCATTTCGTTTGTATGAGAAATAATGATACGAGAAAACTGCGTGGCTCGATGCGCCGCCCGACTTATAACTGTTTCGAACCTTCTATCCGCACGCTGAATAACATGCGAGAAAGATGTCCAGCATTCACGGATTAGGCTCGAGATAGGCAAGAAGTCCGTTCGGGGAAACGCATGCAGGCTAGAACCTTGATCTTATTGGTCGAGCTTCGTCGTGATATACGATGCTCATAAAGTTGTGCGTAAGGCTGAGACATGCAACCACGTCGCAACCGCCAATCATGGCTTGTAGAACGCACAGCCCGTATACGACACGCCCGCAAAATGTGCCTTCGTTCTAGCATATGTTTTCCGTGAAGCCCTGCTGGATACTTACTTTGGTTCATTCATATCTTGCGCTTTTGAGTGTTTTCCCGGAGCCTTTTTTGTGCTACTCCCATGAGGGGGATCCGCCGAATCTCCTATACTATGCTGCCGCAGCCCCTCACGCGACATCCTACGTAGCCATTTGGCCTCATTCCGAGGTAGACTTAGCTAAACGAGCGTACAAACTCTGACTGTGTGCTTCCTAAATCTTGCTGGGCGTCAAGAGCTCACTTTCCCGGTAGTAATATTCATGGCGTTGGCCGGCCCCCAACTGATTTCGTGGATCGTTGTGGTTCATGTTTATACTTACTTGAACTGGTTGCGACCGGAACCGGTGAATTTTAGCTGAAGTTGGTGCTTATTATGTACAAGATTTGAAACTTCCTGCTAACGTTCCTTTGTATATTCGTTGCTGTGGTGGCTGTGACCCTTCAGTAGGGCTTTGAAGATTTCTTCCTCATAGTAGTGGTGATGGTGCATATCGCAGACTTCATCGTTCCGTTGACTATGTCTAAGATGCTAAATACATGGCGACAATTTTGTTTATTGGCTCGTACTCCGTACATTCCTATGTTACGAGAGCGAACGACCCCTGAGGGCTGGCCTATCTGTGATTGGGCACGGTCGAAAAAGACAATGTAAGCTGTGAAGGGTAGCAACGAACCTTTAACAGTCCACGAATCATCGATTTGAGAATGAAGCGGCCACGGAGGTGTTGGGTGAACGTAACCACTGCTCAGCCAGGCGCCGCAATGGCCGCACGGCCGATGCCTACAAAAGAGGTGGTCGTCTTTGAATGCGCGGGTCATGAAGTGCTAGCAGCCGAGTCTATACTTTTTGTGATCGGCTCTGACAGCTGGAAAACTGAGGAATCATTCACCGCTCATAGACCAAGACATGGCGCGAACTGGGCCCCTATCATCTCGGAACAACTTCACATTTGCCACTAGACTGTGTGTGAATTGGGAAATCGTCGACGTGACCTACAGGCTACCGCTACAGCTACGCCCCCTGTGGCGACGAACAGATCAAACCGGCCGTGTTCGTGCTGCTCTTCGAGCTCTCGAAGATAACGAGAGAAGTCGAACTAGTGCAGACCCGTCGACGAAGGGAAGCGCTCAGACCTTTGCAGCGCAGCAAACAGGTTGAAAAGCGAGAAGTGACCACAGCGGACGTGAGGAATGTGATGAGTTGGTTCAGGAGATATCGGAGCAAGAGCAAAGGAGCCAATCCGTGACCGTGAAAGAGAAGGGGCCCAATTATCTCAGTGATCGCAAAGGAGGGAAGGCCATTGTCAGGAGAAGCGCGCGATTGGCTGCGGATAAAGTGGACGAAGGCCCTTGACTGATCCAGCCACGACAGAGGAAGACGTCCACAGTACCGAGCTGAGCAGAAGCGAAAGCGAAAGTGATGGCCATAAGATAATCATCCCCAACTCACCCCCCACAACATCATCGTATCGCCAATTGCGACAAAGGAAGGTCGAGAAGGACTCGAAACATGTCACATCTCGCGACGATTCGGCATATGTTTCAGACGAAGAAGGTGCGTCAGCCATGGCCAATCGGATTCAAGACCTGGACGGGTACCTGACTGAGAATCTCCTCCAGGTTACTGCCACCCTTCCGCGATGACGCCAAGGATCCAGGCACGGATGTGCAAACATGTCACAGGCTGGCTTGGCTAATTCAGCTGTGAGAAGGTTGTCATGGCTGAAATGTAAATGAAGCAACATGTGAGCAATCGGTCATACTTCCTGAGACAGAGGCATGAAGAATAAAAGAAGCTCTTGGTATTGTCCCAGACTCTCAATCCGACAACCATGGTTGTCAGGAATAGGTGCTGGTTCCATGAACTAGCGATTAGCGCCAGCGGGTGACTGACGTCATGGCGGATATGTGTACCCTTCAACCTCCTTCCACCGTTTGTTCATCACACACACCGTTGGCCAATAATTCTCCCTGAGCGACCGTCAGTCACATCATCACCACCTCTTCCCAACACCTTCTTCTCTAGTATACCGCCACAATGCCTCTTCGCGTGCCGACGGCTCGCTTAACCCCGCGACTCTATTGTCGCACCTTCACCACGACGCCGCGCGCCTTCCTGAACGAGGTCGGCAACCGCTCTGGCGAACAACTCGAGCAAAAGAAGCAGGAGCAACTTAAGAAGCAGGAGGAGGGCGAGGGCCACTGGCATGAAGAGCTGGCGTCACAGTCCGAGGCTAAGATCGCAGCTGACAAGGAGCACGTGAAGGACCACGACAAACACATGAGCGACCTGCAGAAAGAGACGGCCAAGAAGGGCGAGAAAGGTGAATTGTCTGTAAGCTAGCACTGTACGCGAGTGGATCACGTTGGCGCGCTAACAACTAGTAGTGATTGTCAGCCAGCCCAAAGCGCGAGGAGTGTACATGGTCAGGACCATCTTTCATGCGAATCTTAGAAGCCACGTCAGCCAGCATTGTTTCGAATTTCAAATTTGTCTACAGAGGCGACTTTCATTTGCGTTCCTACTGCAGCTGCAGCGTGTCCCAGCAACACACGCGTCCTTGTATGCAGGAGCTGCCGTCAGCACCGCCGACTTGAAACGCCTATCATTGCAGCGGAATTAGGCGCGCCACACAGAGACTTGCCTTTCATCCTTACTGGGTACCACGGCCTTGGTCTCTAGGCTGTCAGCACGTGTTTAGTCAGCCACGGTCCACTCGCGAACCCTAGTTCCTTCGTAAAACCCACAGCGGGTGCAGGGCTATATTGTCTGCCGGCCCACTGTACATACGGTGCTTCGGCCCCTGCCTACGTGAGGAAGGTTAGTCGGATAGGCTTCCGACCCGTTCGGGACGAGAGTGACCTCATTTTCCTTGTACTTGTCTGAATGCTCTCTGCGAAGACCACCCGAAAGATGGTGCTCTGATTTCTGCCCTGCCAGGACGGCTGCAGACTTGATCTGCGCCACGCCGGGCCGACAGATCGATGGCCCTGACGAACGAAAGGCAGCTCCAGGGCGGCCAGAGACCGGCAGGGCACATGGTTCGATGCGGCAAAAGGCTTGGAGGCAGACGCATCGGGCTAGCCGCGGGTTGCGCCGCACACTTGGTGCAATCTCCACACGTGCCTCCCTGAAAAATGCTAGCGCCTCTGCTGCCTTACGGTCTGCTCCTCGGAGCGCCGACGTAGTTAGTGTAGTGTGCGTCTCCCAGAAGCCATCTCACAGTCGGCGCACACGCCCCTTTTCGGAGCGTGCACCAATGCAAGTAATACATTTGCGAAAGCGTTCGCTCGTTGAAATTCCCCTTCGAAACCTGCACCCCAGATTGCCGCTCGCCTGCTCCGTCTCGCGCACACATCTGCGTCGTGTCCAAGACCAACGTCCGCTAAGCACCTAGCAGGAATGCCCAAAGCGCAGCGCTCGCGCGCATGCCAGCAGTGCAGAGAGCGCAGAGTAAAGGTGCGTGTGTTCCTGCGTCTGATCCGCATGCACGTCTTGGATGTTGACGCCTTACCACCCAGTGCGACGAGACGCCAGAGACATGCCAGCAGTGCCGCCGGCTGGACCTGCGGTGCTCGGGCCCGCTGCAGGGCTCCGTCATCATTGACATGACCGACCGCGTGACCAAGCCACGACCGCGGAAGAAGCGCGAGCTAAAGACAGCGCACGTAGTACGCACCAAAAACGAAAAGGAACCGTCACCTAATGACGAGGTACTGATTAAGACTGAACCCGGCACCCCGGATCCCCCCTCGATCGTATCGGCGCTACCCGTCGCTACCCCATCCAGTCGGAAACCCTCCGTTGAGCAAGTGCACCGGAGCGAATTAGCGACAAAAGACGCCATCGCCCAAATCCAACGGCACTACAGACTGCCTGCGCTGTACCAACCGTCAAGGGCTGTCTCGGATGCACTGGACGTGGCCTTCATTTCGCATTTCGTGAAGCAGAACAACACCACGCGCAAGTATACTCCAGACGTACCATGGATTACATCGCTGCCCAACCTGCACGGCGCCACCACCAAGCCTGCTGTACGGCTTTCAATACGTGCAGCGTCGATGGCTTTCTACGCCGCCGTGCATCGAGACACGACCATTCTCGTCGACTCGTACCGATGGTACACGATGAGTCTGAACTGCCAGAGACAGTCGCTCGCTAGACTCAGTTCGACCCGTATTCCCGACGCCGAAGAGATTCTTGTGCCTATTATCTTGAGCATATACGAGGCGTACGCCGGCACAACGACAACTAGCATGTGGCCGCACATGGCAGCAGCAGCAAAAATCATAGAGCTACGTGGGCCGACCAATTGCACGGGCATTACTGCTACCCTGTTTAGGATCATGCGTGTGTCCGATGTGAGTGGACCCAGGATTTGTGACCGCCTTCTTCGCTAACGACCGCCAGTCACACAAAGCCATCGTCTTCAACACACCCTCCGCCTTTGCCGCTCCCGAATGGTTGAACACTCCTTTTATTGGCTCAGACAAAAGCGCCCACCAAGAACTTGCTGACATCATGCTCCTCATACCTGAAACCATTGCTATGCTCGAGGTCGTGCCAGGTAGCCTCCGTCGGTTTTTCAACCAGCCACTGCCCTTCGGTGCCGTCGTCGAACCCGTCGCCACGCGAATACGAGCTTGGCTACGTTTCCTAGACGACTGGGCAGCACGATTCCCCTACCTCACCAAAGCACCCAACAAAGAGGCCGTCGTCGTCACCAATGATATGAAGAACCTCTCATCAGGTGTCCACGTCACTCCCAGTGGAGAGCTGGCTTTGCCAAACAGCTTCGTAGCCTTCACAGCGGCTTCATACCAAGCTCTTCTTGTCATCCTCTTCCTGCTCCTGCACAAAATCACGCCCAAGATGGCACCACTGCCCACACCTGTTTCTGCCATCTCGCCCTCTTATCCCTCACCGCCCTCCGGATCTTCACCGACTGTTCCTCGAAACGATGAAGCCTCATATTTGGATGCTGCTACCACAGCCGCGCAAAAAGTTTTGGACATCGCCAAGTACCAGGAGACTACGCACCAGATTGGCGGTTTCGACGTGTTGCGCACCGTGTTCCCGCTCGTGATAGTGGGAAACCTGGGCCCGAGTCAGGAAGAAAAGATTCGAGCGGTTGCCGTACTGACAAGGTGGGGGGAGCAAAGGGGCATCTCCGGGCTGTGTACAGCGTGGTTGAACGTATGAAGCCGATCACATTGAAGGAACCATACAGTACTGGGTCCGACATAGCACTGGGAGCACTCTTGCCTGTCAGCATTTCGACGGACTGTTGGGGTCTTCCAAGGCTATGCGTCCATGAGCAGAAACGGTCCATATGGTGGCCTCGTTTGCTGCTTGTTGCGATCAAATTACCGCTCGTCATGTGTGGTACAATACACACACTCAGTCCTGGTCTATTGAAGCAAGAGCAGCCCTCACACCGCAGGAGAGCAGCCCGCCACATGTTTGCAGGAACGTAGCGGCAGCATCGAAAAAGCACAGCCGCTTGCATAGCAGCAGAGCACACCCATTCGCTCATTGCTCCGTGCGAAGCGCACCATTTCTCTGAATTGCTGCTGCATAGCCCAGCAGCTCTGAGACCAACACGTCTCACGTAAAAGCTCCCCGAAAAAACACGACGCCAGGAATGGCAGTTACATTCTCCATTTTCCGTACAAAGTGTCTTCTACATGATCTACAAGCATATTAATCAAGATTGTAATTGTCAGTCATCGGACAACCTCTTCCAACCGAGCTCCCTATGTGCGAAGTACACCAGGCCCAGCGCTGTGATCCTATGAGCACAGACTTTTGTCAATACACTGCTGACTTCAATACTGCTGCCAGCTACACCAAATGCTGACCCGATCTTTCAATACTCGGTTCAGCGAATGCAACTGCAAAACTCTAATTATCTGCAACAACGATAGCAAACAAAGGTGCCTATCTTACACGACACACGGACAACGCCACCATCCACACTTCCTCGTCTCTCCTCCTCTTCCTCCCACACCTCGCCCGGTGCTGAGGCGCTTGCGGGTTCGCATGGCGCCATTTGGCGCGTGGCCTCTATTACGTATGATACGCGGTCCGAGATTGGGCGCGGCGTCTGCTCCGGCTTGCGCTAGTAGGAGCTGTCCCGGTGTGCGTCTGATTCTGTGGCGTGGAGGTGGAGGTTCATCTTCTTCTTGCTCTTCATCTTGCTCTCGGCCCTGCACATCGTCTGGCTTCTCGTCTCGCTCGTCATCCAAATCTTCGTCTTAGTCCTCCTCTAGCCCTTCTTCTTGATCTTACTCCTCGGCTCGCCCTTGATTTTGAGCACCATCTTGGTTCCGGTTCCCAACCGGCCCTGCTGTTGGTAATGGAATTAGTAAAATAGCTCTGGGTATGGATCCTGGTATATCGTAGGTATAGGTCTTGGTATGGCTCTGGGTATGTATCCTCGTATGGTTTTAGGTATGGGTCCTGCTATTCGACTAGCGACGGATCTCCAAGACGATGATTTGCTTATCTCTCCAAAAGACTCGCGCACCCAAGGAGTATCAACATGAAACTCGTTGGCGATATTATTTTAGTCTCACCGCCACTAAAGCTCGACAAGCGCGGCCATCACGTCTCTCAGGACAAGATGAATCCTCGAGTCGCCTGCCGCAAGTCGACCAGGAATCGCATTGTTACTTGAAAAACTGTATAGTATCGTCGAAAGTAATTTGGCGATCGAATTGTATTGAACATCCTGCCCATAACGTTCTGCAGGCTTCTGGTCGCATTTTCATCACTAGAAAGCTCTAGTCTTAGCGACTCACTTCGCGGCCGACGCTTTTGGTACTCTTCCGCGTGGTGGACACCGGCGTATTTCATCCAATCGAGTTCTCTTGTAGGGTCATTGACAACAACTTCTTTGCCGTACCCCACATCTGGTCTCCCATACGAATACTGAATCCTTCCCCTCAGGAATGCGTGCTGAAGGTAATAATACGAATGAGTCTCGTCATGGTCGTGAGCGGTGGCCGCCTTCAGTAGCATCTCCCTCCAGAACCTATTAGCCCAGGTTGCTTCCGCATCCATCCTGGCAAGTAGACTAGTTGCAAAAGCAACGCAACAGATTGAGAGTGGTGAAATAAGTTCGCGTGCCGTATACAGTTTGATTAATTCACTCCAAGTGAGGCACCAGCGTATTAAAGACCGGTTGGCTTCCTTTGAACGTTCGTGACATTGGAAACGAAGCGGTCCCGCACCTCCAGTGAAATGTGCGACGCCCAAGTGGACAAAGACAGCAAACCTGCGAACAATGTTGCCTTGTCTCAGTCCTAGTTGGCTGAAAGCCATCATGTGCCAGTGAGATGTCCGTCGCCGAGGGTACCATTTGATCAAAAGGAGAGCTCTTCGTATAGTTTATGATAATGCTCATTACGTATATAACGCCAATTGCACTTGGGCATCTGCCTGGGTGCTGAAAAGGAAGCAAAATTGCATCGTACGCCAAGCAGCGTAGGTTGTACAGTGGAGAAACCCAAAACTCCAAGTTTGCCAAGCGGTATAAGCAAAGGACTGACCGTATGCAATCGAAAAACGTCGGTCTAAAGGTATGTCGCATGAAACAGAAACGCCAAACGCTATGATAAAGAAAGGGACATATGCATGTACGCTCAGGAAGAATGTGATCGGAAAAGCATCTTCAGACCAGAGGGTTCCTTCTTCTTGCTCTTCTCCTTGACGGTCTTGCTGCGGGACGTGGTCGAGGATCTCTCCGTCTTTTCGGTTTTTGCAGTTTTCGTCGTCTTCGTGGTCTTTGTTGTCGCCTCGCTGCGGACACTTTTCGCCTTGTGGGACTTTGAGCGATGCTCGCCGTCCTTTCTTGAGCGTGCACTGCGCCGAGATCTGATGTCGTCCTCGTCAAGAACTCCTTCGGCCGCGAGGTGTCGTGTTGCTCCAGGTGTTATGAATTCGCCATCGACGGAAGTGCCGGCGCTTTCAGCTTCTACGTCTGCGATGCCGCGGCGCCAGACCTCGATGCGGCCCAACTCGGGAGGCTCCAGCTCGTCCAGCATCAGCGGCTCATCCCTCGCCCCCACATCCGCGGTCATGGCCATGGGGTGGCCCTGCTCTTCTTTTTGAGCCTGCAGCTTCTTTACGATTTTGTAGCCACCAAGCGCAACGATGGTAACCCCAACCGCGACGCCTCCGGCGATCATGAACTGAGGGCTTGCGAGCAGAGCCACGACGGCAGGGAAACTCTTGGCAAGTATCGGGAGGACGCTAGGGCCCATCTTTTTTACCATTGTGCTGATCTCGCCAAGGGTGAGCGCAACTGCGGCCAGGGCGTCCGGGTTCTTTTGCAAGTTTTCGATCATGGAGGTTACAGAATACTGCAAACAGTTGGCCTCGTCGAGGAGCATGGTGATCTTGGACGCCTTGTCGCGCAGTTCCACCTCGTCGTAGCGCTTGTCCGGCAGTGGTGGTGGTATCTCTCCGTAGCACAGGTCCATGTCGATGCCCGAGTCGGACTTGCGTCGCGCAGGGTCTTCACGCTTCACGGCAACAGCGGCTTCGGTGTTGCGCCTGGCGAGCTCCATGCGGTGGCCTTCCTGGGCGGCGCCGGCCAGATCGTCCTCGAAGCGGTGGCGGCTGCGGCGCGGCGATGAGTCGTCGTTGGCATAGAAGCTGTCGGTGAAGCCCCGCTCCAGGGGCGGGCGCGAAGGGCGGTGCGACTTTGATCGGTGCGTGGCGTGCGAGTGCTTGGAGCGGTGCGAGGACGCGCGCGAGCGCGTGTCGTCGTCCAGGCGCACCGACTTGATGGCGTCGCGCAGCTTCCTCTCGTGCAGGGCGGCGCTGCGCTCGGCCTGGATCTCGGCCTTGCGCTCGCGGTAGGCCGACTTTGCCTCCTTGAAGACATTGATGATGTGCTTGGACTGCAGGCCGTCAGTGGATACGCGGAGGAGCTAGCTGCGGATCGAGGGACCACGTACGCTACTGACAACCTTGCCCGAGCGGTTGATGACGGTGATGGTCTCTCCGACGCCCATGGTGGCAGTCGCAGAAGCGGCCGCAGGTGAGTGCAGCGCGGGAGATGTGCAGTGCAACGTTCGACGGCGGACGCCGCAGCCTGACTACTGTACTTGGTCGACGGGCGCGAGGCGGTCAGGAAGTATCAGTGCTCAGACGCCGCACGTCGCCAGCTCCACCACGCTTTATCCACTTCCCTGAGACTCCCGTGCCGGGGTGGCTATTTAAGACGGCCGACTCGCAGAGGCCACGGCGAGCTGGCCTGGAGCGGGCGTTGCGAGTGAGGCGGCTGCGAGAACCAGGGCCGGCCAGTCACACCCCGCTGCCCAGGGCCGCTGCAGGCGCGGGCAGAGGGTAGACGGCCGCGGGAGTCGGGCTCGCGGCCGTCAGCAGCCAGAGGCCGTGGATGGCCTGTCGGCACGTTGGTGCAGACGCTGCGTGACGCGGAGGCGGCCTGCGCTGGCATTCGCGGCGGCCATGGGAGAGGCAGCGCCAGGCTGGACGGCGTGGCGCCTTGTCACTCGACATGGCCAGCTCGCTAGCCGTAGCGGCTGTTGATGCGGCCAGCGTATCGCGGTGCACGCCCGGCGCCTGGCACCACCCCCATTGGCGGCCCGCATCCGCTGTCCCACGACGCTCTTGGTTGCTGCATCCCTTGGGAACGTGTTGCATGTGCGAGTGGCCGACTGCTGTCATCGAATGCATCCTCGACGCAGCCCCATGCCGCCCAGCAGCAACGCGCCTGCATGCCAGAATCCTGCCATTGCTGCCCAAGTACTGATACCACCGCCCGTCAATGGCTACAACGTCGTCAGCTGCCATGATCGGCCCCGGGTAGGGATCCAGCTACCAGAAAGCTCTCCACCACGCCATGCGCCACCAGGTGTGGCGGTGCGGCGCCGCCAGAGTCGGATTCAGGCCCCTGCCCCTGCTCGCGGGGTGCAGGGAGAACCGGACCTTCCCAGCGGCGACTTGCATACAGGTGCTGCGTACGCAAGTGACCTTTGTGGGGTGCCGTCGGTCGACTGTCGTTCTATCCAGACCTCCTGCCTCTACGGCAGCCTAACTGGTTCTGTGACTGTCTCTGCCGGGGTGATTGGGCGTAGATGCTAGCTGGCGTGCAGCTCTACTTGTATATCTTGCTCCACAATAAAGTATGCCTGCCCTGCACGAGCAATCGGTAAGCTTCTCGGAAGCCACGCTGATCACAGCCGGGAACGGAGGGAACATGCATGGTGAATGCATATGCACTTCACCCGGCGAGCCGCACCAGCACCAGAATGTGGCATTGTGAACGCTGGCTGAGGAAGCAGAGAGCCAGGTAGGTTGACTCGGACTACTTGCGAATCGTACAACACGAATGATGGAAGTTGATGAAATCCTCGTGGGACCTCACGGTATGCTTTGCCGAAGGTTTGTGCCAGAAACGTGGCCATGGAGAAGCAGAAGCAATGCACATGTATCTCGCGGCCTTCACCTTCACATTCAATTGGTCGCAACTACGACCCGTGAAGGGGCCATCACTGCTCGCGTGGGGCAAAACACCTGGTACAAGTCTCAAGCCCACAGCAGTCTTGGTTTGCCTGGTCTGTTTGGGAGACATGCACACAGTGAACAGAGACAAATACGTTGCATCTTCATATACAAAAACCTCATTCCAGCAGAATGAAGGTTTGGAATGCCTCTACAGCTGCAGCGGATCGCGCCACCCGAAGAAGCAAGCTCGTCATCGCAGATTCGGCGACGGCCAAGGTTGATCCGGAGCGGTGAGAGTCATGCTCGGGCTCTATCAGGGATCAGATTCGGAAGATAACCACGAGACATCAGCTTCCAGTCCTCAGCCGTCTTCTCCTTCTTCGCACTCTACCTTTGACCATGGCCGCGCGCAGGAGACTGCAAGCAATGGCCATGCAGCCGTCGCGGTAACACGGCATAGCAACGTCAATAACAGGTGGACAGCGTCGCCGTTCCCAGCCCATCTTTTGTCGGCGTGCAGCAGCTCTAGCAGAAACATGTGTCCTTTTTCGAATTCGATAACATCGCAGGAGATTTTGTCTGGAGTTGGAGGCGCACCAAACCCAGGTATGTCCGTTGTAATTCAGCCTCAAGCACCCGTCCCATGTCGTCAAGAAGCGCGCAACAATGCTCGAGCAGACATGCCCATGGCAAGCGGCAGGCTCCATGCGTGAGGCGGCTCCATGGTGAAGTCCAGGGTCTACCTCCTAGGTCGCCAGGAGGATCGATTGAAGCCCCCACTGCGGAAATCGGCCCGCTAGCGGGGCGTCCAGGGCTCCGGCGCACGACGATGTCATTTCGCACAGCGACACCCACGCGACAATGTTTTGGCCCACATGCAGGCTAACCGCTTGATGGCAGAGCTCCTCCAGCATGACGGCGCAATGGGTTCCAGCGGCCTGCAACGGGCCGTGCCGGACGATGGCCGCGCGCCCTCGCTTGCCCACCGCATGAAGCACGACAAGTCGATCCTCGCCCTCGCCGTCTCGTCGCAATACATCTTCGCCGGCACGCAAGGAGGCGAGATCCTGGCGTACAGCCTCGACACATACGAGCTGCGCAGGACCATCGAGGCGCACAGAGGGAGCGTGCTCAGTCTGACCCTGTCGCAAGACCAGTCACTGCTCTTCTCCAGCGCGACAGATCCAATAGTCAATGTGAGCTGGGCAGAAACCCTTTTGGAGTGCCACCTGATCTGACATGCCAGGTCTGGTGTACCTCAAGCTTCGGCCGTCTCTATGCCCTCTGGTCGCCCTACGATTTGGGCGACATCTTCTGCGTCGCCTACTCGGCGCACCACAAGACACTCTACGTTGGAGCGCAAAACACCAGCATACAGGTACGAAGCACGCACTTTGGACAGGGATGCAGCTGACAAGCCAAGTGGTACGATCTGAAGCAGAAAGACGTCCGACCGCAGCCCAACCCCGCATCGCACCCCTCGGAGCGCAAGAACCGCTTCTTCGATTCCACCGGCCCCGGCGGCGTCTCAACTCCCAGACCACACGGCGCCGATGTCACTTTGAGGGATGCTGTCGGAGGGCAATACCTGGAAATTGACAGGCAGGACGTGCACCAGTTCGCACACTATGGCTACGTCAATTGCATGCTCTTGGGCAAGCGCATCCTTCCCGAGGCTCCTGCGGAAGAGGTGCTCGTGTCCGGCGGAGGAGATGGCAGAATCGTTCTGTGGAGGATCGATGCGACCAGCGGAGGTGCCATTTCAAGCCTATTCGCGCTGGAAGACGGCAGGGAAGAAGGTGAGTCTATCCTATCCCTTGCGCGCGACCGCTCGTTCCTCTACAGCGGACGCTTCAATGGCGAGGTCAACGTTTGGGATCTGGAAACAAGGCAGCTTGTCAGGAGTTTGAAGGCCGCGACAGGAGACGTTCTCACATTGAGCCTGGGCGGTGGCCATCTGTTTGCGGGTGGCGTCTCAGGCCTTGTGCAGGCAAGGACAACCCAGAACCATTGCCATCATCTCCAGCTCACAATCGCAGAAATACAACCAACATTACGAGACAATCTCAACCTTCAAAGCACACGAAGGCCTGATATTGGCATCCAACTTCGCAAACTACAATGGCAAACCGACATTTGTAACGGGTGGTAACGATAACACCATCGTCATCTGGGAGGTGCCAGACTGCGAAGGCCGTGAGACTGACGCGAAGAGAAGCAACAATGGTAAGCCTTCCACCAGTCATTGTGTAAGCAGGTAACATGACCAATTCCTTGTCAGATCTCATGGTGGAGTCACTCAATCAATTCGTGTCGTTCAAGACCGTATCATCCCTGCCTAAATATCGTGCCGACTGTCGGCGCGGGGCTTCGTATCTTCGCTCCGTCTTCCAGAATTTTGGTGCAGCTACCGAGATGCTTAACACGAGCGAGCCCTACAATCCAATCGTTTTCGCAAAATTCCGCGGCAACCCTGCTTCTGCAGCTTCGAGAAAGAAAATCCTATTTTATGGGCATTACGACGTCATCGCTGCGGAGAATGAACAGGCGAAATGGAAGCACGATCCCTTCACTTTGACAGGAGAGGGCGGCTATCTGTACGGTCGCGGCATTTCCGACAACAAGGGTCCAATAATGGCTGCCATCTACGCAGCTCATGAATTGGCCAATGAGCAAAATCTAGGTTCGGATATCTTATTTCTGATAGAAGGCGAAGAGGAGAGTGGCTCGCGCGGCTTTGCGCAGGCTGTCAAAGCAAAGAAAGAGCTCATTGGTGACGTGGATTGGATTTTGTTGGCAAACAGCTACTGGCTGGACGATCACGTACCCTGTCTCACCTACGGTCTGCGAGGTGTCATCCACGCAACTGTCCAGATCGAGAGCAAGCATCCCGACCTGCATAGTGGTGTCGATGGAAGCGCGTTACTCGATGAGCCACTGAAAGACCTTGTCATGCTCCTCTCAAAGCTGACTGGCTCGCACGGCAAAGTCCAGATCCCCGGATTCTACGATCCGATCTTGCCTCTCGCCGAAGATGAAGAGAAGCTCTACTCTGAGATTACCGCCACGCTTCTCCGTGGCAATCCAGATCTGGGTGACGCCGAAGAGCTGGCTCAATCGCTGATGCGCAGGTGGCGAGAGGCATCACTCACGATCCATCGCTTCCAGACTTCGGGACCAGACAACTCCACAATTATCCCCCGATTGGCCAAGGCGTCTTTGTCTCTCCGACTGGTGCCCAACCAGGAAGCATTCGAGGTGGCCCGATTGCTTGAAGATTTCCTCCAATCTGAATTCTCCCAGCTTGGCTCGAAGAACTCTCTCAAAGTGACGATCGACCACCAAGCTGAACCTTGGCTCGGCGACTTCACGTCTCCCATCTTCCAGACCCTTGAGTCGGCGATCATGTCCGTTTGGGGTCCAACTCTCGGTCGTCGACGTAGCTCCGTACACGCGCTCAAGCATAATATCGACTACTTCAACCCAAATCCCAACTCCGGCTCCGATAACCGACCCAGTCCGACGACTTCAAACACTCTGGCCAGCGGCTCAGGCGAACCCGACGAGCAGGGATTCGTGGCACAGAAACCATTGTACATCAGAGAGGGTGGCAGTATCCCCAGCATCAGGTTCTTAGAGAAGGAGTTCGATGCTCCGGCCGCGCACCTGCCGTGTGGGCAGGCGAGTGACAGCGCGCATTTGGATAACGAGCGCTTACGCCTTGTCAACCTGTACAACAGCAAAAAGATTTTCAAAAAAGTGTTTAGTGAGCTGCCGCTAAGGTAGATGGGAATGCTTGTGACCAAGATACGTGGGCGCAAAAAGATACTGGCGTGTCGTTTATGGGTGGAGGTGTTGTATGTATGTGATGGATACACACAATAAGATAGCAACTCAATGACCTTAGTCCCCTCTGCAATCCCGTTAACTACATTACTTGTGAACTCACTAAGCTAGCTAAAAGCTAAATATCGGAACCCCGTGCTACCGTAACCCCTTCTCCTCCATCATCAGCGCCCGCGCAACCGCCTTCTTCTTCGCCACTATCTCGGCCTGCAGCCGCTCCTGCGTCATCGACGCCCGAAGCTTCGCATCCGCCTCCTCCAACTCCAGCTTCCGCAACATGACTTCTGCACTTTCGCGCGGCGGCGGGCCTGTGTAATGGAGAGCGTGGTGCCGTGGTGTGGGAGGGTGAAGGGATAGGTCGTACTGCTGTTGCTGTTGTTGTAGGGTCATGATTGGGTAGTGCGGAGTTTGTGGTGGAGCTGAGGTGTACGGTGGCGAGTAAGAGAGAGGTCTGTGGTGGAGGAGTAAGGATGAGTGGCGCCCGCGTGCCGGGGGGGTTTGCGTATCGCTGGGCGTATTGAGCGCTCCGATTAGTAGGTGCGATGCGAGGTGAGTGGGGAGATACTGTGTGCTGATGTTCCCGCGGGGACATCGGTGTTGGAGGGATATCGTGCTGTGAAATTCGGACAGGTGGGGGCGGTGCCTTCCTTGGGCGTGTGGGGTGCGCTGAGTGCCGCGGGGATATTGGAGTGTACGGTCCTGAGTAGCGGACGTCCAAGGGAGTCGAAGAGAATGTATGGACTTGGGGGTATAGCTGGGTATGTGCGTGCCGGAGGGCGGCCATATACTGAGCGTACGCAAGCTGCGGTGGAGGTGGTGGTCGGATTTGAGATGTCAGAGGCGGGTATTGCGCGCATATGCCGTGCTGGTCTGTGGTGGGAGGGATAGAAGCGCTTTGCGTGAGGAGCGAAGGTTTCGGACTCGTTGGGGAATGCCGTGGCTGAGGAGGGAAAGGGAGTCGTGATGACGGCTGGTGAGGCGCGTCAAGAACAGCCTGAGGACTAGGTGGCGGTACAGTCTACGATCTGCGCGCGACTTGCATATCTACGACTAGCTTCTTGAATGCCTTATGATCGATTACTTTCTTACGTTCCTCGTCACTTTTGCCCTGTGCAGCTTCCAGCTCCTGTCTAGCGCTTTGGACCCGAGCTACTTTAGGGAAAGGGTGCGGTAGCGTGACTGCCTCGGCCTCCATGGTATGCAAGTGATCATCCTGGACGCACTTTCTCCTTGCACCTGTACAAAATATCTCTTCCTCTTGCCAGTGTTGTCCTACTCGCTGTTGTTAGTAAGTGGCTGCCGGTTCATCCCGGATAGACTTGCTGTTCGCTATAGAATCGGTACTCACTGGCTGCTGTTTGGCTTCGGCTTCAGCGTTTCGATTCCCCAGTCACTGGTCCATTTCAGACGAACTGTGCTGCGAGAGCTTTGGTGAGGATAGTATTGCCGGCCTGGGAGACGAGAGAGATGGAACCGCGAATAGCGTGGGAACAGCTGCTCCTTGCAAGTAAGGAGCAAGGAATTTCATTGTGCTATCCGATGTAGGGTGTTCGTATGTCCAGGACTCAATGTTACCAAGTTCAGGCCTGTTCCTACAGGAGTTGGTCTTTTTTAATTCCAGGGCTACTTCTTCTTCGGCATCGTAATCAGCACGCTTCCGTTTGCGGCACGCCATACCCCCTTCCTGCTTCAAGCTGTCTTCCGTGCTCTCATCCAGTGTCTGGGATCGTCCTACAAGCTTTGTCTTGTTCCCTGTATGTGCAGAGTGTCCATGCTACGGAGACGGTGTTCATGGCCAGGAAAGTAAACAGGCACGGGCTGACACCCCACTTGCCACAATTTGCCTTGATAATTCGTTTGCTCCCGCTATGCAGCGTTTTCAAAAGCTGCCACTGCCGCTTCCACATACGCTACCTGCAGCCCCAATTCTCCCGCGTAAGAATGTTCCTTCACTTTCTCACTAAACTGCTTTTCAAGATACCACATCGCCCTATGCCTTTCGTCTACGGTCAGTTCGCTCAGATGTAGCAGCGATATCAGGAGCGGTGCGGGCCATGCCTCCGGAAAGTAACAATCCGCGGGCGGGCATAGCGGCGATGTGAGCCCTAGAGATGGCGTTGACGGTGAGATTCGCCAGTTAGCGTGTATGGATACTTTTATGGACATTGCGATGGAGGAAGGTGCGTCTGAAGCATTTGTTGATTGGATACGTGACGCTCGCTGGATACTAGGAAAAGAGATTGAAACCTCTGCACGCGCAGGTATGGTTTTGGCTGGGCATATTTTGCCTTTAGTTTTTTCGTCTAAAACGAGTCGTTGTTTACAGAGAAATCTGGTCCAAAAAATCGGCATAAAGGGGTGACATTTTTTTTGGAAGTGCTGGCAGGGGAAAGACCGCGGGCGGTCTCTGTTGGTGTTGACATGTCCTCTTGTGGCCCTTTGTTGTGGTACTCACCACCAGCATGGAAGGACCACGCGCAGCCTTATCTGTTTCGTTTTGTTTACTATATATCATAATGAATTGCTGCTCGCCAAACCGAAACACCTGATTAGGTAACTTCTATTCTAGCGTTCTGTAAGGGTAAACCCGAAATTTCGCAAGAATATTTGCTCCAGTGACTACCACTATTTGATGGGTTTCAGAAATTTAGTTTCTGAACTCGAAGCATACCTCGCAGCTGCTTGGATATTGAATACAGAACGAGACACTAGAGATGGTCGACCGAAATATTTGGGCAGATGGCCTTACAGCTCCAGGACAGGATTCTGAGTACAATCGGGTTACGTTATCTGTCGTGGGATTATACGCTATATGCAGGCTTTTATCGTAGTACTGTGAGGTTAATCTCCTCTACGGGCTGGAAGTCGCCTACAGGTGACTATTGATGATCTTTATCATTGCTCCGATATTGGTAGAGTTGAGAACAATTGCACGTAGGCGGATCGGGTGCTTCTTACCCCTCTCACTCACACCATCGCTGCGCATCTTGCTTACCCATACCCGCTTTGTTTACCTAGGTATACCACTAATAATGGCAGGCGACGTTTACAAGGATTCAAAGTTCAAGAATAGTGTGTTGAGACTCATTGCTTTGCTAACTTGATTGACTGATCCTATCTGATTCGCTACAGCTGTTAATTGCACCCCCTATTGTCCAAATTACACATACTCGTAGCAGAGATATCCACCTTTAGTATCCATGATATTCTCTAATGTCGTATCTGGGATAATACCCAGAGATGTCATAACATGGCCCAAGGTGGTTTGATTACCGCCTTTGTCACCAGTCGTTGGGTCTGGGGTGACAGCCTTCATTTCGGTCGTCGGGTGTCCCCACATCTTAGACTCCTCTTCGATGCCCCCGGGGAATTCGAGGAAGCCGACCTTAGGGTCCTGAGCGTTGAGGCCACTTATCTCCGTGAGTCGCTTTGGATCCTTAGCCTGCCAGTCTGCCCACATCTTGTCAACGAAGCCGTGGTGCATGAAAAAAAGCGGATCGCCGTTAGAGGTAATAGAGTCTGCGTTCTGGGAGTCCTTTTTTAGCGAGACCTACGCATCTTTCGTGTTAGAAGAAAACTTACCATCATGGACAAAGCTATGTGGCCCATCAGGTGCGGACCACTGTATATAGCCCTCCATGCTTCCTCGTATGTCGTTGGAGAAATTGCCTTTTGCACAGCAGACGCTGAACAATAACTGCTCAGAGCATTGGTGATCTGTCGATTCACACAGCGAGGTTGACTTGTAAAACCGGGGCCAATATTGACTGTGAAATTACGGAACGGCCCATCTTCGACGCACTTCGAGGTACCCTGGCCTGTGCCGCCAAAGCCGAGGACCGAGTCGAACACTGGCGAGATTGAGAAATTTCCTGCATCTCTGGTCTCATCCCAGTACCTATGTAATGCTCGATTAATATGTTTCATGTCTGTAGTCCAAGGGACATAACCATACTTACGGCAGTCCTTTGTTGTACCCGCATTGATTCAGCAGATGCTCATGGGCATGTAACATATATCTGTGATACGGTAGAAAGGTTCCCGTGCTGTGGATCTGCAAAGACAAGATCTGGTGCAAGCCCACGAGCTCGTCCCACTGAGTTTTAGCTCCTGGCATCTTCTTGAGCTTTGCCTCGGCGTTCATGATGCACTGCTCTGCAGAGATGTACGCTTTCTTGTCCTCGGCTGATACATCGTGCCTAAAGAAAGGAGCCATTCAGTACTTGAATGCCAGGCATTTTACAAGATCGAATCGAAGCATTCTCTTACCATGACACACGCTTGGTGGGATTTGTGCATTTCGCTGGCGTATCGACCAAGGAGAAAGGAACAGCTCGCACGCCAACAGTGGCTACTACAAGCAAGAGGGCAAGAGCGCTTTGCATTACGATAGCCCAGCGAGATCAACACAAAGGCTTTGGATATGCTGCGTCGGAGATGGTCGAACCCACATGGTATCCTCTCCAGACCTCTTATACCATGCACTCGAGCAGACAACAGTGGACCCACTGATGCGTGTTTCTATCACGGCACAGTGCTTCTACCAAAGTGATCCTGTTCGTATTGCAAAGTGGTCGCGAACCATTGCAGGCTAGCCTATCCAATGAGTCGCATCTTGCTTATTGGTGACTGTTGCCGGTAGAATTGCGACACACCTGAGACAGCCACAATAAGTTTGTCTCCACATAAACTAATGGTGTTCCGAGAAGCTTCTGGATCCAATAACCCGGGTAGCCCAAGCTGCATACTACATAGCAACACTCCAAGGTACGCGGTAGAATGAATCAAAGTCAGCGATAAATAGGGTAAAACCAAGACACGAATCGCACACAGCGAAAAGATTTCAAACGTGTGCAGACATATTTGAACTGCATCCTGCTCCTGATCGACTTTCACTGGAATTACTGTTCGGAAAGGCTGTGGTTTTCAAGTAGTCTCCCGCCTGTGAGGCGCTCAGGTGAGACAAGATAGTTTCCACCGATTTCAAATTATTAGGGAACGAGGAGAAGAGAACCGGGAGTTTTTTCGGTAATATAGATGCAGCATCAGATCTGATTCCAATATAATCTTCAGTGATCTTGGGCCGCGTGACAGATTCAGGCAAGATTGTGGTGCCGAAAAGACCTATCTTCGATGATCAATATAAGCGACTCCTCCACATCCCGAATGAGTGACACGAAGATCACACTCTGTAGCATGGCTTGCACAAGCAAGGGGTATGGAATCTGTGAGACACCCATCTACGATTTCCAATACCGTGCGTACAATAGGTACACTAGAATGGACTGAGCACTCTATTACCTACGATGACGTTGGGCTCCAAGGGTCATGGTCACATTGCGCAGTGGCATCCAAATCACCATGGCTGCCATTGCCTATCGATTTGGTAACTTATCAGAGTTGTAAATAGGCTAATCATGATTGATGGTGCCTGTCCAAATATCAAGAAGTGGGTTCGCAAAATCCCTTTGGCTTTCTGTGTTTCCGCTGTAGTTTGAGCAGGTCGACTGAGGGTCTGACCATTTGTCGTGAGTTCCTAGCCACATCCTGTGATCTGAGAAAGATTTTTGTTTCTCACTCAAGTTCCAACATCCGAAAATCAGGAGTTTACAAGGATGCACCTAAAATCAATTTTGGCTTCGGCCTTGGTGGTTGCGACGTCCTATGCTCACCCAGGGCATAGCAACCAGAAGGAGCTCCACGCACGGCGCGAGTTCTTGTCTAGACATGTCAACAATATCGACCACTGCGCTTCTATGCATGAGGCTTCTGGGTTACGTACGAGGGCGATAGAACGTCGCGCGGCATTGGCTAACACGCTCAGCCGTAAGCTTCATGGTATATGCGATAACGAACCTTTGCGTCTTTGTATTGAACTTTACTAATGAATGTCAAGGTCGACAAGATTCGCCCCTCAGCAAGAGTCACAAGAGCGACAAGGGGTACAATGTAGATACGGATCCGAAAGAAATTTTCGCCAGCAAGAAGTCCTGTGTACTTACACCCGAAGCTACCGAAGGCCCTTTCTGTAAGCTAACATGTGCACTTGCTTACTCTTTTGAGTCGTACTGACTGTAAGCGACATCCAGATGTCACAGGAGAGTACATTCGCAGCAAGCTCGTCGATGACCAAAAGGGGATACCGCTGCACTTGGATATTCAACTTGTCGATGTGAACAACTGTCATCCCATGAAGGATGTTTTCCTGGAGCTTTGGAGTGAGTTCTGCCCATGTTACACCTGGTACATGGAGAAAAAATTGCTTCAATACTGACAACACATCTTATCTTTGATCTAGGCGCAAACTCCACTGGCGTTTACAGCGGCGCTATGTCGCCCATCAACGGTCTTAACGGCGCAACCGACACTTCCAACCTGAACAAATCCTTCCTGCGCGGACTTCAAGTAACCAGCGCCGACGGCGTCGCCCAATTCGAGACCACCTTCCCCGGACACTATGACGGACGCGCTACACACTTGCACATCATGTCGCACCTCAATGCCACGGCCCAAGCCAATGGAACCGTCTGGGTTTTGACAGCTACACACGCGGGGCAGCTATTCTTTGACCAGGACCTCATCACCGCGGTCGAAAAGACGGCACCGTATACGGTCAATCGCCAGCGACTGACCTTGAATCGTGCGGATGGCACTCTGCTGCAGGAGATGGCGACATCGGACCCCTTCCTGGAGTATGTCATGCTGGGTAACAATATCGGAGACGGTGTACTAGCTTGGTACCAGCTCGGCGTAAACCCAGCCTTCTCGCGCAAGATCATGGCGGTTGCACTGAACTACAAGGAGGGAGGCAAGGTCGCCACAGACAATCCTAAGGTTCCTGGGCTGAGCGCAATCTTCCCTGGTGGATTTCCCACTGCGTATCAGCCTGGTTATGGGTCGCCAAAGGCGACGGGAACCCCGAGGACGGATGAAGACCACGAGTAAGAACCAGCAGATGCATCAAGCGGGTCATATGAGGTACTCTCTCTTAAAGTTTCCTTCGTGCCAATCGTTGTACCTTTCTTTGTCGCCCTTATACAACCAGCTTCAACTGGCATGCCCGTAGTCCACCGTCTCGTCGTCTCTGAGGTTAAACGTTGACAAAGTATTCGGATCAGTGCTCCAGGGGTTGCTGGTATCTTAATTATATTGGTAGTCGAATTACTTGCCAACAACCTTACCCACATATTCTGCAATCGCAAGCATCTTCTCTTCCTCCAACCTCCTCCCTACCAACTGCACGCTAACGTGCGCACCATCGTAAATTTCGGGGTCGTCTGTAATTGTCAGAGTTTTGTCTCGCTTTGAACGGAGCAGAACTGACAGCTTTCATGGCTTTTTCTGTCTCTCTCTCCCAGGGGTACGTAATTCGCGTCAACCACATCGACATCTCTCTTCACTTCAGTAACTGGCACTACTACACTTGTATAATCCAGCGCATTTACCCAAGTGCTATTCAAGGGTTAGGCATATCATTTCATGAGAAGGGGTTGATGGTAGTAGTAATGTGGAATGAGGGGTACTAAATAGGGACATTCCACGTACCTGTATCCGTAGTATGAGTACTTCTCTGGCCTTGCCGCGGGCCACGGTGCTGCAGGTCCAATCACAGCATCTACGCATCTTCCGGTCTTGGTAAATTTTGCGGTACTATTCCAATATTCCATGTATACTTTCTTCAGCTCACGTAGACGCACGTTTACGGTAGCTATCTCAGAGGCTTTGTAATGCTTCTCTAGCTCGCTGAAACCGGCAACTTGTGGGTGCATGGGTTCGCCAGAAAGGGCAAACGCAGACTTGATATCAGATCCTGCATCAAATTCCCAGGTCTTGAAAGCTTCATCCAATATTGCTTGATGTGAAGGCGGATTCCATTCGAATATCTCATGTCCCTGTGAGCGCAGGGCTTCTACGACCTCATCGATCGCACGGAGAATGGGTGGTGAAGGGTGCACGATGCCATCTGTTCGCATGACACCAAAGCATAACTTGCCGCCTTTGCTCGAGTCTGTAGAGTCTATCAATGAGGTTATTTGCTGCTCATGCGAATCTCGCCATGGAATGTCGTGCACGAGTGGGTCGTGCAGCCATGGTTTTTGCGATAGGATTGCCCGGATGACAAGTCGCAGGGAGCCGACAGTGGTACCGAGCGGACCCACAACTGAAAGTATCGTGTTCTGTCCATCCATGGAGTTGGCCATGCCTTCATATGGGAGCCTGCCTGTTGATGGTCGGATGCCGTAGAGGCCGTTGAATGCAGCCGGAATCCTAATGCTTCCGCCTATATCGGTGCCAAACCCAACCGGTGCTGTTCACGATTAGTCGCCGCAGATCATGAGAACTTCAACGAGCCGACATACATCCTCTTAGCCCGATCAATGCACCCTCACCACCACTCGAGCCTCCAGCGGTGAGGTTCCTGTTCTTCGGATTGAGCGTATACCCGATGATGTTGTTGGTCGTTTCACCGGACATAAGCGTATGTGGGACACTTGTTTTACAGTACAGTACGGCGCCCAGAATCCTGAGCTCTTTGACCATTTCGCTTTCAAACACCTTCTCTTTCCCAGTGCCTTTCTTACCCTCGAACGTTGAAATCCATCCTACGTATCCCATGGTTGTTTCTACATCTCTAACATGGAACTGATCCTTTAGAGACACAGGTAGCCCGTGCAGAGGGCCTATGGGTTTCCCATGCTCTGCATAGTAGGAGTCAAGAGAACGTGCTGATGCAATTGCGGCATCGTAGAAGATCTCATGAAGGCAGTGGAGCTGTTTGCAGCGTCAGCAATCTGGATCGACTTGTGAGCATGGGCCACATGATCAAGGACTCAGTACCAATTGATGCGCAAGGGCGGATCTGTGACAAAATGCTCTGGTAACCTCCTCCGCCTTCCACTCGCCAGTCGTAGTCTTGCCCACAATCTTCTCCGCGTCTGTTTCCGTGATTTCCACCTCTCTTTCGGTCAAGAAGCCTCTGATGTAATCTCCTGTAACATCCCTCTGCTCTTCGACAGAAGGGAGGTCTTTGAGACGCCACTCGGCTGGTATTGCTGCAAGAATGGCTTCGCGCTTTTGCCTAGCGCTGTCCTGCCACGAATTTGTCATCTTGTATGGTATGTAAAGGAATGCAGCAAAGGTTGAGGGGATTGAAGCAACGGTGACATGCAGGCATTATATGCAAGTATCGTATTCAGAAGGGTTCTAGCTTGGCTGTTGAAGTGCCGTCATGACGTGTTATCGAACGGGAGGCATTGATAGCGAAGTGGGGTAATAATGCTGAAGGTCCACCTTCCGCATCAGTACGGCCCGAAAGTAGATGCCGAGCGTATACGTCCGCAGCCAGTGTAAGATGTTTACCTAGGTCGCGCATGAGGATGTCGATTTGGAGTAGCACCGTTCTTCAGAGTTGCTTTGTGCGCCGCCACTTTTGGTTGAGGTACTTCGAATCGTAACAACCACGCCATACGAGACATATCACTCCACGAGATATGGCCCCACGACAAAGGCGAACAGGTCCTTCAAGCATCACTCTACCAGCCGCAAAGCGACATGTTTGTAATTTTGGGACAGCACGTAGCGCTGTCAGGACTTGCACCATTTCCTAAGCCTGCGGTTGCCCGTATGAGGGTCCGCAGTATTGGCTGTGCGATCGTAACATGTCATGGTGGTGAGCTTCTTGCCGTTCGTCTCTTGCATTGACCATTATTTCCAAGCCCTCACCTTCTCTTCTTCCCCACCACCTTGGTGAAGCCGTCTTCGTCCACCTCGGGCGCAGGCTTCTCCTTGGGCGGTGCCGCCGCAGCAGCAGGCGCATCCCCCATGACCTCATCTTCGTCGTCGTCGGTCTCGTCGTCGACGCTGTCCCACTCTCCTTCGTGCTCGACCTCGTTGACCTGCACACTGCCCGTGTTGACCTCTCTGCCTTTCCGGCTCTCCCAGCGCGCCTTCAACGCGTCCACGGTCGCGAAGTTGCCCTCGTGCACCTCGTTCTTGATGGCCAGTATGTCGCGCGCCACGCCCACCTCGGTTTCGTCCTCCAGGCGCACGCCGAATTCGTCCTCGAGGACCTGCAGCAGCATGACCTCGACGTCTTCTTGGTCGGTGGCGGGATTGGAAGCGAACAGGTCAGAGACGGCACCGGCGAGCCAGTCGCGCTTGTCCGAGGAGTCGGGCCCGCCCCATTGGTTCTGCACGGCGACGCTGAGGGTGGGCCAGTTGAAGAGCGTGTGCCAGATGCCAAGATCGAAGTTGGCCTGCGCCTGCTCTGCACAGTGTAAGCCGGGCCAGCGAAAGGTGGGAGGGGGGTCGCCGCGTACCAGAGAGCGCAGAGGATGCTTGTGTCGTGGCCATGACGAGTGCGATATGTGCGTTGGAGGCTGCACCTGCATTTCACACAACTTTTGGTGGCATGCTATCGATAAGGCGGGCGCTAGCCTCCCCTATGGCTGCTCCAGTGCTGCCGCATCTCACTAGCCTAGTCTCCGAGAAGGGTGCCCATCCCACACCCATTACCCGCTCATTAACAGAGGCATTTCTTCGGATCCTGTACTTGGCCCAGCCGGAATGGTAGCCACACTACATTCCAGCCCGCCTCGGAAGTGACATGTGGTAGTCCCTCGGAAAGCAGCCCACCGCTTACACCTCGCAGCAGCACCTTGAGCAAGTCGAGGCATCGTGTCGGTAATCTGCTGATTTAGCCAAGGATGTGAATCCGACACCATTCAAACTGATGCGCACACCGTAACGGCATCCGACGGGTCCCTCGCTGCGCCCAAGTGTGCTCCGCCTGTGGAGTTGTGGACGATGTTGAACCCGACGGCCTGAACCGTGGACCAGGTGAGGTGTCGGCATCTACCATGAAACACACGCGTGCACATGTCAATCTTTGCGGGTTCCCATCTCCTTTCCCAAACTGCAGCTTTATCCCGGGTGTCGTACGCGTCTCAGCATTCCTTCTTTATCGATATCAGAGCACTTCCTGTGTGACTTCCTGTGGTGACGGCATCACTGCCCCCCTCACGATTGCATTCCATCCCTTGTCAAGATCATCTATGGTCCGTCTTGCCAAACGACAGTATCCTTTCCCTGCCCAAGTCATCACCTTGCCCCAGTATCCGAGTGACGGTGCCACCCTAGAATATACGATATACAGGCCTCAGCACTCAGTTTTTGGCCTTTAGTTGTATGCCGTAGCTCTACGCAAGTGCGATTGAGATAACGTATCAGAATGCCATCGAAGGCACCAGAGAAAGAATCGGCTGGCTCGCTAGAGCAAGAAGTCCCAATCTCACCGCAGCTCCCACAGCGGCAAAAAGACTTACCGAGATGGGATCCTCGAAGCTGGAACCTGGTTACGTGGATCATGGCGGGTGTGGCAACTGCTGCAGTCGTAGTAGTAGCGGTGGTGGCAGGCGTGCTAGGCGCGAGGGCGAACGCCTACCCAAATTACTACAAAATGGAGTACACGTTGAAGGATACATGTTGGTTCTCCTTGCCTGACAAAAGTTCCTCGGATGCTAATAGAAGCATCAGACGCTGGAAGCTCGTTTTTTGATGACTTCGATTACTTTACAGGCTACGACCCGACGCATGGTTTCGTCCACTACGTCGATTCTGAAGGATCAAAACTACACAATCTTACAGAAAGAACATCGCCGGCACCGCCAAACTCGCTATCAAAGGATGGGACAGTGATCCTCCGTGTAGACGCGGAAGATAAGAACGCGACCACAGGTCGACGAAGCGTTCGTATCACGTCGAGGAAAACATACGACACAGGCCTTTTCATCTTTGATATTGTGCACACGCCCTACGGATGCGCGACCTGGCCTGCTCTATGGTTGACCGACCCCAACAACTGGCCGGACCACGGAGAGATCGACGTTGTAGAATCAGTCAACATGGGCGACACGGGGAACCAAATGACGCTCCACACAACGGACGGCTGCAAAATCGGAAAGCACAGGCGCAGGAAGCAGACGGGCAACGTTCTGGCATATGACTGCTGGAACGCAACAAATTACAACATTGGCTGTGGCGTCGCAGGACCCCCGTCCTCGTTCGGGCAGGCGTTCAATGCAAATGGAGGCGGTGTCTACGCACTCGACTTGCGCGTTGAAGGCATTCGCGTGTGGCTGTTCAACCGCACGTCGATCCCGTCAGACATCACTGAGCAGAAGCCTGATCCAACCACGTGGGGCAAAGCACTCGCTGATTTCCCTAATCTGGAATGCGACATTGGGAAGCATTTTGGGAACCTGTCGATAATTGCAAACATTGGTCTCTGCGGCGACTGGGCGGGCCAGAAGAGCATCTTCAATACTAATCCGATGTGTTCAGGGACGTGCAGCGATTATGTGGCGTACAAGGCGAAGGACTTTGAGCAGGCGTACTGGGAGTTTGGAGGGTTTTGGATCTATCAGTAAGGGGCATCGACGGCGGCGTCTAGGGTGTAAATTGCACGCGTACAGTAACAACAGTGTGCATTTGAACTTGGGAATTGATATGCAATTATTGTCTTTGTATTGTCTTGCCTCGACGTTGTGCCATGTAGCCGTGCCTCGGAATGCCAATTGCGTCCAAGCCTGGGGGGCGGGAGAGAAGTACCGACAGCTCCATCAAACGCCGAAGCGACGCGGTCCAAGCTCATGGCCATGGTAAAGTTTGGGCGCGCGCATCGCTGGGTTCCATTGCATTGCTCTCGACCATGAACACCATCGCACCGCCCCCGCAGCTCAAGAAACTCCCGCCCTCGAAGCGCTTCCTCGGCATCGCGCTTGGGTTGGCCGGCGCCGGCGCAACCAACCTGGCGCTCGGCTACGCAGGCTTCTCGTTTTACACGCGTAGCACCACCTTCGTGCCCTACGACACCACCCACGACGACCTTGCCACGCCTGTATTCAAGAAGCACAACCCCTTGGGCAACGCGCCCGTGTGCATTGACCATGCCGTCAAGACCATCCCGCTGGCAAAGCTGAAAGAGACGGACCAGAGCAAACTGACGACCGACTTCTGCCGGGGCGTGTGGAGCGGTCTGGGCTATGCCTACCAGCGGAGGTATCTGGAGAAGAAGTATCGCGCGCTCGAGAACCGCGAGGACCACCTGTGGGACCGACGGGAGCTGGCCGAAAGCGACTATGCCATCGGCACCAAGATAACCGACCACTTTGAGGTCGTCGAGCACACGCCAGAGAAGGTACGTTCTTGAATCCAAGCATGCGCCTGGTCAAGGTGACGGCATGGGGCAACTGGGTGAAGGCAGGGCTGATTGGGCTTCCAGGTCATCGTGCGATGCGGCGACTCCCCGCTAAACCAGGACCACCGCCCGAGCGACGGCCTGTTCTCGATGGAGGTCACGACCGACCAGGAGAAGCAGACGGCTACTTTTCACTTGAAAAGCGTGTTCGTCAACACCACGCCCGAGGGTAAGGGCGGCGAGCCACTGCCGTGGAGATTCCAGTTTGCGCACAGGCTGTACACCAAGTTATGGATGGAGACGGCCACTAGAAAGTTGCTGAAGTAAGCGGCAAGGATCCCTGATCCATGGGGACTGGGACACAAGGTGGCCGACGACATGCCGCAATATCATATAGATCGTGTATACAATTTCTGGGCTGATCGGAGAGGATGGAAGCAAGCGATGAATTCACGTACACTTGGACGCCATGTCCTTGAGATGTGATTGAAGCTTCATTCGACTTGGTAATTTGAAGCCTACTTCTGTACTTCAAAAGGTTTCTTATTTGTTTTTCGCTGTCGTCTCTCCGCCAGAGACCTAGGAACATATCCGACCTCTATTCAAAATCGTTATCTGATCCTTTCTTTCCTTGGCTCAGGAACATTTAAAAGCACTTACCCGTTCGTGTATACTAGCATTCATCCCATATGTCCTCTGAGATCCGAATTTTACACATGGCTCTGCACGCACCCCCCAGCCATCGTGGCCTAGCTCTTGCTGGGATAGCTTCAACGCCGGCAATCGTCAAGCGCTCGACGGCATGCGCCATCCCACTTTCACCTTTCGCGGGCGCTCCGCCAGAGAAGGGAGCGGAGATGAAGACTCGTCTTGCGCGATTCGTAATGCAATCGCTGCTTTCGAGAGCATATGAATGATGGCTTGCGATACTTGCGGTTTGCATGATCCGCGACAAGGATACATACTCATGATGACGACCAGCTTGGTCATCGATCAGGAACGCGACAGTCGCGCGAATTATCCCCGAGTGGGGCTTCAAACTAGTAGATTGGGATATTTCTAATCTACCTTGATAGTGTCAACGAAAACCGACAGCTACAGATAAATAAACCCAAGGTGAATTTGCGCCTGGCTAGAGGCTCGTCAGGTTAAGTTGAGTCGCCCCCCTGAGAGGTATTCGTCAAGATGGCGCACCAATCAAGACGAAGCTTGAATACGATGCGAACCGATGACGCATCATCGGGCAGGTCATCAACATGTTCAGAGAAGAGAGGGAATTTCTCAATTGCAGGTGATGAAGAGAATAAGATAGAGGGTAGCCTTCTGGGCGATCGCCTCGGACTCAGTCCAGAAGGTCGTGAAATCGAAGAAGAGGCAATCACCCGTTTTTCCACCGCCAACTCGATTCGCCCGGGGCTCTCCAAGACCCAGACCAACGCCAAAAGCCTGCGCAGCATCAGATCGCATCATTCACGCGCAGGGGCCGATGGCTACACCTTGAACGACGAAGACGAAAAGCCGAACAACTCCAGCGGTGCAACTGGAGAAGATGCCGCTGATCCGTATCTAGTCCGCTGGGAAGGAGGTGATGCAGATCCAATGAACCCTCGCAGCATGACGACGCTACGACGCTGGTGCATTGTGTTCATTGTGAGCGCAAGTTCCTTGTGCGTGTAAGTACCCACCCTAGTTCCCATCACATATTACAGCAGAAAAGTAATATAGGCTGTGGCTCTCCTGCACGGATGGACTGGGATTGGTCTCGATCGGACTAAGCTGAAATGGTTGCATAGGACATGTACGAGTTCGCTGTATACGTCGACGTATGGTCAGCTGATGCCAGAGTTTGGGACGAGTCGATTGGTATGCACACTTGGACTGAGCTTGTTCGTGGCTGGGCTTGGGACGGGCCCTATGATTTTGAGTCCCCTGTCAGAGGTTCGTAAATCCGCTCCAAGGAGAGGAGCGCGCTTGCCCTGCATACCGGGCTGAACGGCTCACTCCGCATCGCAGCTGCTTTACATGCTAACTGCGTGCGTGGCTACAGTTCTATGGTCGTCGGCCAATCTACATATGCTCATTTACCTTCTTCCTCATCTTCACCATTCCGTGCGCGTTTGCGCAGAATATCCAGACCATGCTCGTAGCACGCTTCCTCGACGGATTAGCGGGCAGTGCCTTCCTTTCTGTGGCTGGCGGCACTGTTGGAGACATGTTTGCGAAACACGTTAGTCTGGTCCTTCTCATCTGCAGCTTTCATGCAAGCTCCTTATGTGCCTAGTGCTAATGGCCGTTCATCTGTAGGAACTCTCGGCACCTATGATGGTCTATACTGCAAGCCCTTTCATCGGGCCCGAACTCGGTATGTCAAGCTGTCCAACTGGAACGTGCCATTCATTGACTCGTCCTCCTAGGTCCTCTCGTCGCTGGATTCATCGTGCAGAATACGACATGGAGGTAAGTGGAGCCGCGGTCATACCCTGGAGATCTTACATGCTTGGGCGCGACGAGTAGAGGCGCAACAATATCGAGCAATACCGATCTTAAGTGATCTGGCCAAGCATTCGGATACGCATGTCTTGCAGTCAATTAATTTGACGCGGACACCAAAAGAGCGGTGTGCTGACTTTTGGTTAGGTGGTGTTTCTACGTCTTGATGATTTGGTCTGCAGTCCAGGTGAGGCTTCAGATGCCCTGGGCTGGATTTATCATGCACACTAACACAGCTGCAGCTTGCATTGATAGTGCTTTTCGTGCCTGAGACATACCATCCGGTGCTTCTTCGTAACAAGGCGATTCGCCTACGAAAAGAAACCGGGAATCCAGATTGGATAGCACCGATAGAGAAGTTGTCACGGTCGATCATAAAGACGGTGTTGTGGTCATGCATCAGACCGTTTCAACTGCTGTTCTTCGAGCCAATGGTGGGTAGAAGCAGCTCGGCCAGGATATTGATTAGCGGACTAATGCCGTGCTGCAGTGCCTCAACCTTTGTATTCTCAGCGCGATATTGTTGGGAATTCTATACTGTAAGCAAGTCCTTGTTTTTGCGCTTCCATCTCATGTGACCTGGTACGACGGGCACCAACAGGTCGCTACACTCGGTGGGCGCTCCACGCTTAAGCATGTCTCAAGATGGCTCCTCGATCTGGACAAGCTACGTAGACTGACTGTACAACCTCGGCTAGTATTCTTTGGGGCCTTCCCTCTAGTCTTCCAGAACAATCACGGCTTCACGGTGTCGCAGACGGGGCTTTCCTTTCTCGGGCTCTTCGTGGGCATGCTGGCCGGGATCACAAGCGATCTGTTCTGGCGAAGGAGATACGACAGACTCGTACAGCGCAGCGAAGCGCAAGGGGGTGGGAGTGAACCAGAATTCCGGCTCCCCGCTACAGTATTCGGGGCCTTTTTGGTGCCCCTTTCGTTGTTCGGTAAGCTTTTACAGCCCTTTGAAGTCAAGACGACGTATTGATGGCAGTGCCATGCAGGGTTTGGGTGGACCACGTATGCCTGGGTGAGTAGCGAAGCGATAAATTGGCTTGAGATGAGTTGCTAATGACCTTGGCCCACGCAGGTGCACTGGATAGGTACGCAGCATGGCGCATGAATGTCGAGTCGTAATAATAGCTGATCATCTGTCGTGCCATAGTCCCCATTGTTTTCTCGGGCCTGTTTGGAACAGGGTGTGTATACCCCTTTTGGTTCATGCAGGTGTCATGAATAGACAAGTTGCTGACCGCTTTTCCCTGACATAGCGTCATCTGGGTCTTCTCTGGAGTGTTTACCTTCTTGGTCGAAGCTGTAGGTTGGCCGACATCGGCGGTAACTGGATCGAGGGCTGACAGGACCGATGAAAGTACCCGCTCTACGCTGCTTCAGCGCTCGCAGCCAACAGTTTTGCGCGCTCGTACTTTGCCGCGGCGTTTCCTCTGTTCGGTGTCCAGATGTACAACAGTGAGTTGAAACCAGGCAGCTACGATGAAAAGGCGGTCACTGATGGGGGAAAGATCTCGGCTACCAGTGGGCGACGACACTGCTGGCCTTCCTGGCCCTTGTCATGGCACCGTAAGAGCGAACCCAGCAGCTCGGTCATGGAACTGGCTAACCGCGGGGTATCACAGATTCCCAATCCTCTTCTTTCGATTCGGCAAGAGACTCAGGGGCAACAGTCGCTTCGCATCAGGATAGACATTTGGGGCAAGGCGGGAGAAGCATGTGGCGGATTCGAGTGGTGGAAAGGGCCTAATTATAGAGGAGGGTCGCACGGCATCTGCATGCCTCGAGTGTTTATTGAATGTGCAAGTTTTTTGTCTTTTCTGCGCCCACACGTGAGGCACCTGAGGCAGGGCGTCGGGGTCCTTGTGCAACGTGACTTGGGCGCCACGAGGGAAGCCACGCCAGGTTGGAGGTTGGAGGGAACACAGGACGGCGACGCGGCTGCGGATGACACAACTGGCGAGAGAGGGCGCCCGGGGCAAGGGAACGCAGTGGGCCGTGACGAGCGCGCACATGTCTCTCGCCAGTTTCGAGGGGGGCGTGTGGAATGGCGATGGACGGTCGCACAGGGCGTTGCGAGGTGGTCGAAAGCGAATGGGACGGTTGTGCCAAGCGGATGGGCATCCATTGCCATCATGCACGGCCGCAGATGGGTGCAGGACTGGGTTAGCCCGTCCGCGAGGGCATGAGAAGAGCACAGGTTGCTTTTGGAGGCCATGTGCCGGGGCGTGCGGGCGACGTTGACAGGTGCTCTGCTGTCTCAGGCCGTTGTCGCTGGCAGCGGGCGGCGGCGGGTTCGCATCGCGAAGCAGCTCGCCCGCTTGATGCGACGTGCTGGCGACGTTCGATCGCGCGTCTGATGGAGCGGCGGCCCAGGATGTGTCCCCGGGAATCCGAGGGACGGGTCGCCAATGGCACGGGGGCGCATGTACTGTGTATTCACGGTACAGCGCCAGGCGGATAGCCGAGGGCGAGGGCCAGGCCGGGGCTAGGCTGCGTGTTTTTGCAGGCATTGCGGGGATGCGCGCGCCGTCGTCGTCCTCACAGCACACGCACACGCTCGCTGGAAGCACCCGCCCGCACGACCGACCGCCCTCGAGCACCACGCACTCACACACACCCCCAGACGCGGAGAGCGCTGCTGCAGGAGCCCCGGCGCCCATCCACGCACCCACGCACCCACGCACCCACGCACCCACGCACCCACGCACCCCTCCATCCCGCGGCTGCCGTCGCCGCCCTCGCCCTCGACTCGCAAGCGCCGTCCCACGGCGTCGCGCACGCATCGACGCACCGCGCACCGCCGCGCTGCTCCCTCTGATCGCAGTGCCTGTGCGAAGCTCCTCCAGACGCCACGCCACCCCCGCCGCCGCGTGCAATGGCGCCGTGGTGAAGCGCGCAGAGCAGAGCCCCGCGGCGCCACGATGCGGCTGCGCGCCCGACAGCTCCCCGCGAGTCCACGGCCGTAGACGCCGTCGTCGCCTGCACTTTCTCCCTCGTCTCCCTCTCTCCCTGCCCAAGCCTGCTGCTGCCGCTGCTGCTGCGGGGCGCGCGGCCATTGGAGCGGCGCCCGTGTCACGGCAGCGCCCGTTCGAGCAAGCCAGCGCACGCGTGATCGCATTCGCGAAACACGCAGCTGGGACGTCGCCCGTGTGTGCCCGCCACGCATTGGCTGAGCCGCTTCCCTGGGACTGCTCTGACGGCTGCACGCTGAGAAAACGTGCGTCCTCACCACCGCAGACACCATTGGCCCACCATCCGTGCCCGCCGACGTGGTGCAAGTCCACCCCCAGAAGCAATATTAGACACCATGTCCTCCCCAGACCCAGAAGATGCATCGCCCTCGCCCGAGTACAGCGGCCCCGAAGGGAGCGACAGCGGCGACATCGACATGACGGCCGACCAGAAGGCGGACCCGCGCCCTGGCGACCATTCCCCAGAGACCAAGCCCAACGGCACCGTCAAGTCAAACGCAAAGGACCCAACGCGCCCCCGCCGCAAAAAGGCCCGCCGCGCCTGCTTTGCCTGCCAGCGTGCCCATCTGACCTGCGGTGAGTGATTGCCCCGGCATTGTTTGCCAGACTTGCATCTTGTCTCTTGACACCCACTCCCACCAAGACCCTGTGCTGAACCCCCCCAGGCGACGAGCGCCCGTGCCAGCGCTGTATCAAGCGCGGTCTGCAGGACCACTGTATGGATGGTGTGCGCAAGAAGGCAAAGTATCTTCACGATGCACCAGACGGGGCTCTCATGCCCGGCGTGGGCGGTCACTATCCCCACATGAACGGCAACCGTCCAGTCCCGGTCCCGGTTCCTGTTCATGACCAAGGAGCAGTGGCCGTGGCCCAGCAAGGAGCCTACTTCACCCAGGCGCCCTCTGCCACCTACTACACCCAGAATACTGCGCCAAATCAAGCTGTACCGGTGCAAGATCCAACTTACAGCAACCCACAGGCTCCAATATCGCCGCAGTACGCCCAGAACACACAGGCTGTAATGGCCGCTGCTCCTGCGCCTGTCTCCCAAGGCACACAGATGCAGCAGTTTGGTGGCCCTCTCTTCGATCCCAGTGATCCTGCCCTGTTCAATTTTGACATCTCAAGTCTGAACTTCGGAAACCATTACGGCGCATTGGAGCTTGGCATGCTCGGCCACATGTCGTCGGCCGCCATAGACGTGCCGACCAACGATAACCCTTTGAACCAGGCCGCACATGCGTATAATGGTCCAATGGGTTCTGGACCGTACGCTGAGAATCACGGCTTACCCGCCCATGTGTCGTTCGGTCCAGACGGCCTCCCGTCAGCCGAATGGCAGAATCCCCACTCGCGGCATGGTAGCCTACAGGTCCACACCCCAAACAACACACCTGTCACTATAGATCGGCACGACAGTCTCAATGGGCCCATGGCCTATGCAATCGGCCAAGGTGGACCTTCCAGCTTATCGAGCGCCAGCCCTGCATCCATGGATTACAACACAGGCTATGACAACGAGAACCCCATGTCTGCTGCGACTTTCTTTGCGAACGCGAACCAGTCGCAGTCGCGCGGCTCTCCAACAACGCATCGTGCACAACAGGAGAACCGTCCACCTGGAGGGCCACTGTACCAAATGCATCCCAATGCAGGACGAAAACGACAGTCTAAACTCATTTATGAGAAGGTCACCAAGCCTTACAACTACCCATCGGCGCATCACCGCTTGGTTGTCGCGTGCAGCAGAAGGTTCTCCAGGAAAAACCAGGATAGTGTTCGGACCTCTCTAGGTCTGTTCAGGCCTTCTTTGCTGATCAACGCTTCTCATCTCGATAGCGACGATCTCATTCATGCTGAGAAGAACCTGCAGCGCTCATTGATATCCATGCTCGAGTGTTTCGGCGAGGTGGGTACGCCATCTCTGATTGTGCGTCGCACGGGCGAAGTTGTGGGCACGAACAAAGAGTTTGAGATCTTGACCGGCTGGAAGAGAGAAGTCCTGCTAGGGACAGAACCCAACCTCAACGCAAACTTGGGTAGCAGTCAGCAGCGCTCCAACGAGAGCGGACTTTCTAGCCAAAGCAGCACCACGCCAACGCTACCAGGCCAAGAGCCTGAGGCGGGCCCGTATCCCGTCAATATTGTTGAACTCCTCGACGAGCCATCGGCGGTGGAATATCTGTCAGATTTTGCGAATCTTGCAACGGCGGATCCACTAGGCAGAGGCCACCGCCGTGTCAATTTCCTGCGCTACCAGACCAAAGAGGATCTGGCGCGTGAGGCAGAGCGACCGCGTGGAGCAAATGGCGATCGGCTCAAGCACGAGCCGCTGGTGAAACAGGAAGATGGCATCATCCACCGTGGAGAAGCGATGAAAAGCTTAGGCGCGCACAACGGGCTCATTGACAGCATGATCATGTGGCATATTAAGAGGGATAACTTCGATATGCCCATGCTAGTTGCTTTTCAGGTACGTCGTCACTGAGTGCGTCTTGATCGGCATTTCACTGACGTGGGTGATAGATTATGCCTGTGCTGAGCACAACACAGTAGCACCGTACGAAAGTATGCGAGAAGCGTAGACTTGCTGCATATTACGGCCGCGATCGAGGCTTTGAAAACAAAAGTGATACCCTCTCCCCACCCGGGGGACCCAAAAATTCTGTACTTGGCATGTTCATTCCTGGATGGTTCTGCCCGTTCACGCTGGATATTTTAGTTTTCTTTTCTTTGCAAGCATTGGCCATCATGTCCATGCCGGGCTTGGGTTGGCTGCATGGATCATGTCCTGGACAGGTTCTTTTTGGACACCGGGAACAGGTCCGCGGTTCGGCGCCATCACTCTCAGTTGTACCAGTACGCTGATGAGCTACCATGTCGTTTTCATGTTTTGCTATCGCACAGGGAATACCTACCAGCTGCTCTCGCGAAGCTCGCGTATGAGAAATCATGTCGGTTCGCGAGTGAGTAACACTTAGTCATATCGGACAATAGGCCCAGCATGGCTGGTTGGTGAGGCGAGTGGGTGTTTGGTGCACGAGGCGGGCGACAAAACGAACCTTGGAGGATTCAAGATAGACGAACCGAATCGCTTCATTGCTTCAAGTGTTCTTGTTTGGGTGACTGAAGATCTAATAGTATATGGCATGAGATGTCTAATTCGTGCAGTCGTAATCGTGACACGTCGTTGACCGCTCGAAGTCGTGTGCTCAGGGAATCATGTCGCTCTTGGCCAGCATTCCGCTCTGGCCCTCAGCCTCTCCCGTCTGCTTTTCCCCAGACAACCATTTATCTTGCTGCCACTGTTCGTAGGCGGGCCGCGCCAGGCTCCGCTGCGCGACACGAATGTCCTCTCTAATGTCCTCGACCAGGGCTTCCTTGGACACGTAGTCGTATTCTGGACGGATGTGGCCCAGGATGATGAGTGACAGGGTGGCGCCATAGAAGTCTTGGGCAAACGAGTGCAGGATGTGTATCTCGATGCTGCGCTGCGAGTTCTTGTAGTACGGGTTGTAGCCTATGCTCAGGACCGTCGGGTAGACCTTCGCTTCCTTGAGCCTGCCTGGAGTGATGGGGCGGCTTGGGGGTGCGGTGGCGGGCGTCTCCAGGTCAGCTACTGCGTGGTTGGAACTTCGCTCTGGTATCGCCGTGTCGCCTGTTGCGCTCGGCACGCTCCGCTCGGTGGTCAGGGCGGGTATCGTGCTATGGTCGAGCGATGCGTAGCCGTAGTAGATGCCCGATTCGAGGTCGTCGTGCCCGCCGATGCTGAGGCCCGTGAGCGGGATGTTGGCCGTAGGGATGCCGAGGTCTTTGGAGCCGCGCCCGAAGCCTTTGATGACGGGCCCACGCAGCTTGAGGGGGAACGGCGGTTGGACGGCTGCGCCCAGTCAGCATTGTGCGTACGCCATGATTTAGAGACGCGCACTGTCTGGCCCGGCGATGGCGTCGCGGGACGCGTTTGGGCGGCTCATGTCTGTCGCGTGCGTCTTGCTCTGTCCTGGGCCACGCGCAAGAGACCGAGGGTCACAGTCTGGGCGGCGTTGGTCAACGTGGGCGCCCTGGCGATGTCCGGGTAGTCGTCGATGGCGAGCTTCTCGTAACTTCCTGGAGCACGGCATGGTGGGGCGGATTCGGCGGGGCACAGAACGCCGACGCGCACGTCTTCGGGGCTCCGACTTCATGCACCCTCACCGAGCAAAACAAGTCACCAAGACATCTCCAGACGGTACCAATCGAAGACATTTCAATGATGTGCTACACTTCAGCGCAGTTCGTCGCGCCGGGCCCGGACAACGTCATCGTCTACTCCAGCCCGGCCTGCAGCGCACAATCTCTCATCTGTTTCCTCCACCAAGGCCTCACTGCCCACGCATCGTCTGCACCACAACACGTTTCCTGAATCGTACTTGGCCTTCACTTCCTTCAGCCTCTCGTAATGCCCGCCAAAGAACGCGTGTTGCCATTCTGGCTCGTAGCTGTCGGGTTCGTTCACGCAAGCGCCCGTCTCGGGCGACAGATCACGCAGCTTCTGCACCTCGACACTAACGTCGTGGTATACAGAGTCGATCAAAGGCGGTGCAATACCATCCTGCCACGCTTCGACCACAACTAACTGTGTGAGGGTGTTCCGCCAAGCTGGATTCATCGGTACTGTAGAAGGGTAGTACGAAGGCACTTTTTGGAGAGGCTATCGTGTGCCCTGGAGATTCGGGTTGCCGAATACACCGTACGTATGTAAGCGCACGCTATTCGGCCATGTTCGAAACATCACCAGGGCTGAAGCGCGAAACTCACATTTGGTTGAGAGACATTCGAGCTGGGTCCAATGGCAGAGAGCACTGTCGTGGTTGCCTTTGCATCCTTCAAGTTTTTCGGAGCAACCACGACGCAAAGGCAGAACCGCCACTTGCAACCTGCTCGTTCGTTGCAATACCATATGCTTCGAGAAATGTATTCGCTAGTGCGATTTCGGAAGTGTGCTGGAAGAGGTGCGGACGGCTCTCCACCTTTTCGACAGTGAGCGCAAATAACGTTTCCATCGTGCTATTAGGTTTGTCCTACATGGACAAGAGCCTAAGGAACGCGTAAACTAGATAAGTCGGTGGCCCTACCATGAAATAGTATGCGGGGAGACCAGCTTCCTAGAGGCGCCGTATGTCTACATGTACGAAGCCCATTAATTCCTAGAATTCAGTTGTGACATCTATTAATCTTTAAATTATTTATAAAAGCTATGTTCGTATAGACAATTGTTACAAGTGGTCTCCACTTACCTAATTTTTTAGGAAGAGCCTTGCAGGTATTCAGTGATTTAAGCGCGAGGGTGCTAAATCCAGAAGGGTAGCTACTCCTAAAGGGAAGGGGTCTTATTAATATAGTAGTATCTTGCAAAGTATAGGAAGTTAGTAATATAGGCGAAGTATAATCTAAATAATAGATTAATAAATAGATTAAATATAACTACTAATATTTATACTTAATATGAGGTCTAGCTATAGGCAATAGTATTTGCTTCACGCTAGGATAGATAGTGAAAGGATGACTTGATGGCATTGAGTGAATATGTTAAGATCCAATCAGAGATCTCACATGTATCGTAGTAATATTCACT